>NW_026652303.1:3463652-3510330 GCF_009828535.3 Hylobates moloch | reverse complement strand
AAAAAAAAAAAAAAAAAAAAAAATCAGAACTTTTTTTAACTCATCCCTGTATCTGCTCTCACTTCTCTGAGTTTGATGCTACCACTCTTTATCTGTCATGTTAGCAAATTGCCGTTTAGTCTTTATATTAGAACTGAGTTTCACTGAATTTCAATTATTTTAGTCTTGATTTATTAATTAAGAGCGCTTTTTTTTTTATCCTGGTGGTATTTTCAAACACGTAGTAATGTATGTTCCAGTGAGTTGAAAGAAAAGAGAATGATGGAGTTCCTGCCTCCTTTTATTCCTGCAAATCGCACCTTTGAGCATTCCATGGAGCTTTGGTTGCAGAAATGGGCAGAAAGCAGAAAGAAAAGTGGCGTTCAGTCACTTCTGCTAAAGTACATATAGTTCAAATGCAGGATGAAGGATTTGAAACTTGAACAAAATTGGATGTTCTGAAAATATCAGTTGATCATTTTCCCCAAGAAACGTATGTGTGAATTGTGATTTTAGGTAGCACTCATTTTCCCTGGAGTGGCAACCCTCCTCCAAGACGGCCTCCAGCGATCCTTGCCTCCTGGTCTCGTGCATTTGTGTCATCCCCTCCCACACTAAATAGAGGAACCGGTCCTGTGTCAACAACAGAAGTGACCGAGTGTGACGTCTATGGCTAGATTATAAAAGGCCCTGTGGCTTCAGCTTGCTCTACTGATCACTTGCTTTGGGGGAAGGCAGCCTCCAGGTTGTGAGACTCTGAAGTAACTCTGTGGTGAGGTCCATGTGGCAGGGAATTGATGCCCACAGCCAGTACCCGCTTGCCCGCCATGCCAGTGAAGCCTCCTGAAGCCAGCTCTCAAGCCCCAGTCAAGTCTTCAGATATTGAAGCCATTGCAGATTAAAAAAAAAGAGAGAGAGATGAGTTCTCATTGTGTCAGGCCAGGCTGGTCTTGAACTCCTGGCCTCAAGCCATCCTCCCACCTTGGCTCCCTAAAGTGCTGTGACTGCAAGCGTAAGCCACCAGGCTCGGCCTGTAGCTGACATCTTGATGGTAATTCATGGAAGACCCAAAGCTGAATGAGCCCAGTCAAGCTGCTCCCAAATTCCTGATCTGTAGAATCCACATGAGATAACAAATGTTTATATCTATTTTAAGCCACTATGTTTTGGGGTAATTTGCTGTGTAGCAATAAGTAACTACATGGCATAAAAAGCTTGATTTTATTGGTTCTTTGCAAATCCATTGTTTTGTGGTTTCAGTTCTACATTTTTGGCAATTATAGAGTATGACTGTGTATGGTAGAAGTAACAATCGTTGGTATAAAGTGAGATCACCATGGTTTGATCAGATGCTCAGCAGAGAGCTGCCTTGGTTTCCTGCTTCAGGTGCACCTGGACCCTTGGTACTGCCCTGAGACACGCTTCCCCTCCCTACTCCACCCCCAGCCTCCTTTCTTCCCCCTTTCAGCAACTCTCCAGGACAAAGCACCCCTCGAATAGATGCACTCCATCTACCATGAAGACTCAGAGGCACCCACGCATCTCCAGGTCAGCACGGACCTCCATGCCTTTTACAGCCACCACTGTGCGTGACCCCTCAATGGGGAGACTGTGACTTTGAAGCACCTTGTGAAATACTTGCTTCATCAATAATAGAAGTAGAAACAACATGCTGAGAAATGGGTGCAAAATCACCGAAACTGGTGCAAAACCAGAGCCTCAAGATACCAGAAACCTGACACTAAAAGGCTGAAGCTGTGACATCTCCATTGCACTGGGGGAGGGGGAGAATGTGAGTCAGTCTTTCCTGTAATCGCACAACTAGCTCCAGACACAACCCCACGTGAGGGATCTCCCCTTGACGCCCAATGTCTGAATGTGCAGGTGAAATCACCAAAGCTAATTTGCCCAAGACAGAGCCACAGAGGCTGACGTAGCAGAGCGTTTCTGACGAGTACAGTGGAGACAGGCCCAGCTAGAGCAAAGTCATGGGCTGCTTCCCTCTGCTTTGGAAAAGGGGGCCTTGCCCACATCTGTCTGTTTCAGAAGATGCGTCTGCCAACTGGGAAAGTCGGCCTCCCCCATCTGAGGGCTGAGACACTGACTTTTCCTCTCCCTTTCCACCCCTCCTCCCCACTACAGCTTTACCCACTGGCACAATTAGGCATAATTACTACAATTAATCTTTACAGTTCTAAACAGTGCATTTAGAGCTACCTTAGTTAATTAGCAGAAATTCTGCATTGCTTTGCAGGCAAGGAGGATGAAACACACGATGTAAAAGGCTGTAAGAATTCATTCATTTACTCTAGAAGATGTTTCTAAAAATCAAAGCAAATACATGAAGTGTATACAGTAGTCCCCCTTATCTGTGGGGGATATGCTCCAAGACCCCCAGTGGATGCCTGAGACTGCAGATTCTGGGCTCTATATATACTGTGTTTTTTCCTAAACTGTACACATACACCTATGCATAGTATGGGATTCACGACCACAACTAATAATAAAATAGAACAATGATAACAATATGCTGTAAAAAAAGTTACGTGGGCCGGGCACGGTGGCTCACGCCTGTAATCCCAGCACTTTGGGAGGCCAAGACAGGCGGATCATGAGGTCAGGAGATGGAGACCATCCTGGCTAACATGGTGAAACCCCGTCTCTATTAAAAATACAAAAACAAAATTAGCCGCGCGTGGTGGCAGGTGCCTGTAGTCCCATCTACTTGGGAGGCTGAGGTGGGAGAATGGGGTGAACCAGGGAGGCAGAGCTTGCAGTGAGCTGAGATTGCACCACTGCACTCCAGCCTGGGTGACAAGGCAAGACTCCATTTCAAAAAAAAAAAAAATTACGTGAATGTGCCTCTTTCTCTCAAAGCCGCTTATCATAGGTCGTATTTTTGGATTATAGCTGACTGGAAGCATGGAAAGTGAAACTTTGGAACAGGGGAACTACTGCACATCTTTCCTGTAAAGTCAAAGAACACAAGTCATCTCAAATGGAAATCATTTGCTATGAAGATATACAATTTAGAGATAATGAAAGTGAAAAATGTACATGGTTAATGGATTCAGCGTTTAAAACCACACTGGGTTATTTCGGCAAGAAGACATACTTTATCGACTTTGATTGAATCTGCAAGGTACTGTAGTTGCCAAATTTTCACCTGGCTCCTTGTTGCACAGATAGTTTTTGAAAGATACTGTCAATAATTCCAGTTATAAGGACATGCCCAACACCTGTCAGTGTCCACCTGAAGCCTCCTAGGGTTATTCTACTGATGCTCACTTTGTGTGAAAAGGTTAAACGTGGTTAGGTGTCCATTGCCAATGGCCTCAGGTGGTCTGAAGAAATCCTGGTCACTTCTCTGAATCCCACTGTGTCTGGAATTGGTGGGTTCTTGGTCTCGCTGACTTCAAGAATGAAGCCGTGGACCCTTGCAGTGAGTGTTACAGTTCTTAAAGATGGTGTGTCCAGAGTTTGTTCCTTCTGACGTTCAGATGTGTTCGGAGTTTCTTCCTTCTGGTGGGTTCATGGTCTCGCTGGCTTCAGGAGTGAAGCTGCAGACCTTCGCGGTGAGTGTTACAGCTCATAAAGTTGGCACAGACCCAAAGTGTGAGCAGCAGCAAGATTTATTTTGAAGAGCAAAAGAACAAAGCTTCCACAACGTGGAAGGGGACCCCAGCAGGTTGTCGCAGCTGGCCAGGGTGGCCTGCTTTTATTCTCTTATCTGGCCCCACCCACGTCCTATTGATTGGTCCATTTTACAGAGAGCTGATTGGTCCATTTTGACAGAGTGCTGATTGGTGCGTTTACAATCCTTTGGCTAGACACTGAGTGCTTATTAGTGTGTTTACAATCCTTTAGCTAGACACAAAAGTTCTCCACGTCCCCACCAGATTAGCTAGACACAGAGTGCTGATTGGTGCGTTTACAAAACCTTTAGCTAGACACAGAGTGCTGATTGGTGCGTTTACAATCCTTTAGCTAGACAGAAAAGTTGTCTAAGTCCCCACCCAACCCAGAAGCCCAGCTGGCTTCACCTCTCAATGGCACTCACTGCGGGACTTTGCAGCACCTAGCCCAGGCACTCCAGCAGCCCAGAGAGAGCTCATCCCAGATCAAGCCCAGCAGGCGCTGGCCGGCTGAGCCCAGTGAGGGGGCCTAGTGAGCCTGCGCCTGCCCAGAACCCACGCGGGCCTGCAAGCCCCAGCTGGTGCCTGCGTCTCCCCCTCCACACCTCCCCGCGAGCAGAGGGAGCTGGCTCCGGCCT
The DNA here is from genome assembly GCF_009828535.3 of Hylobates moloch. Taxonomy (NCBI): domain Eukaryota; kingdom Metazoa; phylum Chordata; class Mammalia; order Primates; family Hylobatidae; genus Hylobates; species Hylobates moloch. The sequence continues at coordinate 3,506,078 of NW_026652303.1, read as the reverse complement.
TGGCCAGCCCCAGAGAGGGGCTCCCACAGCACAGCGTCAGGCTGAAGGGCTCATCCAGCGTGGCCAGAGCAGATGCTGAGGCCGAGCAGGCGCCAAGAGTGAGCAAGGGCTGCTAGCACGTTGTCACTTCTTAGCAGGGGCTAGTGGACACAAGAGGGTGCCAGTCCTTTGAGCCTCCTTGGAAGCTCAGGTCCTCTCTGAGGGTCACAGTCAACACCGGGCCTGCCTGGGCCTGGACTTCTCTGGCCTAACGTCCTATCCACAAAGTCAGGCTTTGTGGATAGAGTTCAGTGCCTGGGCCCGGGCAGGGCCAGCTGGGTGCTCCCCCAGCTCCTGCCTCGCTTCCCTGGCCCCCCAGGGCTTGCCTGCTCAGACTGGCCCCGGGTAATAGCACGGTTCTGGGAAGGAATGGTGCCAACTGCCTCTCCCATTCATAGTGTCAATCAGGGGCTTTACAAAGTTGTCCCTCACCCCCACCCCCTACCTCAACAAGAGCTATTGTGTTATTGAAAGTGCCGAGGGCATTTCCTGGGACCGTGGAATTCATCAAACAGAAACTTACAATGAGAGGAATGAACAAATTCTACAAGTGTTTGCTCCTCTCCGGCTCCCAGGAGGCGAATCCCACAAACGCCTTTGGGAGGCAAACCCCATAGGGTTGCCCAGGCAGGAAACTGCTTTGTGCTTCTTCCCTTGAAGGATGCTGGGGGCTGCCCCACAAGGTGGCTCTGAGTCACAACCAGGAGCCACCGGGAGCAGCTGGGGGACTGCTGTTTTTCTCCAGGGGCCCCAAAGGCCATCCAGGAGTTCTCCACTGAGACCTGGACGTCAAGGGGAAGCCTTGGGTGGAACTGTGAGCGGGTGGCCTTGTCTTTACTGGTCTCTTTCCGTTGAGGCCTCTCTCCCAGCACATCCTTTCTAGGGTCTCTGGTCTACTGTTCTCACCACCCTTGTTCAACCGACCACCCCCTTCTCACCACTGGCCCCCAACTACACACACACACACACACATATATATATATATATATATATTTTTTTTTTTTTTGGAGACAGAGTCTCGTTCTGTCGCCCAAGCTGGAGTGCAGTGGCGCAATCACGGCTCACTGCAAGCTCCGCCTTCTAGGTTCACACCATTCTCCTGCCTCAGCCTCCCCAGTAGCTGGGACTACAGGCGCCCGCCACCGCACCCAGCTAATTTTTTGTATTTTTAGTAGAGACGGGATTTCACCGTGTTAGCCAGGACGGTCTCGATCACCTGACCTCGTGATCTGCCTGCCTCAGCCTCCCAAAGTGCTGGGATTACAGGCGTGAGCCACTGTGCCCAGCCTTGGCCCCCAACTATTCGGGACACCTGGCTGCATCTGGTGCCAGCTTCCCCTCCACCTTGTCAAGACACTCCAGGCTCCACCTTCTCACCTCCTCCAGGCCTCATCTGCTGAGACCCTGCCTACCCACGTGGCAATCAGAGGGACCGCCATACCCCCAAGGCCTCCGCCACTCTTGAGGGACACACATCGTAACAGTGGCTCCATGCGCCCATGAAACCCAGTAGGGCCTATAGGGGAGGAAGCACAGCCTCATGGTGGGGGAAGGAGTTTATGATGCGCCACCCCAAAATATGCTGCTATTCACTCAAAATTAATTATTTTAAGTTAAAAACACTGGAAAAAAGCAGGTGTGGGAAGGGCACTCTGATCTTTTTTTGTTTGTTTGTTTTCAGAAGCAGGGGATAAAATACCCATATAAAATGTGACCACTGGGCGGGTGTGGTGGCTCATACCTGTAATCCTAGCACTTTGGGAGGCCAAGGCAGGTGGATCACCTGAGGTCAGGAGTTCCAGACCAGCCTGGCCAATGTAGTGAAACCCTGTCTCTACTAAAAATACAAAAAATTAGCCAGGCATGGTGGCGGGTGCCTGTAGTCCCAGCTACTGGGGAGGTTGAGGCAGGAGAATCGCTTGAACCCGGAAGGCAGAGGTTGCAGTGAGCTGATATCACACCATTGCACTCCAGCCTGGGCGACAAGAGTGAAACTCCATCTCAAAAAAAAAAAAAAAAAAAAGTGACCATCTTGTACCAGCAAAAAGAAACATTCTTTTCATCAGAGAAAGGAAGTTGAGGCTGAGAGAAATCTGTACAAACAGACCTTGTTAAAATAACAATACAAACAGACCTTGTTAAAATAACATTATTGTCCTTTAGTCTCCCATACATTTCAGTTACTTTTCTGCAATTGCTATTCTTTGTCCAATGTAATATGTAAGCACGTAGGTTTAGCCGCTTCTTTGGGTCTTCATCTTTCTTGTGAGGGCTTCCACGTGCACACAAATCAAATTTGTGTGGTTTTGTCCAGCTAATCTGTCTTATGTCAGTCCCAGCTGGAAGCCCTCAGACAGTAGAGGGACATTTTCCTCCCCTACAAGTGAATGTCCTCGTGGGCGGGCTGCCGGGAATGACACCTGGAGACAGCGTAGGTACTGCAGAGGGTAAACTGCAGCTCACGACTCCATAAGGCTCACACCCATCCATTGTTTTCCTTGCACAGTCTCTTTTAAAAATTTTATTTAGTTGTCAACATTTTAAAATTTTTTCACATTAAAATCTGAATTTTCATGGGAACCTGGAAAGCTGGCAGCATGGGATCTGAGTAGTTCTTGGTGGAAGTGAAGAATGTGCCTGTGTTTAACATGCTCACGCATCTGCTTCACTCCCTGCCTGGGGGCTCTGCAGGCACAGCCTGGGGAAGGCAGTGCTGGCATAGACAAGGGGCTGCCAGGCAACTGGGGCCTGGTGCAAGTTCAGGGGAGGCCAGAGTCTAGATTCTCTGTTCAGAACCTGCATGCCTGGAATCAAAAGAAAGTGACAAACCGCACCTGAGTAAATATAGTTTCACAACGAAGCACATGTCAACACTTCAACGCAGAGGCTGTATCACTCAGGAAGCTCTTCAGGGAGCAAGGGACAGTCAGTGCAGGGAGTGGGAGGCTAGAGCTGAGGGCCGGCCTCACGGGCCTGCGTGGAATGGTCTGCTGATGCTGTCTCAAACTCACTGATACTTTCCCAGTGAGGGTCATTTTGCACTGTGTACCGTCCCCAGATTATGTAGCCAGTCCTGGCAGAGCTCAACCAAAGCAGAATCTCCTGTGTCACCAAGGAGACAGTGTTGAGTTTGGATACTTTAAAGAGACGTAAATTGTTGGTGGAGGCTGTGCAGCTCTGGGGTTCTGAGCAGAGTGATTTCGTGTAATACCGTCAGTGAAGTTAGGGAACCACTCAAGGGATGAGAGAGCTCCTAGGAGAAAGTGGGAACAACTGGACACATCTGTTGTTAAGTGATCAGAATGTTACTGCTCTCACAGGGAGTGAAGTGAATCTCTTCTCTGCTTTAAGGATTTTTTGCAGACTGCTGGATGGGCAGGCAGGCCAGAGCCAGCTGGGACCATAGGTGGAAGACCGCTGGTGTGAGCGCTGTGAGGCCCTCAGATTTCAGTGAATGCTTGGGAAACCTCTGGGGAGAAGTCTACTTCCTGTTGCTACTTTTCTTCTAAATGAATACAGTGTAAATATCTGGCTACTGCAGCAGCAGCTCAACCACATGCTTTGAGAACTAAGCCAAAAAAAGTAATATTTCTGCAAGTATGTTCTATTGGAGTCTTTGGCTAAATGTGTGATCTTTATAAAATTAAGATAATTTTTAATTGACAAAAATTGCAAGTGTTTGAGGTCTACAACATGAAGTTTTGAAATTTGTATACAATGTGAAGGGCTACATCAAGCTAATTAACACATCCATTACCTCACATACTGTTTTTTTTTTGTTTTTGTTTTTGGTTTTTTTTTTTTGGTGGTTTAGACACGGTCAGCAATTTTCAAGAATACATTACATCGTTACTGTTACTAACTATAGTCATGGTGATTGTACAAAAGGTCTCTTGAACTGACTCTTCCTGTCTAATTGAAATTTTGTATCCTTTGACCAACATCTCCCCAGACCTTCCCCCTGTGCAACCCTGGTAACCACCGTTTTAGTCTTCTGTTGCTTAGTCGCCCAGGCTGCAGTGCAGTGGCGCTCACTGCAACCTCCACCTCCGGGGATCAAGCGATTCTCCTACCTCAGCCTCCTGAGTAGCTGGGATTACAGGCATGCACCACCATGCCCAGCTAACTTTTTGTATTTTTAGTAGAGACAGGGTTTCGCCACATTGGCCAGGCTAGTCTCAAATTTCTGGCTTCAAGTGATCCGCCTGCCTCGGCCTCCCAAAGTGCTGGGATTACAGATGTGAGCCATCGCACCCAGCCTGAGTTCAACTTTTTTAGATTCCACCTATAAGTCAGATCATGAACTAGTTTTCTTTCTGTGCCTGGCTTATTCCACTTAGCATAATGTCCTCCAGCTTCATCAATGTTGACACAAATGACAGGATTTGCTTCCTTTCTAAGGCTGAATAGTGTTCCATTATGTATAAGTCACATTTCTTTATCCATTCATCTGTTGATGTACAGTTAGGTGTGGGAGTGTAGATATTTCTTCAATATACTGATTTCATTTCCTTGGATGTATACCTAGAAGAGGGATGGCTGGATCATATGGTAGTTCTGTTTAGAGTTTTTTGAAGAACCTCCATACTGCTTTCCATCATGGCTACATTAATTAACATTCCCTTTCCTCCACATCCTTGCCAACTCTTGTTACCTTTTGTCTTTTCAGTGACAGCCATGCTAGTAGATGTGGGGTGGCATCTCATGTGGTTTTGCTTTGCATTGCCCAGATGAATAGTGATGTTGAACATCTTTTCATATACCTATTGGTTCTTCATATGTCTTCTTTTGAGAAAAGTCTATTTAAGTCCTTTGCTAATTTTTAAAATTTTAACTGTTTATTTTTATGGGTACATAGTAGGTATATACATTTATGGGGTACATGAGATACTTTGATATGGGTATACAATGCATAATAATGACATTAGCAAAAGTGGGGTATCTATCTCCTCAAGCACTGATCATTTCTTTGTATTATAAACCTTCCGATTATACTTTTTCTGTTTTATTTATTTATTTTTTGACACAGAGTCTCGCTGTGTCACCCAGGCTGGAGTGTAGTGGTGCGATCTCGGCTCACCGCGACCTCTGCCTGTTGAATGTTGTCAAATGCATGGGTTCAAGTGATTCTTCTGCTGCCTCAGCCTCCCGAGTAGTTGGGATTACAGGCCCATGCCACTGTTCCTGGCTAATTTTTGTATTTTTAGTAGAGATGGGGTTTCACCATGTTGGCCAGGGTGGTCTTGAACTCCTGACCTCAAGTGATCCACCTGCCTCAGCCTCTCAAAGTACTGAGATTACAGGTATGAGCCACCATGCCTGGTCTTCTTTCTGTTATTATTATTATTTTTAATTATTATTATTATTTTTTGAGATGGAGTCTCACTCTGTCGCCCAGGCTAGAGTGCAGTGGCGGGCTCACTGCAAGCTCTGCCTCCCGGGTTCACGCCATTCTCCTGCCTCAGCCTCCTGAGTAGCTGGGACTACAGGCGCCTGCCACCACGCTGGGCTAATTTTTGTATGTTTAGTAGAGACAGGGTTTCACTGTGTTAGCCAGGATGGTTAACCTCATGATGGTTAACCTCGATGGTTAACCTGATCTCGTGATCCGCCCACCTCAGCCTCCCAAAGTGTTGGGATTACAGGCGTGAGCCACCATGCCCAGCCTCTTTCTGTTATTTTTAAATGTACAGTAAATTATTGTTGATTGTGGTCACCCTGTTGTGCTATCAAATACTAGATCTTATTCATTCTACCTAACTATAGTGTTTTGTATCCAGGAACTACCTCTGAGTGCTCCCACCTCCATCACCCTCACTACACTTCCCAGCCTCTGGGAACTACTTTTGCTCATTTTAAAAATCAGGTTGTCCATACGCAAATCAATAAATGTAATCCAGCATATAAACAGAACCAAAGACAAAAACCACATGATTATCTCAATAGATGCAGAAAAGGCCTTTGACAAAATTCAACATCTCTTCATGCTAAAAACTCTCAATAAATTAGGTATTGATGGGACGTATCTCAAAATAATAAGAGCTATCTATGACAAACCCACAGCCAATATCATACTGAATGGGCAAAAACTGGAAGCATTCCCTCTGAAAACTGGCACAAGACAGGGATGCCCTCTCTCACCGCTCCTTTTCAACATAGTGCTGGAAGTTCTGGCCAGAGCAATCAGGCAGGAGAAGGAAATAAAGGGTATTCAATTAGGAAAAGAGGAAGTCAAATTGTCCCTGTTTGCAGATGACATGATTGTATATCTAGAAAACCCCATTGTCTCAGCCCAAAATCTCCTTAAGCTGATTAGCAACTTCAGCAAAGTCTCAGGATACAAAATTAATGTACAAAAATCACAAGCATTCTTGTACACCAATAACAGACAAACAGAGAGCCAAATCATGAGTGAACTCCCATTCACAATTGCTTCAAAGAGAATAAAATACCTAGGAATCCAACTTACAAGGGATGTGAAGGACCTCTTCAAGGAGAACTACAAACCACTGCTCAATGAAATCAAAGAGGATACAAACAAATGGAAGAACATTCCATGCTCATGGGTTGGAAGAATCAATATCGTGAAAATGGCCATACTGCCCAAAGTAATTTATAGATTCAATGCCATCCCCATCAAGCTACCGATGACTTTCTTCACAGAATTGGAAAAAACTACTATAAAGTTCATATGGAACCAAAAAAGAGCCCGCATTGCCAAGTCAATCCTAAGCCAAAAGAACAAAGCTGGAGGCATCACGCTACCTGACTTCAAACTATACTACAAGGCTACAGTAACCAAAACAGCATGGTACTGGTACCACAACAGAGATATAGATCAATGGAACAGAACAGAGCCCTCAGAAATGATGCCGCATATCTACAACTATTTGATCTTTGTTTATTATTTCTAACAGTTTTTTTGATGGAGCCTTTAGAGTTTTCTATATATGTGATTATGTCATCTATAGACAGACAATTTAACTTCTCTCTTTCCAATTTTAATGCCTTTTGTTACTTTCTCTTGCCTAAATGCTCTGGCTCAGACTTCCAGGACGGTGTTGAATGGAAGTGGCGAGAGTGGGCATCTGTATCAGTCTGTTTTCACACTGCTGTAAAGAACTACTTGAGGCTGGGTAATTTATAAAAAAAAAAGAGGTTTAATTGACAGTTCCACATGACTGGAGAGGCCTCTGGAAACTTACAGTCATGCTGGAAGGCAAAGGGGAAGCAAGGCACGCCTTACATGGCAGCAGGAGAGAGAGAGAGAGAGAAGGGGGAAGTGCCACATCTTAAACCATCAGATCTTGTGAGAACCCACTCACTATATTGAGAACAGCAAGGGGAAAATCTGCCCCCGTGATCCAATCACCTCCTACCAGGTTCCTCCTCTGTATATGGGGATTGCAATTCGAGGTGAGATTTGGGTGGGGACACAGAGCCAAACCATGTCAGCATTCTTGTCTTGTTCCTGATCGTAGAAGAAAAGCTTTCAACTTTTAACTGCTAGTTGTGGGCTTCTCATATACGGACTTTCTTGTGTTGAGGTACATTCGTTCTATACCTAATTTATCAGGAAAGGATGTTGAATTTTGTCAAATGCATTTTCTACATCTATTAAGATGATCATATAGATTTTGTCCTTCATTCTGTTCATGTGGTGATCACATTTATAGATATGCATTTGTTGAAACATCCTCGCGTGCCTGGGATAAATCCTACCTGATCGTGCTGTTTCATATGCTGTTGAATTTGGTCTGTGATATGGTTTGGATATGTGTCCCACCCAAATCTTATGTTGAAATGTAATCCACAGTGTTGGAGGTGGGACCTGGAAGTGATTGGATCATGGGGGTGGATTTCTCATGGATAGTTTAGCACTATCCTCTTGGTGCTGTCCTCATGACAGTGAGTGAGTTCTCATGAGATCTGATTGGTTAAAAGTGTGTGACACCTTCCCCTGCTACCCATTTCTCTCTCTCTCTTTTTTTTTTTGAGATGAAGTTTCTCTCTTGTCACCCAGGCTGGAGTGCAATGGCGCAATCTCAGTTCACTGCAACCTCTGCCTCCTGGGTTCAAGTGATTCTCCTGCCTCAGCCTCCCAAGTAGCTGGGATTACAGGTGCACACCACCACCATGTCCAGTTAATTTTTATATTTTTAGTAGAGACGGGGTTTCACCATGTTGGCCAGGCTGGTCTCGAACTCCAGACTTCAGGTGATCTGCCAGCCTCGGCCTCCCAAGTGCTGAGATTACAGGCACGAGCCACTGCACCTAGCCCCATTTCTCTCTTGCTCCTGTTCCTGTCATGTGATGTGCCGGCTCTTGCTTCTCCTTCTGCCTTGAGTAAAAGCCCCCTGAGGCTCCCCAGAACCAAGCAGATGTGCCATGAGTGTACAGTCTGCAGGACTGTGAGTCAATTAAACCTCTTTTCGTTATAAATTCCCCAGTCTCAGGTATTTCTTTACAGCAATGCAAGAACAGCTCACCACACTTTGATGGTATTTTTTTTTTCTTAAGAATTTAAGCATCTATGTTCATCAGTGACATGGGCCTAGAATTTTCTTTTCTTATAGTGTCCTAAAGAGAAGTATATTTTCTTTAAAAAGTGACTTAGTAGGTTTTTATGGGTTGAATTAAGTCCCACCAAAAAATATGTTGAAGTCCTCGTCCCCAGTACCTCAGAATGAGGCCTTATTAAGACAGCATCATTGCAGATGTAATGATTGAAGATGAGGTTGCACTAGACTTAGGTGGGGCCTTCATCCAATATGACAGGCGTCCTCATAGGAAGAAGAGAGAACACACAGGCACACATGGGGAGACAGCCATGGGAAACACAGGCCGAGATGGAAGTGCTGCAGCCACAAGCCAAGGAATGTCCAGGATGGATGCACACCACCAGACGCCAGGCAGAGGCAGAGATTCTGCCCTGCAGGTGTCAGAGGGAGTGTGGCTCTGTGGGCACCTTAATTTTGGACTTCTGGCTTCCAGAACTGAGCAAGAATAAACTGCTGTTGTGTAAGCCACCCAGTTAGTGATGCTTTGCTATAGAGCCTTAGGAAATTAATATGCAGGTATTTCTCTTTTTTTTCCTTCTTGAGTAAATGTAATTCTTTCTGAATGTCAACATTTCAATTTTTAAAAACAAGGCACTCTGTATTTTTAGATATCTGGACCTCATTTTAAGCTCCTGAAGTTTTTGCCTCACAGGTAAACTTCAGTATTTTTAACACACACTATAGTATACAGTACTAAGAAGTGATTCCATAGTGTTCTATGATCATTCTATTAAAAATCAGCTGTCATTAATGAGTGTGTGGCCATTTCAACATTTGGGAATCCTGACCTGGTATATAAACAGCAGCATCATTTTTGTCTCTTGTGTCCCTTAAATTCCTCTGTGGCCTTTACTCCTGTCCCCTGCTCAAGGAGAAAGCACTAGAAGCTTTCCTGGTCATTTTCAGAGCTTTTCTGGTTACTTTTTGTTGGCCAGGTTCAGTGCGGTACTTAATACGCTCAGGTCAGTGTAACATCAAAGCTTGACTCCTCCCTAAACTTCCTCCCTTCCTGCAGCTCTGACTGCCTGGGGCTGGGAGCTGCCAGCTGTGATGGTGATGGGAATGGCAGGGGTGTGGGGTGGGCTTCACCCTCTATCCCTATGCTTGGCTCTAGGGCTCCTCCCCAGTCAGCTACCTCTGGTGTTTTGAGTCCAGGGCAGGAAGAGCAAGGAAGAGAAGCCGGAAAGTTGACTTTTCATGGTTAAAATGGCAGCCCCACCTGCTCATGTTCATGGCTGCCTTTTCTCATTAGAACAGCACTTTCTAACATGCCTTACAGCTTGCTCATTTGCTATGCTCATTGTTTACTGTCTTCTCCCACTGATATAGAACCTCTGCCAGGGCGGGACCTCTGTTTTGTTCACTGATGTGTCCCAGGCCCCTAGAGGATGCTTGGTAGTAGGAGGTGCTCAGTGAACGTTTGTTGGAAGACTCTGAATTAAACAGAAAGATCGGCAGCACCTTTCTGCGCGTGGCAGGTTGGAAAGATAAGTTTGTTCCCCTGTGCCCTTTTGTGAGTTGGCGGAAGTCCCCTTGCCCAGCCCAGTGCCAAGTTCCTGTCACTGGGATCTCCGTTGCAGCTCTCTAACATGGGTGAAGCATCTCGATCGTATCTGGTTGCCATCGGCTCCATAACCTCTGTCACCAGGAAGGCCTTCTTTAGCTGCTTTGCCTGAACCCTCCCGGAGGCCTCTTCGATTGGGATCCATGACATTCTCTGGCTTTGCCCTCTCCTGGCCACATCTGGTTCTCACTGGGGCTCCACGCTTGGTTCCTGGGAAAAACTGGGAGGTGGCCGTCCCCATGCCGTGCCTCTTCTGCCTCGGTTGGCACAGCTGCCAGCCTGCCAGATTTGTTAAGTTTTTCAGGCCTGGGTCAGACACGAGCTTCCTGTGTCCCCAAGTGCTACTGTTGCAGCCCACCCCTTATCCCTCACCTCCTTAAAATCAGGCACCTTCAACCCACCTCCCCTGGGGATGGGAGAGTGGGATGCCCAGCAGCAACCGTCTTCCCCCAACTCCTCCCAACTCATACCCTTAATGGGAAAGAGGGTTTGAGAGTTGCCTGATTCCTCCCCTCCACCTTCCTTTTTGCAAGTCCTGCATGGTGGTCTCATGCCTTACTTTGGAAGGTGGTATCTATTTTCATTTGGAATCTCAGTGAAATGTGATTTGATTCCTGTTCCCAGGGCTTACTCTGTGCCAGGTCCCATGCTTATCACTGTAATATACAGTCCATGTGCATCTTCTCACTTAACCCTCATACCGTCTCTGTGAGACAGATACTGTTCTTGTACCCATTTACATATAAAGAGACTGAGGCCAACAGAAATTAATATATTGCCCAGATCAACCAGCTACAAAGGTGACAGAGTCCAGATTCAAATCCAGGCTATCCGACTCCAGGGCGTTGTATGGATTACTGCAATACACACAATTTTTGTCTGTGAGTTTTTTATTTGTTTAGGAAATCCCTGAAAATGGAATTTAAAAATATTAACTATAAGGCTTCCTACAGCCTATATTGTCCAGAATAGTATCTTTTTATTGAAAGTGGGGAATAAGGTTCAGGGTTTATTCATCATGTCATATCTCATTATCGAGCAGAGACTGCTAAGGGATCATCAAAATCCATGTTTCTCCATGGCTGAGCTGTTTCCCAGGCCCCCTTGCCATTAGGAGTGGCCCATGGCCCTGAGTCCTTCCTACCCAATACAATGCATGCCGAAGGGGTAGACACCATTTCCTGACCTGGCCTAAGAAACCCCATCCATGCTGTCTCCCTGGCTTTCCCTTTTCTGAAGACTTGATTTTAACACCAAGGGCTACCTTGAGAGCCACTTGACTTTCAACTTGAAGAGTTACAAGAACATTTTCCACTCGAAAAGGTGAAGATAGCAGAGCTTTCCTGAGCCTGAGCCTCTTCGTAAGGGACTACATGGAGGAGGGCTATGCATCTATTTAGAACTAATATGTGAGCACAGAATAAACGTCTATGGTGGTGGAGCCATTATAGATTTTGGGTCTCTGCCATGGCAGTTAGCTTTTTCTAACGAATGCACGCTGTGTAACTGACACACAAGTGGGTGTATAAGCAGAACGTGTGGCTTCCAGGCCAGATGGAGGTAAGTGCCCCACAAAAGTCGGGCATGATCTGCTGATGCTGCTACTGATTTCCCAGAAAAATTAATGGTTTTCAAATGTTTATTCAGAAATAAATGTTGATTCAGGTTTTTCTGAATAGCTTTCAGATATTACTCAATGCAAATAAAGGGTCAGCTACCTAGCTACAGCCGGGGAGGTGTCTTGGGGGCAGTTTCAAGAGCCCGTGAAAAATGTGATCCACATATTATCTTGACCACATCTGGTAAATAGTCCCATTAGCAAATTCCCTAAATCCCATTCTAATTTCTCATGTACACACAGAAAATGTACTGTAACCTCCAGGAGTTTTGGCTAAAGGAAGTGTATTAGGCCATTTTCACACTGCTATAAAGAAATACCCTTGGCTGGGCATGATGGCTCACGCCTGCAATTCCAGCACTTTGGGAGGCCGAGGTGGGCAGATCACCTGAGGTGAGGAATTTGAGACCAGCCTAGTCAACATGGTGAAACCTCATCTCTATTAGAAACACAAAAAGTTAGCCAGGTGTGGGGGCGGGCACCTGTAGTCCCAACTACTTGGGAGGCGGAGGCAGGAGAATGGCTTGAACCCAGGAGGCGGAGGCTGCAGTGAGCCCACTGCACTCCAGCCTGGGTGGCAGAGTGAAACTCCATCTCAAAAAAAAAAAAAAAAAAAAAAAGGAATACCCAAGACAGAGTAATTTATAAAGAAAAGAGGTTTAATTGACTCAGAGTTCTGCATGGCTGGGGAGCCTCGGGAATCTTACAATTATGGTGGAAGGGGAAGCAGGCACATCTTATGTGGTGGCAGGTGAGAGAGAGCATGAAAGAACAGGGGAAACTGCCTTATAAAACATCAGATCTCCTGAGAACTCACTATCACGAGAACAGCATGGAGAAACCACCCCCGTGATCCAATCACCTCCCACTGGGTCCCTCCCTTAACATGTGTGGATTATGGGGATTACAATTCAAGATGAGATTTGGGTTGGGACACGGCCAAACCGTATCAGGAAGTCACCAGTCTTGGTCCTGCAAACAGAGCCATCACTGCCGTCTTCTTGCTTGTGTGGTTAACATTTCCTTTCAATCCCAGCCATGCTAGCCAGGTCCAGGGAAATTTTGACATCTGACAAGATAGCTATCTAAGTAAACAAGCAGTTCAGCTTTTAAAATAAGCTAAATTAATTTGTTTGCGAACACTCACTTTCCTCCTAAGGAAGAGCAGCCAAAACTCTAGGTTGTTCCCAACTACACCACGATTCACATCTTGTTTGGGGTGCAATTTTTTTTTTTTTTTTTTTTTGAGACACATTCTCACTCTGTCACCCAGGCTGGAGCGCAGTGGCAATTATAACTCAGTACAGCCTTGAACTCTTGTGCTCAAGCAATCCTCCCACCTCAGTCTCCCAAGTACTTGGGATGACAGGCGTGAGCCACTACGCCTGCCCCCATGGTGTGGGTTTGATGATTCCCTGTACCTGCCTGATGCAGGGAGAGAGAGATTGGGTGAGTGAGAGCCTGCTGAGTGTGAAGATCGGATTGAGGGAGGAGGCTGTGGAGGGCCAGAATTCAGGTTTGGAGGAATGTGAGGGGCCATGACCAGGAAGAGCCTTCTCTGGGGAGCCTCCTTGGTGCTTGTTTGTCTCAGCGTGATGGAAGATGGGGGACTTGCACACAGTGGGCCCTTCATAGACGTTGACTGGAGGAGCGGCTCCTGAGGAGAGGCTGCATGGCACATAGTCTTCTTCCATGTGTGTCTGTGCTTGTCTGTGCTTGTGTCCCTTCTCTTCTGATGAGGACACCAGTCATTTGGGCTGAGGGCCCCCCTACTCCATGGAACCCCAGCCTAACTGATTACATCTGCAATGATCCTCTTTCCACATGAAGCCACATTCTGAGGTTCCAGGAAGTCATAGATTGGGGGCCGGTGGACTGTCCAACCCAGCTCAGGCCTTTGCCTTTTGTCATCATCACACCTCTGGGTTAGTCCATCACTAGCTGCTGCCTTGGTCCGGGAGGAGCAGGAAGAGGCTGGCAAGGGGTGGAGAGGGCAGGGGAAGAAATGTGGCATTGGGGCCTTGCAGGAAACTCTGCCAGCAAATGGCAGTGATGGAAAGACAGGGCACCTGGAGTACACACCTGGGGAGGTGGGTGACCTGGAAATTAGGAAGAGGGACACAATTCACCCCTTCACAGCTTGGCTCAGGCCAGGAATCAACCCTCAAGTGCACTCCAGGATTGGCAGCCACAGATGGCTTGGCTGATCCTCCCCAGGTGTGGGGTCTAGCTTGTTCCTTGCGCTGCCTGTCTGATTTTAAAGGACAAAATAGAAGAAGAAGCATAATAGGTAAATTAAACTCTTACCCTGTTTTTCAGAAATACTCCATATTCCTTGGCTCAATAGATTCAGAAACTTACTAGACTTTTTACTTTCTGAAGGGATGTCTGTGATGACAGTTGCATTTCTACTGTCACTGCAGTGACAGCTTGGGAGGTACCTTGAGGCTTATCCTCATTCATTACAGGCTGTCACATTTCTGGGTTTTCAACTATAAATTCTCTTTCAAAGTTCATCAGGGCTCAGATAGCCTAACGGCATCTGTGGAATATTTTATAATAGTCTTTTTCTGTGGGTTGGGCAGTCGGGGCAGAGGAGGTTAATGACACTTAGGACTTGAATCAACAGCATAGTACTTTGCTGTCTCCGTGAGATATGCCAGATACACTTAGTGTTTGTTTTCTAGGCTATAACGTTATTGCTGTGCCATGACATACAATGTTATTGTGTGGTCGGTTTTTCAAACAGTATGTATGCAACATATGTCAATAGATTTTTCATTTATCTTAATTATGAAAGCTAGAAAGAAATGCCTTCTTTACTTTTATACTTTTTCTTTTTTTTTCTTTTTTGTTTTTTTTGAGGCAGGGTCTCACTCTGTCACCCAGGCTGGAGTGCAATGGTGCAATCCTGGCTCGCTGCAGCCTCCACTTCCCCAGGCTCAAGTGATCCTCCCACCTCAGCCTCCAGAGTAGATAAGACTACAGGCATGCGCCACCACGCCTGGCTAATTTTTGTATTTTTTTGTAGAGATGGGTTTTGCCATGTTGCTCAGGCTACTCTTGAACTCCTGGGCTCAAGCAATCCACCTACCTTGGCCTCCCAAAGTGTTGGGATTACAGGCGTGAGCCGCTGCACCTCACCTCCATTCTCTACATTGGCAACATATTGTCATTTCTAGGATCAACGTAATTCTCTACACAAGTTTTTGGCACATCTGCTGTTTGGATGTCTGTCCCCTTCAAATCTCATGTTAAAATATAATCCCAATATTGGAGGTGGGGCCTGGTGGAAGGTGTTTGGGTCATGAGGGCGGATCCTTCCTGAATGGCTTGGTGCTGTCCTAGCGATAGCGAGTGAGTTATCTCTAGACCTGGTTTTTAAAAGCGTGTGGCACCTCCTTTGTCTCTCTCCCTCTGACTCTTGCCATGTGAGATGCCTGCTTCTCCTCCACCTTCTGCCGTGAGTGGAAGCTTCCTGAGACCCACACCAGAAGCAGATGCCAGCACCGTGCTTGTACTGTCTGCAGAATCGTAAGCCAATTAAACTCTTTTCTGTATAAATTACTCAGCGTCAGGTATATCTTTATAGCAATGCAGAACAGCCTTATACAGTACTCTTAAGTTTTTTTATTTTTAATTAACAGGCCTTCTTAGTGGCATGAGATATTCACTTATTTACACAATTATATAACAATATCCGATTCCTTTATTATCCTATAATGAAGATTTTTTTTTTTGCCTGTCGGTCAATGTCCAGTCTTAATTTTTTTTTTTTTTTTTGTGACAAAATCTCGCTCTGTCTCTCAGGCTGGAGTGCAGTGGCGCAATCTCGGCTCACTGCAAGCTCCATCTCTCGGGTTCACGCCGTTCTCCTGCCTCAGCCTCCCGAGTAGCTGGGACTACAGGCACCTGCCACCATGCCCGGCTAATGTTTTGTATTTTTTTAGTAGAGACGGGGTTTCACCGTGTTAGCCAGGATGGTCTCAATCTCCTGACCTTGTGATCCACCTGCCTTGGCCTCCCAAAGTGCTGGGATTACAGTCATGGCACTCTTAATATTTTAAAATAGTTGTCAAATTGCTTTACCCGTTTCAAGTGGTGAGTGAAATCTGCGCAGTGATGGAAGAGTGTGTTTCTGTGGGACTGAGAAAGCACTGGCAAGGGAGTGGCTGCTGCTGGGCCTGAGGCTTCCATGGGACAGAACCCAGAGGAGAGCAGCTGGGCGTGGGAACGAGTGAGAGAGGTCTGGGAAAAGGGGGCAGAACTTGTGGAGTACACTCGTCACCCTTAAGACTGTTCTCAAACGGCCTGAGACAGTTGTCCTCCACTCTATCTGCACAGTGGGATCACCCAGAAACATTTATTTATTTATTTATTTATTTATTTATTTATTTATTTATTTGATGGAGTCTTGCTCTGTTGCTCAGGCTGGAGTGCAGTGGCACAATCTCAGCTCACTGCAACCTCCACCACCTGAGTTCAAGTGATTCTCCTGCCTCAGCCTCCCAAGTAGCTGGGATTTACAGGTGTCTACCACCACTCCCGGCTAATTTTTGTATTTTCAGTAGAGACAGGGTTTCACCATGTTGGCCAGGCTGGTCTTGAACTCCTGACCTCAGGTGATCTGCCTGCCTCGGCCTCCCAAAGTACTGGGATTACAGGCGTGAGCCACCATGCCCAGACTCTAGGAACTTTTATTTATTTGTTTGTTTACTTTTTTTTGAGACGGAGTCTTGCCCTGTCGCCCAGGCTGGAGTGCAACGGTGCAATCTCGGCTCACTGCAACCTCCGCCTTCCGGTTTCAAGTGATTCTCCTGCCTCGGCCTCCCGAGTAGCCGGGATTACAGGCACGTGCCACCATGCCTGGGTAATTTTTCTTTTTCTTTTTTTTTTTTTTTGTATCTTTAATAGAGACAGGGTTTCACCATGTTGACCAGGCTGGTCTTCAACTCCTGACCTCGTGATCCACCCCTCTTGGCCTCCCAAAGTGCTGGGATTACAGGCGTGAGCCACCCCACCCAGCCTTCTAGAAACTTTTAAATAACACCAGTGCCCAGGCCAGACCCCCAGAGACTTTGACTTAATAGGTCTGGGTGGGCCCACGTGACAAGAGACGTGGTACTGAACATCTGCCAGATGCCATCTAGTATTACCAATTAATTGTAGAGGGTTTTAGTTCTTAAAGCAGAGAAAGGGAAAGGAAAAACCGCCTTCATTAGTTAGAACAATATTTGGCAAGTCCAGAATTGGAACTGAAATAGCAATCTTTGCGAGGGGAGGGTGCATGTTCCTTTTGAGGCTGTCTGTCCCCTGATGCTCTCTTACGATGTTCTCGGACTCCACCAAGCCAAGCTAGAATGGAAGGTGGGGGGTGGGAGTTGCTACCTGCCCATATACCCCTGCCATAAACACACAGCCCTGCCCCAAAGACCCTGCCCCAGAACTGAGAGGGGGCTGAAACATATAAGTAAGATTTTACAAACAACTAGGCCAGCATGTTAAAAATAAGGTCCCATCTCCACTACTCATAAAACTTCCAGGTGATGTTAGGGGGCCACATAGCTTCTAGTAGCTTGGTTTCCTTATCTTGCAAGTGAATATAAAAACCAGCCTACAGGTAGACTACCTTACAGGGTTGTGGGAGAATTTAATGAGCTAGCATTTATAATAAAGTGCCTGACACATAAGAGGTGTCAGTGATGGGCAGCTTTTGGTATTACTAGACCCTATTACCAATCTGGGTCAACTGCTCACAGATAAGCTCAGCTCAGGACCTTCTCACCCTGGCTGTGGGCTGACTTCCTCATGGAGATCACACACAAGCATAGTTGGGTCTAGACATCTCCTGTGAGTCTAATCATGAGGCTGCCTGTAAGTTTAATCATGAGGCCATGCAGTAAAGTCGCTTCTCCCACCTCCCCTTGTTGGTGCCTAAGGAGCTCTCGCTTCCAGAAGGCCTCTTAGATCTCCAGATAAATGACACTGGCAATATCAGGCCCTTCATGGGTACCCAGTCTCCTGTTCCCTGGCACAGAGGCCATTGTAGCACCTTAATACAGTGTCACCACCCCAACAGTCCTAAGAGGCCCAGTAGAACAAGGATGTTGATTTCAAAGGATTCTTGAGAACTCCTCCAGACCACATGGCTGGCAAACAGTGGGAAAACCACACAGCCTCGGTCAGAAGGTTCACATCTTTCTGGGTCACTGGGATCAGCTCTATTTTTATAAAATATTTCTGGAGGAGGAAATTAAAACCAGTGTGTCATTTTCTCAAGCTGGAGGGCAATGCCCAATTATTATTGCTATTATTATAGTTATTGCCAGTTGTAAATTACACAATGAGACTTTTAGCACAGTGCTTTCCAGAGAGTGCATCCTGAACCGCTGCCAGTTGGTGAATGGTTTATAATTGGCCCATGGTGAGGTAAGCTCATAAATGGAGAGTAGGTGTTCCGAAAGTTTTAAAGAAATGTGACATTGTCATGAGACCAATGGTATAAACTAGTCTCACAGAACAGGGCTCAGACCAGCCTGAGTGTTGTAGACTCACATGGTGAGTTGCAGGAGGCACAGGCCACACATTAACGTTGCGCTCTAGGACCGTGCCCTTCTTTACAATGAACTGCAAAACAACAAAATTAGTCCTTCACTACAGATGACCTTAGGCGGGAACCTTCAGAATCATCCCTACTTTTGCAGATACGAGAATGACTGCTCACAGCCAGGTGAGAGTAGAGCTGGAATTACAATTTCATTTTACACCTGGTTCCTCAGCCACTATTTCATGAGTGGCTCAAACTCACAAGGTATTGAAAGCTGAAACCAAATACTGGAGGAAAAGGTGATTAGAGATTTTATTTTTATTTTTATTTTTTTTGAGATAGAGTCTCACTTTCTCACCCAGGCTGGAGTGCAGTGCAGTGGCACAATCACAGCTCACGGAAGCCTCATTTTCCTGGGTACCGCCCTACCCAGATAATAAAAACATTTTTTTTTTAAGTAGAAGTGAGGTCTTGCTGTGTTGCCCAGGCTGTAATTGAACTGCTGAGCTCAAGTGATCCTCCCACACTGGCCTCCCAAAGTGCTAGGATTACAGGTGTGAGCCACTGCATCTGGCTGAGATTCTGCTCACGAGTAAGGCCCTGGAGGAACTGGCGACTGTTGTCCTTTTGTTTACTATGGAAACATAGTAAAACCCACAGGAGCGTCTTGGTAGACAGCAAAAGTGCGACTTCCTATGATTTAAGATCACCACCACCCCCCGTTTGGACCTGTACTGGGGAGAGAGGAAAGAAATCTATATTTTTGTATATTTGTATTGTAGACTCAAGAGAAGAAATGTGTGCAGCTAGAAGTGAAGATGGTCTCACTCATTCACTAATTTGGGGGCACCTGCTATGTGCTAAACATCATTCTTCTTCCTAAAAATATAACCCAATTAGCTGCATTCTGGTCTTCAGGAGTTTGCAATCTAATGGGAGGGACAGATGACAGCCTCCTTCTGTCCACGATGAGATGCTAGGTACTACTTTTTGTCTCATACTGTTTTAGGAAGTGGAGATACTGAGGTGAACACTGACATCCTGTCCTCACGAAATTTGCCTTCTGTGGGGAGAGTAAGACAATGAACAAATGCATATATAGTTTCCAAGCTGTCATAAGAGCAAGAAAGAGAAATAAACAGGGCAGGAACATAGAGGGTGCAGAGAGAAGGTCTGTGGAGGGGACATTTGAGCAGAGACCAGATCCCACACAGGTTTTGTGGGTGATATGATAGAGCCAGGGATGGTGGCCAATAAGAAGCATGAGGGGGACACCTCCCTGAAACTAGGGACGTCAGGGAGAGCTTTGTCAGGGAGGTGAGAAGCACGTTCAGCCTGGGCAGATGGGTGTCTTAGTCCCTTTGTGCTGCTATAAGAAAATACCACAAACTGGGTGATTTATAAAGAACAGACATTTATTTCCTTATGGTTCTGGAGGCTGGGAAGTCCAACGTCAAGGTGCTGGCATTTTGTGTCTTGTGAGGGCCTTCTCGCTGTGTCCTCATGAGGCAGAAAGGATGAAGGGGCAAAAGGGGAGAGGCAGCTCCCTTGCACCTCTTTAATAAGGGCACCAATCCACTTATGAGGACTCTGTCCTCATGGCTTAGTCACCTCCTAAAGGCTATTTTCTTATAGCAGCACAAAGGGACTAAGACATCCATCTGCCCAGGCTGAATGTGCTCCTCACCTCCCTGACAAAGCTCTCCCTGACGTCCCTAGCTTTAGGGAGGTGTCCCCCTCATGCTTCTTATTGGCCACCATCCCTGGCTCTATCATATCACCCACCAAACCTGTGTGGGATCTGGTCTCTGCTCAAATGTCCCCTCCACAGACCTTCTCTCTGCACGATCTCTTAATACGATCACATTGGCGATTAGGTTTCTACAGATGAATTTTGGGAGATACATTCAGATCATAGCAATGGCAATTTCCATTTGAGTAACTTTAAATTTGAGGTGATTGCAGTCATTCAGGTGTTGGTGCCCCCTGAGTAAGCAGTTGGACATAGGTGTTTACCTCCCATTTATCGGGGATTGTTAATGGGAGCAATAATTGAATTTGCTGCATAGAGAGTTGGAGCAGGACCCCCATGGAGATGGTTTCCACTATTCTCTTCCCATCCCTGAAGTCAGGGTGTGCCCTTGGCCATAATTCCTTTGGGAAATTGCTGGAACCATGGTGAGCCAGTCCTCCCTTCTGTGTTTGTGGTCCCTCAGCAGATAACAGCAGGCATTGTCCTAGGTGCTTTCTTCCCAATAACTCACTCAGCCCTCCCACACACACTCATACACAAGCACCACTGATCATGCTGCAGATGGAGAAGTGGAGGTACAGAGAGATTCAGTAGCTTGCCAAGGTCACCCTGTACTTCAGTGGCAGAGAGTGAATTTGATCCAGGCAGCTGAGATCTGGGTTTGTGCTGGTGACCACAATACACTTGTTCTCAAGCTGGAGGCTCTCCCAGTTGCTGTCTTCTCATCTTCACCCTCTGGGCATTCCTAAGAGAGGCTGGAGGCCCAGCCGAGGTGCCTCTTAATGTCAAGAATATGCTTTCTCTTTGGTTCTTCTGTGGCACCTCCAGGAGGTCACATGCATGCCCTTGGTCAGCCATTTAGGGTCAAAGTTCTTCACGAGAACTCTGAATAACTTAATAATGGTACAATGAGAATGCCTGGGGTGCTGGGCATGGTGGCTCACACCTGTAATTCCAGCACTTGGGAGGCTGAGGTAGGAGAATTGCTTGAGTCCAGGAGTTCCAGACCAGCCTGGGCAATATAGGGAGACCCTATCTCTACTAAAAGCAAAAAGCAAAAACTACAAAACAAAAAATTTAGGCAGGCATTGTGGTCTGCACCTTCCAGCACTTTGGGAGGCTGGGAGGTGGAGGATCGCTTTAGCGTGGGAGTTAGAGGCTACAGTGGGCTATGATCAAGCCACTGTACTCCAGACTAGGTGACAAAGCAAGACCCTGTCTCAAAAAAAAAAAATTAAAAAGAAAAAAAACCCAAAATGTCAAGGGTATCAATAACCACCCTGGAGTGTGCCATTAAGATGAAGGAGAACCAGGATTCGTGTTCACAGGTGCACTGATGGCTGCCAGCGGTGGTTTGAACAGTGGGCTTTTTGCAAGAATGAGTTGCAATCCTTTAGTGAGTTAGGACTAACTTTAGTATGCTGGGACCAGCATTCTTTAAACATAAAGACACAGAGTAGATTGAGTAGGAAGTGTCAGAGTGTATCACATGAAATATGGGTGATATGGTTTGGCTTTGTGTCCCCACCCAAATCTCATCTTGAATTGTAATCCTTGGGTGTTGAGGGAGGAACCTGGTGGGAGGTGATTGGTTCGTGGAGGTGGTTTACCCCATGCTGTTCTTGTGATTGTGATTGAGTTCTCACAAGATCTGATGGTTTTATAAGTGTTTTGCAAGTTCCTCCTTCTCTCCTTCTCTCTCCTGCTGCCTTGTGAAGAAAGTGCCTGCTTCCCCTTCTGCCACGATTGTAAGTTTCCTGAGGCCTCCCAAGTTACGCGGAACTGTGAGTCAGTTAAATCCATTTTCTTTACAAATTACCCAGTCTCAGGTAGTATCTTTACAGCAGCGTGAGAACAGACTAATACAATGGGTAAGTGTGTGTGTGTGGATATATATTTGGGTCATGACATAAAATGTATTTATTGTGGTTTGTAGTTAAAAAAAAAGTTTGAAAAACATTGGGCTTGAGTACTATTTACTGTGCTAGCCACCCATGACCAAAATATATGTATATATATGTAGACTGTAATGTTTTGTTTTCTCATGAATTGCTATAGCTATGTACTGATATATTTTAATATAAAGATGTTTGTAGAGCGCATTGGCACGGTATGTGGTACGCCGCAGATCTAAAGCTCTGGCCGTAGATCTGCTTGAGGTAATGATTTGAGGGGTCTGTGGCAGGTAGGTGGGAGTCAAAGCTGCAGGAAGTTGGAGCTCTAGCAAAAGCACCTGGGGAGGCTGTGAATGAGCAAGGAAAGAGCCCAGGGCAGAACTTGGGAACCACCTACCTTGAGGGCAGGAGTGTAGGAAAAAGAGCTCACAAAAAACACTCACTGTGATGCAATAGATAAAGAGGTAGGAGGAGAATCAGGAGGGTGTTGGTACCTGAAGCCAAGATAGGAGAGAGTTTGAATAGTGAGGAAAGGTTCAAGATTGTTAAATGTGGCAGAAGGTCAAGTTACATAAGCGCTGAAATGCACACCTGCGCTTGAGCAACACAGAGCTGGCTGGTGACCTCAGTGAGGGCAAGGGGCTCCACGATGAGATGGGAAGACCTAGAGACATGGGGGAAGGGACACTTCCTCCAGAATGTTTGGTGGTAAAAGCAAAGAGCACAAGAGGCCATTGGCTAGAAGGGAGGATAATTTGCTCCTCTAGAAACAAATTTGAACCTAGTTTTTCAGAAGGAGACAATATAACCCACATGTTAGGCTTACTGAAATGGGCAGAGATATGTAATCTTTGTTAAAAGGGATGGATAAAGCTATGGTTTTTTTTCACCCATTTTTCATCATGTCTGAACAGTGAGGTGAGAACTTCTGTTAGTTTCTGAGACAAAATTTTAGACTTGCAACAATGATTGTGGTTGCTTTTTTTTTTTTAATGCAAGCAACGGCCAAATTATTTTGGAATTACAATCCTAAATTGATCCCAGCCTGATACAATCAAAGGTCCAGAATTAGAAGGAGAAAAAATACAGGGTGAAACAGTAGCCAAAAGAAAAACTTCATTGATATACTGTCAACAGTTGTGCTGTTATCACTCTGTAAAGAACAATGAAATATTGGAATGAGAATGGAAAATGCTGTGGGTAACCAATGGAATCCCAAAGGACAGATTAAGTTTCTTCAACATCTATAATGAAAACCAGACTGAAAATTATTTTTGATTTATCTTTTTGCTTTATCAAATCTTGGAGAGAATTTGGATATAGGCACCTTATCATTTGACATTTATTCCTCAAGATAAGAAGATTACGTTCAGGTTTGTGGGCCTCCAGGATGTAATTATAACATTGTCAAAGTAGATTACCAGGTGTTGCATAATTATTGTGACATTTAAGGAAATTTGCATCTGAGTATAAACATGTGTATTTAATTATTTTCCTGGGGGGTGACAAAAGTTCCAGGACTCCTGATTAAGTCATTCATCCTGTCTAACAACCTTTGGGCATTAAGATCATATTGAGAGATAAAGGACTTATATAATTCCTAAACAAACAAACAAAATCTTTGTCCAATTCAGGAAGCAAGTAAAACATACCCAAGTTAAGAAAACATAAAACTACGAAGATACTGACAAATGAAACATCCTTAGGTTGCCCTCTCATAGCAGGGAGTAATTGCCTTCAGGTAAAAGTTGATTCCAGACCATTCAATTCACTGAAAACTATTCATTGTCTTAGATTAACCAGCACCTAAAAACACTTGACTAAATAGGCTCGAAATAAAAGTGTTTTCCTTGAACAAATGTATATATTGGTCTTGTAGATGAGAAATATCACTGGTTTTGCCAAATTTAGTCAGCTATGTAAAGAGTCTCTGGACTAGGAAAAAATTCCTTTATTCCTAAATATTTTGGCTTCAATATTTGAAATCCACAAAAGCAGTATTTCTGTCTGTCAAAATGAGGCCATTAAGTTTTAATTATTCAAACCTGGAATGAAGTGTGTGTGTCTGGGGGTAGAGGAGATGATATGAAGTTCACTTTGAATATAAATTACGTACTGGGTGGAGCAAATGAATTTAAAGAAAGAGGAACCCTGGTTCAACTCTATTTGCCAGTCAGGGTGACTCACTTGAACATCTGAAGGCCAGCGTACCTGTGGAAAGAGACTATTTCCTGGATATTCTTCTGTGAGTTAAGATGCTTAAAACCCATGTCTTGTAGTATCTGTCATTTTTGGAGTTGTAAGGGAAAACTGAGTTTTAAGCATAAAGGAAAAAGCATCTTATGCAGTGAGAAAAAAATTGACATCAGAATTTCTCAGAAAGAACTTAGTGAATTTTTATAAATTATTTGACGTTATCCTTGAATGACTGATTTCATTGTCCAAAGACTTAAAGTAAGGAGTTGGAATTCCCCAGATTTTGCCAAACTGCAGGATGGCAGCCACAATTTTTAAAACAATAGGTATCGTCAGGTCCCAGGGCCAGAATGAGGTAGAGATTTTATGTAGTTTCTCCTTTGTTAATAACATTTAAGCTGTTTTCGTTTTGATTTGCATTCTCCTGATTAGTGCAGTTGGTCAAAGCTGGTGCTAGCGGACTTGGCCAGATGTCTGGAGCCATACAAGCTGATTCTGTGTGGGAGACACTGGGGCTGGTTCCCGCCCTCCCTTCCCTTCCTCCTTGCCGACAGAGTTCCATTTTATTGAGGTGGTCACCCTCTTGGCTGTGTGTTCGGGGTTTACAGTGACCCACCCTAAAGGCAGAGGGGCAGAGGTGGTGCAGAGACTGGTCATCGGTCTCTAGGGGGAATCAAGGTAATTCGTTTCCCTTGTCCCTGATAGGCTCGGTGCAAAACCCATCTTCTAAAGGACAGCTGGCCTCTTCTAGCGGGCAGAGATCGTTCAACTTTGACCCGCTTGTAATTATGGCAGGAGTCCAGGGCCCCACACCAGCCACCCTATTTCAACCCCCACAGAATCTTCCCCTTCACATTGTGAGGCTTGACATGTCCCTGTGAAGAGCCGCAGGCGTGGAACACTTTGGGAAATCCCTATTCAGGCTCTCACTGAAAAACCCCAGACTGAGGGAACAAAGGCGATCGATCCTAAGCCTGGGTAGAGCAGAGCTGGGCACTGGTGGATCGCAGAGCCTGAAGCGCCAGGAGAAACCTGCTGGTTACTTCCTTTTATTTTCTGTCTTTATAAGTGTCATTCTAGAACCCCATACAGGATCTTCTCCATCATAGGAAACTGTTCCGGGGAAATTGACTTGGTATCTATTTTATCTCTGAGAAACTTCTTTGAGTAGCTGCCAGTAACCTTTAGGGCTCTTTTATTTAAAAACAACAACAACAACAAACAAAAAAAGTTCATGGCCAGGCGCGGTGGCTCACACCTGTAATCCCAGCACTTTGGGAGGCCCAGGTGGGCGGATCACGAGGTCAGGAGAGATCCGCGTGACCAACATGGTGAAACCCTGTCTCTACTAAAAATACAAAAATTAGCTTGGTGTGGTGGCGAAAGCCTGTAATCCCAGCTATTCAGGAGGGTGAGGCAGGAGAATCACTTGAACCCCGAAGTCGGAGGTTGCAGTGACCGAGATCTCGCCACTGCACCCCAGCCTGGGCAACAGAGAGACTCCGTCTCAAAAAGCAAAACAAAACAAAACCAAACCGTTACTAAAAGCCGCTTACTTGTATTCATTCGGACGTCTCTGTGGTTTCTCAGTTCCTGAACAGGAATGTATTGTTATGTCCAAGAAGAACATATTAGTGTCTCCCTAATTTTACATATGCGGTTTTCTGTTTACAACTTCCCTCCCCACCTTATTATCCTAACCCTTTTGAGAAGCTCCTTCATGTGTAACTACTAGGCAGTGCTGTTGCCCTCCTGGGTGGAAGGGGCTGTTTGGAATGGGATTGAGAGAAAGCTGGCAGTGCAGGGGACGCAACGCTAGAAATGTGAAACCAGGACCCTGTCGCCGACCCTTTTAGAGAAATGTTTACTGTCTGGATGCCCCCAGCCGCCTTGCCTGAGCGCCGTCACACTTTCTGCCCTTTGGATATGCAGATATCCGAATGCTCTGCCTATGATTAAGCAGATGCTTAGTAAGGAAAGAAAACACTGGTCTGGAAATAATTTCTCAAGCGCCGTGACTGCCTTATTGCACAAACATCGCCTCTTCGATGTTTCTCACAATCCAGAGAGGAAGTGGCATCCATCGTGGCATGAATAGGAATGTGTGTTTGGAGCCGCGGGGCGGGGCTGGGAGGGGAGGGGACACTACCCAGCCATCCGAGAAGACTGTGGGGCTAGGAAAACCTCCGCGGGGAGCCTGCGGCGCGGACCTTTCCTGTGTCCCCTTCGCTGCGGGTCCTGCCCAGGGCTGCGCCAGGTGGAGGCCCCGAGCGGCGGCGCGTTTCCTGCGCTCCGGGACTGCGGGAGAATCGCGAGTCCCTGTCTCCGAGACTAGAGGCCACGGACACCCGCGCAGGAGCATCCCCTGGCACCCCACCCACGCTGTCCCCCCGGAGTCTACACATCCGCGACCTCCCGTGTCTAGGCGCACACATTTCCCGCCCCGCGGAGACTCCCACGCCCCGGGCCCTCTCCGCCGCAGGCGCCAGATCCCGCCTCCGGGGGCTGGACCGAGAGGGTCCTCGGCGGCGTCTTTAAGGCTGCGGTCCCCGCCCCGCCGTCCTCCCCGCCCTCCTCCCTCCCGCCGCGGCTCCTCCCGCCCTCCCAGAGCAGCAGGGCGGCTGGGCGCGCGCGGCGCAGAGCAGGTGCCGGGGAGCCCTTCGCATGCGGCTGCCGGGCCGGAGGTGGTAGCGGCGCCGGGCGCGCTCCGCCCGCCCCTCCTCCGGGCCGCACTGAGGCTCGGGAGCGCGGGGACATGTCGGTGGCGGCGGGCAGCAGCGAGGCGGCCGGCGGGGCCAGCGGCGGCGGCGCGCGGGTTTTCTTCCAAAGCCCCCGGGGTGGCGCCGGTGGCAGCCCGGGCTCCAGCAGCGGCTCAGGCTCCTCCCGGGAGGACTCCGCGCCCGTGGCCACGGCGGCCGCTGCAGGGCAGGTTCAGCAGCAACAGCAGCGGCGACACCAGCAGGGAAAAGTGACAGTGAAATACGATCGTAAGGAGCTTCGGAAGCGGCTGGTGCTGGAAGAGTGGATCGTGGAGCAGCTGGGTCAGCTCTACGGCTGCGAGGTACCTGGGCGCGGGGCTGGGAGGGTCGGGGATCTGTCTAGCTCCTCTGTGCCCGCGCAGGAATTCTCCCGGGCTCCAGCTCCGGGGCGCGCACGTCCCTGACTCCCGGGGACCAAGTGCCAGGAGCGAGGCGCGGCGCCTTCTCTCCCCCGTGGTGCCCTCTGGCGTCGGGCTCAGCTGTTGGGACGCCCCTGTCTGGGTTCGGCTGCCGGTGCCCGGGGAGCTGCGGGCCCCCTTGGTGGCCGTGGGGGGAGGGTTGGGTCCTGGGGAGCACAGTGCTTTTCTCCTAGCTCCGGGCGCCTCTGGGCTCCAGCTGTAGCTGCGCAAAGCGGGGCTCGGAGGGGCTCACTCTAGCTGCGCCTCAGCAGCGGTTGGGGATACAGCAGCCAAAGAGAGCAGCGCTCACTGCTGGGATCCCGGCAGCCCTGATTTTTGTGGAGAACGAGCCGGGAAGGAAGGAAGCTGCTGCCTCGTGGAAAGGAGAGGTTCTGGGGATCTCAGAGGCCCCCTTGGCTCCTGAAATTCCTCGTGAAAATCCTGAGATGGAACGCTTTCCCCTTTCCAGCCAGCCCCGACGGTGTCTCCATAATTCGTTCCTGCATTATCAGAGCTGCACACGTTGTGCTTTGTTGAAGCCATAGTTTTTTCCTCTCTAAGCTCAGTCACTCCCATTGATGGGCGCAGAATGAGCATCTGGGGCAACCTCGACGGGTGCCTCGGTGGAAGGGCGGGAGCCCTGCGGGGGGCCTGCGGGATCCCGGAATCTGCCAGCTTCAGGCTCCCAGCTCCCCTCTCCTCCACGACATCGTGACTTCCCACAGTCCAGGGACTAAGGTCATACACAAGTCTCAGGGACGTGTATACATTTGATGTAGGGAGAAATATGTAGAATAAACTGCAGCAAAACGACTGAAGCCAAAATGATCTCTCATGAGCATCTTGAATAACAGTAATTAATTCTAAACGAAGTGACCTCCTCTTAAGGGAGTGGAGTTTGGAAAGGGTGGAAGCATGAAGGGGTTAATAATTAAGAATGTGGCTTCTAAGCTAAAGCTAGGTTTGTGTTCATCCAACTGTTGTGCTCTTCAACAGAGATGACAACCAGATGAACTCACAGGCTTTACCACTAATGTTGGGTATTCTGTATTTGACACATTTCATGGCCTGTTGTGAAGACACATTTTCTTAAACACTCTCATTGCACAAGGAAACAGCATACTCATTACAGACTACTGATGAATGATTATAATGTAATGAAGCTTGAGTGTATGACTAATGGGGTTGTAAAAATGTGTTGTTTCTCCAGCCCAGCTCTTACAAAAAGCCAATTTAATTGCATAAATAAAAACTGGCAAACATAAGAAGTGTTCATGAGATTTTTATAGGAAGTTGGCAAAACTCTGTAAAGAAACAACATTATTTGATGTAGATGGGATTACTGTTGGATGAATGGATGTGCTCAGTCCTGCCTCTGTAGAATCCAGTTAATTTTCATTTATTTCATACTGTTTTTATTTCTCCATTTGGGATTTGGAGAAGATTTGAATTAATAGAAAAAGTATTGTTGAAATTAACAATGCCCCAGCATGGTTCTTTTTGTGGGAGACTAATTAGGCGTAGATTGGGAGACTAGAAAGAGGTCTACCCACTGAATAGGCTGATAAACAATATATTTTAAAAATTCTTCAGAATAATTAGAAAAAATGGAGGTTTGATTGTTTCCTGTGTGAAACATGTAGGTTAGGTATATATTTTAAAGGGTAAACATGAGCTTGAATCTTTCCCTTGTATTGTACTTTTCTTCTTGGGTTTTAAATCTTCAACCCATAGCAAACAGCTAGACATTTGAAAGGGAGGTTTTTGTGGTGAAATAATACAAGATGCTCTATATGCTACCTCCATGTTATTAACATGTGGCAAGTATTTTTCTTCAAGTTGTTTGTTCAGTCATTGTAGGCTGAAGGAATATAAATAATTAGAAGGTTGTTGGCAATTGGTAATCACTGTGCTAGTGGTGTACCTCCATTTAATAATAAAGAAACGTGGGCAAATAAGTAGCCAAATAAAGGCTTGTCTCTTTGCATCTATTTCTCTGCTGATAGTGCTCCATTTTTAGCATTGGGTTCTCTTGTTGAGTAACCTTTCTTTGTTGATAGCTTCAAGTATTTCAGCCTCTGGTTTGTGAATCTAGAAGGACGTACCCTGGCTTACAGCTCCGAACCTCATGCATATGAAGATTAGGAAATGTCCTTTTTATACTTAAAAGTGGTATTTCTTTCAAATGTTTAGCCCGTGAAAGTGACACAGCCAATTTCCTAGGCTTCAAACCTCAAACCTGCCAAAGGCTTGAGTTATCTGCTGAGTTGGGGTAGAATATGAACACATCTTTAATTTCAGAAGAACTTGACCCAGGCAGGTCAGGAGTTAGATGACTTGACCTTTTCAGAATAGAAAAGGATCTCTTGGAGTGGCATAAAGCAATGTATTTAGAAAGAGGAAGAGGAAAGAAGAAATACACAGAACCACTTTCTGTCTGTGGTTTTTTCTGGAAGTGTGCAGTGACTAATCAGTTTTGTATGAGAATAATGTCATAGGGGAATGTATTACCTACCTACTAGGTGACTAGGTGCTCTTCTAGTTACTTTGGGCTAATTCATTTAGTCTTCATAACAACTGTATAAAGAAGATGTTCTTTTTATCATTGTTTAAATATAAACAAGGAAGACTCAGAGAGGATTAAAAGGCTGCTTCAAGCTCATGTAGCTGGTGGGTGGGTTGGGGTTGAGGATGAACCCAGTCTGGAATCTGAGTCCACTGTATAACCACCAGACCTGTCTGTACCGTGCAAGAGAACAAATGTAGGTCTACAAGGCATCTGTCTAAATGTTTAAAACCTATGAATTAAACTAACAACATTTGTATAAAATTTCTTCTGTCCACTGATCTTGACAGCTACGTCTTCATAATGACCTGGAAGGCTAGGTTTGCATTTTGAATTCAAAATGTAACTTCCCAGAGTCATGAGCTGAAATGCATTTAGGAGACTCTGCCCTGGCCCGGGTTTCTTCCCTTTTGCTTCCCATCCTTGGTACAGTCCCACCTGGTGAAGGACACTGTGTCCACTCGCACGCGCAGTCTTGGTATGCACCTGCCACTCCTTGACCATGATGCCTCTGCACACACCAGTGGTGATGTCCCCCTTGGGCAGAACAGATCTGGGAGGAGCTTGTTCATGCCCTAGAAGCTACTTGGGATTTGAGAAGGGAATTCTGGGGACCTGGATCACAGACTAAAACCAGATGGAGGGACACTGGTTCTGGATAGATGGGTCCACTTTGTCCTAGGAAGTCTTCAGGAAGACGGGTTATGGCAGGAGTGGGGCCCAGAGATGTGGTCCCCTCTTACGCAATCTAAGGGCAGCATTGTAAAATATCGTGTCAAACAGCCTTTTGAATACATAGAAAAGTGCTTTTATTGGATTCCAAAATGATTTGTTATGTGCTTATAGTTCTTTTCCATCTCATCTTCTCTTGGGAAGGCTTATACAGGTAAATTTTCAGCTAGGAATTTGATTATAATGTGACCGTTAGACTAAATCTACATCTACATCCACATTTAAGGATTTCTGTTTAAAGACTTTTTTTTTTTTTTTTTTAAATCTCTTCCAAACCCTGGTGGGTTTTTTTCGTTTTTGTTTTTGTTTTTTTGAGATGAAGTCTCTCTCTGTCGCCTAGGCTGGAGTGCAGTGGCGCAATCTCAGCTCACTGCAACCTCCGCCTCCTGGGTTCAAACGATTCTCCTGCTTCTGCCTCCCGAGTAGCTGGGGCTACAGACGCGTGCCACCATGCCCGGCTAATTTTTGTATTTTTAGTAGAGACAGGGTTTCACTATGTTGGCCAGGCTGGTCTCGAACTCCTGATCTCATGATCCGACTGCCTCACCCTCCCAAAGTGCTGCGATTACAGGCATGAACCACCGCGCCCAGCCAACCCTGGTGGTTTTTAAGAGCATTTGAAATCTGGCATAATATCTACTTTAACAAGTACTGCAAGATGACTTACTGGATAAGTCATATGAATATTTCCAAGTTTGCCCAGCATCAAGATAACATCTGTACTTCCAGTTTTGCAATTCAATTTGCTTTGGAAATAAAAACATGTTGCTAAGCTCAGATGATTGCAATGCCCGTAGCATCCTAGCCATAAACAGACTTGTGTACCTCGGGTACTTGCTGTGTTGTTCTGACTGTCACCTTAGTAGGTCTTTCCCTTTGCTTCCAGTGTCTGCTTTTTATAAAATGGTTCCTGACTTATACCTTTCAGTCTTCCCTGACTCCCCGTTATCCCCCCCATTTTATAAAAACTGTCTACTGAGAGATGGTGGTGACACAGAAAGAAATACCCTGTTGATTGCTGCCTGATACATCTGGATATACAGATTGCTGCCTGACACATGGATACAGAGAAACAGAGAGTCATAGGGCACCACTTAATCTTACTGAATGCTAAGGAAAAATATTATAAAAGTAATCTGAAACTTAACGTCATTAGTGTTTAAATACAATGTTTTATTCCTCACTTTCTGAAAAATGATGATTTTATTTTTCTAAATTTGTTTCATAATGCATTTATGAGTTGTGACCTGCGATTTTAAAAATACTGCTTCTGAAACGGAGAAGCCTAAACATGTGTAATAGAGTTAGCAGACGCTGGCGGAGTACTTAGCATGTACTAGGCAAGGTTCATGTAATCTTGGCAACAACTCTGAGACCCCCATTTTGTGGAGGTGGAATCAGGCACAGAGAAGTTAAGAAGTTGCCCCAGGACTCTCAGCTGGGATGTGACAGAACAAGGCTGTGGCCAGGGAGTCAGGCACACCTTAATGAATGCCCTGTCCTGCCTCCTGAGACAGGACAGAGCCTGGCACCTGTGTGAACCCCATGGTTTGCCTGTTCCCAGATGCTGCTGTTGTACCCTGTAAATGGACTGTGAGTGCATGTGGGGGACACCACTGTTAGCAGGTCAGTTCTTGTACCCAGATGAGGCCTCTCCTTTTACGTGCGGGTCCTGGATTTCCATAGACTTTTCCAGGTACAGTATCACATCAGCCGGCTTTGCTACTTTATTAGTGCCCAAGCTGGAAGGTAGAAACTGCTGCTTAGAACTCCTCATGTGGATTGTTTGGTAAATCCCCATTTGTTCAGGTATTTGAGGGTGGGCTTTTAAACAACAACAAAACCGAAAAAACTCCATAAACTCAACCTGTAAACTACTAAGGAATAAATTACACATGTAAAAGTCAGTAGATAAAGCCAGGCACATGGTGGCTCACGCCTGTAATCCCAGCACTGACGGATCGCTTGAGGCCAGGAGTTGGAGACCAGCCTGAGGAACATGATGAAACTCCGTCTCTACAAAAAATACAAAAATTAGCCAAAGATGGTGGCATGTGCCGGTGGTCCCAGCTCCTCAGGAGGCTGAGGTGGGAGGGTCACCTGAGCCCGGGGAGGTCAAGGCTGCAGTGAGCCAAGATCACACCACTGTACTCCAGCCTGGGCAGCAGCCTGTCTCAAATAAAAAGAAAAGAAAAGTCAGTAGATAAAAGAATTCTAAATTGCCAAAGGAAGAAAAGAAAACTGCTTAACACATTCCCTTTGGAACAGTGGTTAGGGAAATGTGGGGTGGAAGCAGTGGTTACAACGTGTGCTTTGAAGTGAGATGAACCTGAATTCACATGTGGCTCTGTCATTCAGTGGGTATATGTGATTATGGGATTAGGCAATTTCCTTCACCCCTCTGAGCCTCACTTTCTCCATATATATATGTGTGTGTGTGTGTGTGTATATATATGTTTCAGACAGTCTTACTCCTGTTGCCCAGGCTAGAGAGTGCAGTGGGGCTATCACGGCTCATTGCGTCCTTGACCTCCCAGGCTCAAGTGATCCTCCAACCTATTTTTTTTTTTTTTTTTTTTTTTTTGTAGACACAAGGTTTCACTATGTTGGCCAGGCTGGTCTGGAACTCCTGGGCTTAAATTGATCCATCAGCCTCAGCCTGCCAAAGTGTTGGGATTACAGGCGTGAGCCACCGCACCCGGCTACTTTCTCTATATGTTGAAGGAAATCATCCTGGTGACTTTGCAGGGCTGTCAGGAGGACTGATGGGTGAGACACCAAGCATAGTACTTAGGACATAGCACGTCAGTGTTGTTATTGGAGCCAAAAGCTGCCGCCAACTGTTGGTTATTCTCTGTGATGTGGAGACAGAGGAAAGGGGTGAAGAAAACAAGGTATTCACATCTATTTGGTGCAATAATTTGGAGAAGAGTATATGGTTACTTTAGGATCAGGGGTGTTGGTGTATGTTTGAACTTGAACATGGGCAAATATTATCTAAACTATTCCTCCTGTTTCTAGAGCCTTCCTCATTCTCTATGTTTTGGTGGATTTTTACATATGTGCAGGGAAGTTAGACCATAACAACTTGAAGGCAAGGAACTGTATTAATTTTCATCATTTAAAAGTTCGTAGCGGGACACAATTCTTCAACCTATAAGCATTTGCTTGAATGAATGAAAAAGGATCAATGTTCAGCAAATGTTTAAAAGCCATTGATGTTTTTGTATCTGAATTAGTTGGTGGTATTCCTTTATCATGGACATGGCTAGGGAAAAAGTCAATCTGTGTTTTTGTTACTATAGTCATATCACATTCTTGCATCCTTACAGCTTTATGTCAGTGCTGTTGGAAAATACACCTTTCTTCATTGACTTACTTGCTCCAAACAGGAACTGAAAGGTGATAATGGTAGCCAATTGACTTTGAAGTTTAGGTTGACAGAATTCTTTTGCAAATGTGATCTTCCCTGAGTCCCGTCCACTGTCTTCTCCTTTGCTCCTAACGTGCCCCTGCTACACTAGTTCTGCCTGCCGTTCTCATCTCTGCGGGTACATGTGTGCTTTTGCTGTCTTCTGTTTGTCCTTTTCCTCCCATCCTAAAACAATCTGGCAGCCCCTGGCCTCCCTCGCCTAGCCCACAGCTCTCTGTCAAGAAGTCTCTTTCTAGATGGAGAGAAGAACCAAATCTGAATTTTATTTTCCATGTGGCACATGCTTTGGCCACATGGTTTAGTTTGTAGTGCATGCTCTTGCTCTTGTTTCCTGCACTGGGCTAGTTCAAGCCTTCGCCTGTCTTTCCAAGGCATCTCTTCTGCTCTCTGCCCTCCCAGTCTCCTCCTCTGCAAGCTAGACCAGCCACCTTCTAGGCACTTCATTCATGACACCCCTTTCTTGGCTGAGTTTTCAACCTCTCTGACCCATTCATTTCAGCATATACACAAGTTGAAGTCTTTCTCTTCTGTTTAAACCACCACCATCCCCCGTTACCACACAAATAGCTTCTCCTCCTCCGCCCCGTATTCCCCCACCATGTGCCGCCCTGTCTTTCTCCTTCCCTTTCTGGATTTTTCCTCTCTTGCCTGCTCTTCAACGATGATATTTCTCTGTCTTCAGGCCCTGGCTCTCTGTTCTGTGTGTGTGTGTGTGTGTGTATTTTGTTGTTGTTGTTGTTTGTTTGTTTGTTTGTTTTTCCTTTACTCCTGCGTGCTCTTTTTGGATGATAGGACCCTTCCTGTGGCTTTAATTGCTGTCTATATGCGGACAACGTGTAACTCCATATTTTTAGCCCTAATCTGTTTTCTGAGTGCCAGATGTATTCAGACAACTTTGAAATGGACAGTGCCACTTAATACCCCAGAGAAACCTCATATTCAACTGGTCCGGAAATGAGTTTCTCATCTTCCTTAGGAAACGTGCTCCTCTTCCTCACTTCCCTCAGCGGGCAGCAGGTGCTGCTGTCCACAGTTGTCCCAGCCCAAGATTACGTGGCATGCTTATCTCTTGCCTCCTCCTTGCTATCACAACCAGGAGTCACAAAGTCTTGTAGATGCTCCTACAGCTCTGGAATATCAGTCCCCACTGGTCCCTGTCACTGCCTTAATCCAGCTCCTTGTAACTTCTCACCTGTATAATAGCAATGGTCACTGTAGTCCAGTTTCTTTCAAATTACGGCAACCACTCCTTCTGCTACTGCACCCTCCACCACTGCTGCTATTGTTTCTACTACTTCTGGGACTAACCCAGCTCTCAGGTGACAGCCAGGAGATTTATGCATCTTACCTCCTACCATCAGTCCTCCCAACAACTTTATGAAGGAGATGGTATTATCTTCATTTCTTTATTTTTTGGAGGAAGCAGCTGAGATCCGAGAAGTCGTTGCTTGTCCTTGTCCAAGTTCACACTGATTCCAAAGTCACTTAGCTATGATGCTCCCATTGCTCCCAATAGCTCCATTTAAGAAGTGCTGATTGCAAACCTTGTCCTTCATGGGTGCTAATTTAATCCTTGCAGTAACTCTGCAAGGTAGGTGAAGAAACTGAAGTACAGAGAGCTTGAGCTGCAGGCCCCTGTGAGAGGCCACATGGCTGGCAGGTGGCAGGGTCTGTGGTTCCTGGGTTGGGCCTCCCGCTCTGTCCCTGCTCCAGCTCCCCACGGTGCTTCAGGGCCACCTCCATGTGCTGCAGCTGGTGTGTTTTCTAAAATCCAGGTAGGATCTTGTTCCCCACAGCCTTCAGGATAAAGCAGGAGCCCCTTAGCACATGACCAGGGCTCAGGGGTTTCCTTGCCCCAGTCTCTGGACTTGTCTCTGGCCACCCCCAGCCCTGCTGCTTCAGCTAGCAGATGAGTCCCTAAAGCAGCTCATCAGGAACCCCTCTGCCATAATCACCTCCAACCCCTCCCCTGCCCCCACCCCCTAGCTGTCTAGCTCGCACCTGTTCTTAGCCTGGAACTTGGCAGTGCCTTCCTGGGAGCTTCTCTGATCCATCTCCTGCTGTCAGGTTGGCTCTGGGGCCTTTCCAGGGCCCCTCTTTCTGTAATCCTGTCTCCCACCCTCACTGCAGCCTCCTGAAGGCAGAATCTTGTACCTTTGCAGCCCTGGTGACTCTCACACACCTGGCTGCACTTGGGTG
Organism: Hylobates moloch; assembly: GCF_009828535.3. NCBI lineage: Eukaryota > Metazoa > Chordata > Mammalia > Primates > Hylobatidae > Hylobates > Hylobates moloch. The sequence continues at coordinate 3,469,818 of NW_026652303.1, read as the reverse complement.
TCCCTGCTATGGACTGAATGTTTGTGTCCCCCCAGATTCATAGGTTGAAACCCCAGTCCCCAGAGTGATGGTATTTGGAGGGAGGACTTTGGGGAGGTCATTAGTGTTAGATGAGGTCATGACGGTGGAGGCTCTGTGATGTGATTAATGCCCTTAAAAGGGGAGGAAGGGGTCAGAGCTCACTCTCACTGCCATGCAAGGGCGCAGTGTGAAAGCACAGCAAGAAGATGGAAGACGGCCACCTGTAGACCAGCAGGAGGATGCTGGCACCCTGATCTCAGACCTCCAGCCTCTAGAACTGGGAGACAGAAATGCTTGTTGTTGAGCCACTCGGTCTGTGCTATTTATTTGACTGTCAGTGAGTGACAGTGGCTGCATCTTCTGGTTTCATGATGTGCATTTCAGAAATGTGTTCCCAAAATGAAACACACGAATATAATTTGGCTCTGCCTGTATTGAAAACCTGCTCTTTCACTGTCAACTTCAAGTTATGGTTCTTTTTCCTGGTTATAAATTATAACTATGGAGTCCTTTGAACCTCTGAACTAAAAGGAAGTTGTGGCATAAGGCATAGACGTATGGGGTAATGAAAGTCTTCAAAGAAAGGGATCATGAGTTACTGCCATTCTCTGTAAATTTAAGTCTTCAGCATGTCCAAGAATTTTGTTTGCACAGGAATTGCTTATTTCTATGTGAGTAGAAATGCTTGTGCAAGGAAGTAGCAAGTGCTTTCCCATCTGTGGATAAGACTTGGAGCAACAGGCTCACACAAGTCTTCATAGAACAAGAATGAAAGCCTGGATTCCTGCCTCTGCTTAAAAGTTGGGGCCAATACATTCTCACTAGGTTTTTCTTAGTCAGCACGGGCATTTTGGAAATCTGTTCCACTGAGTAAAAGCTTAGAAAAAAGAGAAGACCAGAGCGTGGGTGGGTCTCTAAATCATCACTTTATGGTTGAGGAATAAAATGATTAAGAAACAGCTTCTTCATTTTGAAAGAATCCATGGGGAAAACTGTGGAAGGAGCTGTGGAGGGCTGGAATATTCATTCACTCACTCATTCATTCATTTGTTCAACAGATAACATAGGGCAGGAACAGGGTTATAAGAAGCTTCACCCTTTTAAACTGTGTAAGGGAAAAAGTAGAAAAAGTAAAGGAATGAACACTTCCCATTATGGCAGAAGAATGGAGGAGACTATGATTGAAAGCTCTTTGGGGCAGGGACTCTGTCCTGTTCACAGTTGTGTTAGTATATTCAATACAGTTATTTAGTACATAGCGGCTGCACATTTCTTTACTCAAAGTCTGTGTTCAGGAAAGGATATGATAAATTCACTGACATTATATTGGAAATGACTAAAAACAATTTATCTTTCATTTTAATAGGAAGTCAGATCTTAAGTAAGAGAAAGTAATCTCTTAAGAGCTGGCCTTCAGGAATGAATAAGCCAGGGCAGGATGTATGCTTTGTGGCTGTGGGAACCTTGCTGGCACCTATGAGATTAATTCCTGTAGGCTGTTCCCAGTGTGAGGTAGTGGGAATGGCCCTTGCCTGTGAGCTCCATCCTAGTTGGGCCACCGCTGACCAGCTAGATGAGCTTGGCAAGTCATTTTCACCAACAGAGTTTGTTTTCAGGTTTTCTTTCTTCATTTGAAAAAAATGAGGGAGGTCTGGGGCTTTCTAGCTCTAACCTTTAGATGTTCTATGCTAAAGCCAGGGCTGCACTGGTGAAAGTGAGATGTATCAAAGAAAGGGTGATATTGAAAGCAGGAGAAATAGAAGTGTCTTCCCCTTCAAGGCAAACCTGAGACAAGGATTAGACTAGTTCACCAAAGGGCCATCGAATTTGCAGAGCTAATTTCCTGTAACTGAAGTGGGAGCTTATCCATCCTGCACTGGGCATGATGTCTTGTGTGAGTGGTTTGGGTAGGGACTAGAACGTAAGGATTAGATTAATAACTTTTTTTAAAATTCATCTTTTCCTCCTCTGAAACCTCTCCTTAACTATTGGCTTTCAAGTTAAGTTTGGAATCTGACAGCACAGACACTTACAACCACCATAGCTGCTTTTTCTTTGCATTTAATTAGGTTAACCTTTAAGAACTGGCGTGTTTGACTTAAGATTTTTAGGCATATAACCTATAATACTGGCTTTGGGGGGTGCTTTTCTGTTCTTATTATTTGTCCTTTATCTTGGCACCTCATAATTAACTAATGGTGGTATTTATTTTAACGTGAGGGAGGTTCATTTTGAGATATGAAATGAGAATCTGAGAGGGAAAATCACAGCAGCTTTCAGGAGTAAAATTTAACAAGGTGAAATGTACAAATTAGCCTGAAAAAGAGTATGACTAAATCTATACTAGCAAATTACTTTCTGTTGGGGAGTTTATTCCTGGAATGTCGCTTTATAGTTAGTTTTAGGACTAATAGGATGGGATAATAAGAAAAACTTAAGATTTTTTATGGACAGTTCTGGCAGGAAGTGAAAAGCAGAACTTATTCTTTATAATATTTGTTTATTTGGTATGATGACAGAATCATAAAGCACCATCAGATAATCCCATTTGACCCACATAAATACTCTGTGATATAAGTAGCTACTCCAATTTAAAATGAGAAAACAGGGAGGCTCCAAGAGTCTTAGTAACATGCTCAAGTTTAAACTGCCAGTAACAAGAGGAAGACTTGCTTCCTGGAAACTGTGAACATCAGTTGCACCATTTCCCCCCAGATACCTTCCATGTATTCTAGCATGTTTGGCCAATACACTGAGCAAATCTTTTTTGTTTGATTTACTTGATACATTTTCAAATATGCTTCATCTTAGTTGAACAGTTTACAGGATTCTGTTATTTCTCAAGTGAACCATTTACAGGAGTCAGCCATCTCTTAAGAAAAATGCAAATCCTGGCTGGGTGCGGTGGCTCATGCCTGTAATCCCAGCACTTTGGGAGGCTGAGGCGGGTGGATCACTTGAGGTCAGGAGTTTGAGACCAGCCTGAACAACATGGTAAAACCCCGTCTCTACTTAAAATATAAAAATTAGCCAGGCGTGATGGAGGGCACCCGTAATCCCAGCTACTAGGGAGGCTGAGGCAAGAGAATCGCTTGAACCTGGGAGGCAGAGATTGTAGTGAGCTGAGATCGCACCATTGCACTCCAGCCTGGGCGACAGAGTGAGACTGTCTCAAAAAAAAAAAAAAAAAAAAAAAAAAGAAAAAGAAAAATTCAAATCCATTACTTCTGAAGTAGACACCCCAGTGAGTGAACTAATTCTTTCTTTCTTTGCCAGGTTTGCATGAGCAGTTGGTCATGGAGTCCTTGTGCTCTTGGTCTCTCCATTTAGATGGAATTGACTCCATGCTCGATCTCTTTTGAGGTTAAAAGTTAGAAACTCACTTTAAATAAGGCAAGGGATACAGAGTATATATTTTATCTTACATATTTGAAAGCAGCAGATATTATCATTGATATGGTAGAAGTAAAGTAATGCTTTTTCTAAATACAATGTAAAAAACTATTAATAACTTGGTTTGCTTATGCTAAATGATGTTTTTACTCAAGTCCTTAGCTGCTGCCGCCAATCATCTGTTAGAATTTTTCTCTTATATTTGTATGTCAATAGTGCACACATTGGTAAAGCCACTTCATTCATTTCTGCTAATATTAATGGAATTAAATCTGTTTCAAGCCAGGTAGGTGAGGTGTTGAGTTTTCAGATTGGCAGAGGTAGCTTTTCTGTTTGGTTCTTATGAGCTAATACTCTACATAACGATTCAAATTAGTCAACTGGTTTTTCTTATGTTTGTGTTGGGGTGTGGCAGCTCTCTGACAAGTCAAAAGAAAATGAGTAATGGATTTGGTGCTAAAACATGATTATGCTTGCTATAATGAAAGCACCCTAGAAATATTAAAACTAAAAAACAACACGTACTATCTCTGTTAGACAAGTGCCTTTTGTTATGTTAAGATATTCCATTTCTTCATCATGCCAGATGGTTCAGCATTTACTAATCTTATACCAGAAGCAGTTTACATGGAGAGATGTTTAGATAATGAAAACTTGTCTGTACTTAGGTAAATGGAAAGGTTGTCACCTGAACTAGCCAGAGACTCCAAAGCATTTAGCTGCGAGTCATGCATTAAACCTTGGGAACATCCCATGTTAGACTTAGATTAAGAACGCTTTTGGGGGTTCATAGAGGTGATGGGCTGCATTCAATGGTGAATGATCCCAAGGTTGAGTTAACTCATCACTCTGAAGAAGAAAATGAGAAATTAGTTTACTTAGTTAACTACTGACACCTTACCGTAAACTCTGAAGGAGGGCAAAGAATGAGATACAGAAAATGTATAAAATATTTAGTAAAATGAAATTCTCATGTCAGCTGTTACAACCACAACTCCGAGGATGTGAGAGAGTGTGGTCTACACAGAAGGGGTGGAGTGGGTGTGGACCTCAGCCTTCTGCTCCAGGAATCCATGCTTGTGAATGTCTTCCTAACTCTAGCCCCACTTTACAAAATCAAAACAAACAGAAAAGCTCCTAAGTATGGCTTCTTACTTGTGGTGAGAAACAGTTTGTCTCATTATCTCATTTCAGAGATGCCTACTGGTTACACTCACAGGTTCTTTTCACATCCTTTATGCCCTGATTGAGAGGATGTCTTAGTCCATTTTGTGTTTCTGTAGCAGAATACCTGAGACTGAGTGATTTATCAAGAAAGAGGCTTGTTTGGCTCATGATTCTGGAGGCTGGGGCGTCCCAGAAGCATGGCACTGCATCCGTTTGGCTTCTGGGCTTCTAGGGAGAATCTAATGCCATGTCATAACATGATGGAAGGTCAAAGGGGAAGTGGACACAGGTGAAGGGTCAAAACAGACCCTGCCTTGGAGGGAACTAATCTGTCACCTCCAGAATGAATCCAGTCTCACAAGAGCAAGAACTCACTCACTGTAGTGAGAACTGCACCACGACACCTAGGCCCAGAGGGCGGAGTCTCTGTGACCCAAGCTCTTCCCATTGAGTTCCACCTCTTAAAGTTTCCACTTCCCAACATTGCTGCACTGGGAATTAAGGTTCCGACGTGCGTTTTGATGGGGACACTCAAACCATAGCAGAGACATTGCCTTCTAAGATAGACCCTCCCATCTTCTTGGGGCGGTGGAGCTGGCTTGGTCTGTCTAGAAGGATGAGCAGGCTGCCCACTGACTACCTTTATTAAGAGTGATTTCAGTCATCATCCTTGGCTAACTGTAATTTCCACTTTTAAATGATCTAATCCTTTCAGAGAAATTTTGAGGATTAATAATATGAAAAACCATTCCCCCAAAGCTCAGAATATTTATGAAAGTATTATTAGCAACATCTACTATGCTTTTGCTATAACTAATTCTGCCTTGTTAATCTACGTATTCAAATTAAAGGTTGTTCTTTGACCCAATGGAGGGCAGAGGCTTATGAGATTTTTTTTTTATTATGGAATAATTTTGGTGGAGTTTCTACCTTGATTGCAAATTTGGTCACACACCAGGTTTTATGACTATAGAATAATCTAATCAACACTCTAGAATCTAATCAACACTCCAGGATCTAATCAACACTCCAGAATGGAAAATCTTGTTGGGTTGCTTCAAGAGAATTACGTTTCTGCGATGGGAGCTCTTGAGTTAAGTGATAATAGATAACATGCATTCTAGGTAAAACTCTTTTTTCATAGGATATCTTTTATATGCACCTAAGAAAGAGATTTGGATGATACATGATAACTATCAGTAGTGCTTTTTAGTATCATTATGGGTAATTTATTTTGTTTATCTGTTTTGTGCAATGCACATGTATTTCTCCTATAAGAGAATAACTTCAAAGTTGTTTTTTAGAAGGGGTGGGCATGAGTATCCCACTGTTTTATTGTCATGGGTAAGAAAGGGGCACAAGCCCTCTCCTGCCACAGGGCTTTACAATGTTTGGAATAGCTCGATTGGTGTTTTTTCCATCTTCTCTTTTTGAGGAAGATGAGCTTTAAATTTTTAAAAAATTATAAATAAGGAAAAAAAAAGCCAGTAAATTTGTTCATATTAGATTCTTTATATTTTCAGAGGAAGCAGCCATAACACTTTGGATAGAACACATAGCACTTTGGATAGAACACATAGCACTT
>NW_026652303.1:3415108-3463642 GCF_009828535.3 Hylobates moloch | reverse complement strand
CACTTTGGATAGAACACATAGCACTTTGGATAGAACACATAGCACTTTGGATAGAACACATAACACTTTGGATAGAACACATAACACTTTGGATAGAACACGTAACACTTTGGAGGACTCCTTTGGTGTCTTCACTTTTGGGGGGCAGGAAAGATAGTCTCTGAGGATGAGGATGGTACCATCACCCACAAGACAGAAGGAAAGGTAAAAGGAAGATTGGATCACTCTTCAACTTCCTTCTGGAGCCCAGCCCTTTCCACCTGCTCAGGGGCTGACTTCTCCGGTATCATCAGCCATTCCTTTGTTTCAAGAGTCATAGACCGTATACTAAAGATCTGTGCAGTTTAGGATATGTAAATTATACCTCAGTAAAGTATTAGAACACAAATACACACAAAAGCCTTTCTCTCTTTCTCTTCCTCTCTTCAGCCAGATTTGACAGAGAGATTGTCTATATTCTTTCATCGCATTTTGTCAACTTCTGTGCCCCTCTTAGCCACTGCTGTATGGCTTGTCCTTCTTTCCCACCCAGAAGGCTCATGACCTCCATGTTGCTAAATTCCAAGTGCCCATTCCAGTTTTTGTCTTGTGTGCTCTCGGCTTTCTAAGCCACTCTATCAATTATCCATCCGTCAGCCATCCCAGCATCCGTCCATCCTTCTATCAGCCAATGCGCTGTCCTTCTGTCCCTCCTTCCAATATCCACCCACTAGTCCCTTCGTCTGTCTCTGCCAGGCATTCTTTTTTTTTTAAACAAATAAGCTTTATGTTTTAGATGGTTTTAGATTTACAGAAAAATTGCAAAGACAGAACACTGTTGCCATATACTCTGCAACAGGTTTTACCTGTTAGCAACATATGTTAGAATTATATATTTGTCACAGTGAATGAACCAATATTGATACATTATTATTCTCTAAAGTCCATACTTTGTTCAGATTCTTTAGTTTTTGCCTGGAGTCCTTTTTCTGTTCCAGGATCCCAACCGGGACACCACATTGCATTTACCTAGCATGTCTCCTTAGACTCCCTTGGCTATGCCAGTTTCTCATTCTTCCGTTGTTTTTGATGACCTTGACCATATTGTGGAATACTTTTTAGGTATTTTGTAGAATGTCCCTCAAATGGCATTTGTCTGATGTTCTTCTCATGATTAGACTGCGTTTATGGGTTTGAGGGAGGAAGACCCAAAAGGTAAAGAAACCCTTTTATCACATTCTTTGAAGGTACATCCTGTCAACCTGGCTTATTACTGTTGATATTCACCTTGAGCACCTGGCTGAGATAGTGTCTGTCAGGCTTCTCCACTGTACAGCTACTCCCTCCCATTCCACACTGTATTCTTTGGAAGAAAATCACTATGTGTAGCTCATTCTTTTTTTTTTTTGAGATGGAGTCTCACTCTGTTGCCCAGTCTGGAGTGCAGTGGCACGATCTCGGCTCACTGCAAGCTCCGCCTCCCTGGTTCACGCCATTCTCCTGCCTCAGCCTCCCGAGTAGCTGCGACTACAGGTGCCTGCCACCACTCCCAGCTAATTTTTTTTTTTTTGTATTTTTAGTAGAGACGGGGTTTCACCGTGTTAGCGAGGATGGTCTCGATCTCCTGACCTCATGATCCACCCGCCTCGGCCTCCCAAAGTGCTGGGATTACAGGCATGAGCCATCGTGCCCAGTAGCTCATTCTTAAGTAATGGGAAGTTATGTTCCACCTCACTGTGTAGCTACATAATTTATATGGAATTCTTTTGCATGGGAGATTTGTCTCTTCTTCCTCATTTGTTTATTTAGTCTGCTTTATTTATGTCAGTATGGGTCATGTATATTTATTGTTTGTTTTGGATTATAATTCAATATTACTTTATTTCATGGCCCATATTATTCCAGCTTTGGCTATTGGGAGCTGTTTTTATTGGTTCCTGTGTTCCTTCGACATACCCCCATGATCGTGTGTGTGTATGTATTTAATACTTATTTACTTTCTAGCACTACAAAATACTCTAGTCTCATCATGTATGTTTCCTGCCCCAGATTCAGAGTCAGCCATTTCTCCAAGGAGCCCTGATTCCTTTTATTAGAGAATGGTATTACAAACCAAGATATGGCCAGGTGCGGTGGCTCATGCCTGTAATCCCAGCACTTTGGGAGGCCAAGGAGGGCAGATCACCTGAGGTCAGGAGTTCGAGATCAGCCTGGCCAACATGGCGAAACCCTGTCTCTACTAAAAATACAAAAATTAGCCAGACGTAGTGGCATGCTTCTGTAATCCCAGCTACTCGGGAGGCTGAGACAGGGGAATCGCTTGAACCCAGGAGGCAGAGGTTGCAGTGAGCCGAGATCATGCCATTGCACTCCAGCCTGGGTGACAGAGCAAGACTGTCTCAAAAAAAAAAAAAAAAAGAAAAAGAAAAAAGAAAAGAAAAGAAACCAAGATAAGAGATGCCAAGTGTACTTGTTGCTACTGAAATGTCATTGTTTCTAAGATCTCTCACATGACAGCAAGAAAATATATGTGTGTATTCTAATTTGCATATAGATAGCTACAAATATTTCCATATGTAACCATCAGCATCTATACCAAGCTAAACATCAGCTCATTTGATGTCTTTGATTCTAATGTATTACCACATGGGTCGTGCTAGCCCCCTTTCTTTGCCTATCTTTAAACTCCCACTCCAACAAACTTGTGGTTCCCACCACCCGTATCCATTCCCTTAATTGTTCAGTTGTAGTATACATGCACAGCAATATCAGAATTGTTAACTCAATCCCTATGGGAAACAACTTTATCAACTAGAAGATGGTGCTTACATGCACTCCTTTTACATTTGATTTTAACAGACTCTACTTATTTCTAGTTACTTAGGTCAGTACCCTTTTCCCCTGTCCCCTTCAGTGAGGTTGTTGCATACATTTGTAATATAGATAGATTGTTTTGTCACATTCTGCATTCCATCCTGGGATCCCCCAATCTCCTAAATGACTTTTTAAATTTGTGTATATTGTACATTAAGATTCATTCTTTGTGCAGTCAGTCCTATGGACTTTAACAAATGCAGAGTGTCATGTATCCACCCTTACAGTATCATACAGAACAGTTGCACCCCCTAAAATATCTCCTGTGGTTTACCCATTTACCCCCCTCCGTTTCTTTTCTTTTCTTTTTTCTTTTTTTTTTTGAGATGGAGTCTTGGTTTGTCACCCAGGCTGGGTGCAGTGGTGTGATCTGAGCTCACTGCAACCTCTGCCTCCCGGGTTCAAGCGATTCTCCTGCCTCAGCCTCCTGAGTAGCTGGGACTACAGGCGTGTGCCTCAACGTCCAGCTAATTTTTGTATTTTTAGTAGAGATGGGGTTTCGCCATGTTGGCCAGGCTGATCTCGAACTCCTGACCTCAGGTGATCTGCCCACCTGGGCCTCCCAAAGTGCTGGGATTACAGGCGTGAGCCACCATGCCAGGCCAACCTCTGCCATTTCTTCCTGAACCACTGATCTCTTTCCTATTGCTATCGTTTTGCCTTTTCCAGTATGTCATATAATTGAAATCATACAGTATACAGCATTTTCAGACTAACTTCTTTCACTACACAATATACATTTAAGTTTCATCCGTGTTTTTTTTGTGACTTGATAGCTCAATTCTTTTTATGGCTGAATAAGATGCCATTGTATAAACATACCACAGTTTATCCACGTGGCTCTTGAAGGACATCTTGGTTGCTTCAGTTTTTGCTGATTATGAGAAAGCCTGGTATAAACACGTGTGGGTGGACTTTTGTTTGGATATAAGTTTGAAATTAGTGAGGTCAAAATGCCACATGTACTTTTAGGTGCTAGGGACAGAAGTGCTTAGGATACAACAGCGAAAGAGTCCCTGTGCTCTTAAAAACAAACGCAAATGAGTAAATCAGAATGGCTTCAGCTCATGAGTAGTGCTAAGAAAAAAATAAAGCTAATAGGATAATGAGTAAGAGACTGTGGCCAGGTTAGTGGGGCCAGGAAGGGCTTCTTTGAGGAAGTTCATTGCATTTGTATCTGGGCCTGCATGAAGAGAGATGGCACTAGCGGTGTGCAAAGCCCTGGGGGGACATACCGGGCTCAGTCAATGCAAACACCCTCCGGCAGGGTGAATCTTGGCATGGCCAAGGGACTAGGAACAGAAAGTACTGTGAGGTAAAGACATGAATGAGAGTATTTTCTTAAAAACTTTTTATTGTAGGCCGGGCACAGTGGCTCATGCCCTGTAATCCCAGCACTTTGGGAGGCCGAGGAGGGAGGATCACGAGGTCAGGAGATCGAGACCATTCTGGCTAACATGGTGAAACCCCGTCTCTACTAAAAATACAAAAAAATTAGCCAGTCGTGATGGCAGGCGCCTGTAGTCCCAGCTACTTGGGAGGCTGAGGCAGGAGAATGGCGTGAACCCGGGAGGCGGAGCTTGCAGTGAGCCAAGATCATGCCACTACACTCCAGCCTGGGTGACAGAACGAGACTCCGTTTCAAAAAAAAGAAACAAAAAAACAAAAAACAAAAAACTTTTTATTGTAGTATAACATACAAAGTACACAAAACCCAAGTGTAAGTGCACAGTTGATGAATTTTGTCAAATTGAACCCACCCACCTTCCAGATCAGGAAATGGAATAGTGCCAGCACTGCAGGGATCCCTTGGTCCCTTGTGTGTGCTCATCCCATTATCAGCCCCCTGCCCTCCCTCCAAGGTCATCTGATTAATTTTGCCTTCTTAAAAGCTTTTATGTCTGTTTTTGTTGTTGTTGTTGTTGTTCAACATTAGATGTGTGAGATACACCCACATTGTTGCATGTCATTTGAGGTTTGATCATTTCAGTTGCCACATAGTACTCCATGTATGAATACACCACAGTTGTTTTTTATTGATTCTACTTTTTTTTTTTGAGATGGAGTCTCGCTGTCACCCAGGCTAGAGTGCAGTGGCAAGATCTCGGCTCACGGCAGGCTCCGCCCCCCGGGGTTCACGCCATTCTCCTGCCTCAGCCTCCTGAGTAGCTGGGACTACAAGCGCCCGCCACCTCGCCCAGCTAATTTTTTGTATTTTTAGTAGAGACGGGGTTTCACCATGTTAGCCAGGATGGTCTCGATCTCCTGACCTCGTGATCCGCCCACCTCGGCTCCCAAAGTGCTGGGATTACAGGCGTGAGCCACCGCACCTGGCCTATTGATTCTACTTTTGATGGGCATTTGGGATGCTTTCAGTTTTGAGCTAGTCTGAATTGAGCTTCTGAGAATATTATTGCATATGTCTTTTGGTGAACCTGTGTCTGCATTTCTGTTGGCTTACATACAGAGTGGCAAAATTGCTGGCTTATAGAGTATGTATATATTCAGCATTGCTAGGTACTGTCAGATAATTTCTTAAGTAATTGCACCAATCTACATGCCCACTGCACTATATGAAAATTCTGATTGTTTTCCATCCTCACCTACACTTGCTATTTTCTGACTTTTTCATTTAGCTGTCTGTTATGTAATACAGTGGTGTTGCATTATGGTTTGAATTTGCATTTACCTGATAACTAGTCAAGTCCAGCCCCTTTTCATGTGTTTACTGGCCTTTGGATATCCTCTTTGTGAAGTGCTTGTTCAATTCTTTTGCCCATTTCAAAGAGAAAAAACAACAACTTTGGGTTGGGGTTGTCTTTTATATATCCTGGACATTGATCTCTTACAGTCTAGATATGAGAGTCCTTTGTCAGAAATATGTGTCCCACTTGTTGAACTGCCTTTTTCACTCTCTGAATGGTGACTTTTGAGGCACAGAAGTTCTTAATCTTAATATTTTTCAATTTGTCAGCTTTTTCCTTTATATTTGGTACATTTTCAACCTATTTAAGAAACCCTTGTCTGCTACAAGGTCATGAAAATGTTTTTCTATGTTACCTTTTTGATGCTTCATTATTTTACCTTTTATATATAGATCTGTAATCCATCTGAAATTCATTTTTATGTGTGGTATAATGTAGAGATTACGATTCATGATCCTTTTGTAGTTCATAGCACGATGATTGGGTGTTCACATGCATGTGTGAAATGTGCCAGCCTTGAACCTTGTTACAACATTGGCACATGACCCATCTGACCTGAATTTGGAACACCCAGTTGACCCAGCACCATTCATTTAAAGATCATCTTCCCTCACTGCACTGTAGTTACAAATAAGGGGATACCGTAGACTGAATGTTTATATCCCCCTAAAATTTATATGTTGGAATCCTAAGCCCCAGTATTATACTATTGGGAGAAGGGCCTTTCGGAGGTGATTATGTCCTGAGGGTGTAGCACTCGTGAATGGGATTCGTGTCCTTATAAAAGACACAAGAGAGCTCTCTTTCTCTGCACTCCATCATGGGAGAACACATTGAGAAGTTAGCCATCTGCAAACCAGGAAGCTGACTATCACCAGACATAGGATCTGTGGTACCTTGATCTTGAACTTCCCAGCTTCCAGAATGGTGAGAAATGTATTTCTGTTGTTTAAACCACCAGTCTGTGGTAGTCTGTTAAAGCAGCCCAAACTGACTAAGACAGGAGACCTTGTATGTTTGGCTCTATATAGATTCTAGTGAGTATGTTCTAATATTAGGTAGAGCCTTTCTGTCTTGCTCACTATACTCCATCTGCATTTCCTGGCAATGGCCCCTGTGCTGTAAATATTCAATAAATGTCAACTGGTTGGTGCACAGGTCTGAACTTGCCTTTAGGCAAGAGTTTTAAAATATCTGGGCTCCCAGTCCAAGAAAAGATACTCAGATTTTGTGTTAGAGAAGACTTGACTTGCCTAGTTAATTACATTTCTTCTCTAGGCCCAAATATGTTTCTGGACCAGTTCTGCTGGCTAAAGTCCTTGGGGAAGGCTGGTTGACCTCAGATTGTCTAGTTGGCAGTAATGAATCTATTTAACCATCCAGCCAGTCACGTAATAAATATCTTTTATGGGCCTACTATGTGGCAGGCATAAAGTAGAACTAAAATAATAGGATTATTTCCGGAGTTTCTATTTTTAATATTAGAACATTTGTTGTTTCTTTCTTTACAAGTTAAACACTCAGTGCAAGGAGGGTAATTTTGAGAATTTTCCTCTATTTCTGGGGTAGCTTTATTGTTCTATTATAGTTATTTAAAATTTTTGTGTGTGACAGCCTAGATAAACAGGCAACAGGCCTAAGAATTAGAACTTTTATGTTGCTATCAGACTATTTTCAAACAAAACCCTACAAAGAAAAAGAGATGAAAATAAATGTGAAGTGCAGTATTTCACATGGTGAATTCAGCGAGAAGTTAAGTACTTTTCTCATTTTCAAAATTTAGTGCCAGACCAAAGACCAAGTTTAGAAAAATAGAGGAATGCATTTTCAGGAGGTTGGTGTGGACTCTGGATGTGCCAGTCAGTGCCAGTACACCAGATCGCATTGTGAGTGGGCCACGTGCCATATACCATGTGTCATATGCTGCATACCGCTCTTCTTCTTCTTCTTCTTTTTTTTTTTGAGATGGAGTCTGAGTCTCGCTCTGTTGTCCAGGCTGGAGTGCAGTGACACTATCTCGGCTCACTGCAAGCTCTGCCTCCCGGGTTCACGCCATTCTCCAGCCTCAGCCTCCCGAGTAGCTGGGATTACAGGTGCCTGCTACCACGCCCAGCTAATTTTTTGTATTTTTAGTAGGGATGGGGTTTCACCGTGTTAGCCAGGATGGTCTCGATCTCCTGACCTCGTGATCCACCTGCCTCGGCCTCCCAAAGTGCTGGGATTACAGGCCTGAGCCACCGCGCCCAGCCAAATGCTGCTCTTCTTGGTAACTGCCCTCTGGGGAACAAAAGAGCCCTAGAGGCTTCTCCCATGGTGCCATCTTGCTTGGTGACACCAGGGTCTGGGGTTATGTCCTAGGGTCTCTTTGTTCCTCCTTTCCTCTGGGGATGTGAACAAAGAGGGGCAGGGGACGAGCAGATCCCCAAACGGGCCAGCTCCAGGCAGTAGCTGTTGGAAAATGGGGCTTCCTCCGCCAGCACTTATTGTCCACCACTGCCCATGTCTGGTGGCTGCAGTTTGAGCTGCTCTGAAGCCTTTTGAGGCCACTGGGAGAGGCAGCCTTGTAGCTGGCCCGCCTCAGGAGGCGGAAGCAGATTGCTAAGGGAACAGGGCGGCTGGTGCTTGTGAATGTTACTTCCGTGATGGGACTGTGATTCTCTTTCTTATTTAGTTAATAACATGTCCAATTTCATTTTCAGCTTGTCTCAGGTGAATATTTTATATATTTAGTGAAACCTCACCAACCTTGAAGTCATGAATTTTTTAACTCCAGTCATTTGGAACCGAGTGAAGGAACCTAAAGGAAAGCAGAAAGAGGCCAGGCGCTGTGGCTCACGTCTGTAATCCTAGCACTTTGGGAGGCCGAGGTGGGCGAATCCCTTGAGGTCAGAAGTTCAAAAACAGCCTGGCCAACATGGTGAAACCTCATCTCTACTAAAAATACAAACATTAGGCCGGGCGCGGTGGCTCACGTCTGTAATCCTAGCACTTTGGGAGGCTGAGGTGGGCGAATCCCTTGAGGTCAGAAGTTCAAAAACAGCCTGGCCAACTTGGTGAAACCTCATCTCTACTAAAAATACAAACATTAGGCCGGGTGCAGTGGCTTACGCCTGTAATCCCAGCACTTTGGGAGGCCAAGGCGGGCGGATCACTTGAGGTCAGGAGTTTGAGACCAGCCTGGCCAACATGGTGAAACCTTGTCTCTACTAAAAATACAAAAAAATTAGCTGGGCATGGTGGCACACACCTGTAATCCCAGCTACTCAGGAGGCTGAGGCAGGAGAATCGCTTGAACTCAGGAGGCAGAGGTTGAGGTGAGCCGAGATCGCGCCACTGCACTCCAGCCTGGGTGACAGAGCAAGACTCTGTCTCGAAAAAAAAAAAAAAATAAACAGAAAGCGTAGCTTTGAGACCCTAAAGAGATATGATATTTTGGGGTATGCTGGGGTATGTTCTTGATTTATTACAGAGGTCCTTGGGCTTCCACGTAGAGCTTCTGTGCCCTTACTTTAGCCACATTTCTAACAAGTTTGGTTTTCTACTTTTTTAGTTCACTAGATTTAGAAGCAACAAACTAGGCTGCTAGGTATACGTTCTGGGAGAACATCTAGAAGTGACAGCTGACAGCCTGACAGTAAGGGAGGAGACAGAGCATCTATAAAAAGCTCACAAGACCCGAGCCGTCTTATACACTGTATAAGGCAAAAAGCCTAGAGCGTGTCCCGAGAGGCAGTGTGGCAGGACGCCTGGCCGCAGGAGTGACCTGAGCCATTCAGACCCCAAAGGCAGGCACACGAGGAATCCCTTTAGAGAGATTTGAAGAAAAATAGTTGAATCCTAGTTATCTGAAATAATTTACATATATAGAACCCTTGTTTTCCTTGGGATACTAAACACATAAAATAACTCCCCCTTTCTCTCCATGTCTCCCTTCTCCCCTTCTCTCCTCCCCTCTTTCTCTCCTTCTCTCCTCCCCTATTTCCCTCCTTCTCTCCTCCCCTATTTCTCTCCTTCTCTCCTCCCCTATTTCTCTCCTTCTCTCCTCCCCTTTCTCCTTCTCCTCTTTCTCTCCTCCTTCTTCCCTCTTTTCTCCCCTTCTCTCCTCCCCTCCTCCGCTTTCTCTCCTTCCCTCTTTCTCCCCTTCTCTCCTCCCCTCTTTTTCTCCTTCTCTCCTTCCCTCTTCCTCTCCCCCTTGCTTGTTTCCTCCCACCCTTTCTGCGGCCCCTCCCCTCCCGACTCTCCTCTCCCCCACTCCTCCCCCACCTTGCTCTCTCCCTTTCCATTTTCACTTCCCCTTTTACTTTCCTCTCCCTTACTCCTCCCTAACACAATACAGTGTCCCTTTTTTTTTTCTTTGAGGTTCACAAATAGGCAGTGAGTTGCTGGTGAAAGTTTAACAACTGGCTCTTATGAGACAAAAAAATCCCTTGATTCGGCAGGGCGCGGTGGCTCACGCCTGTAATCCCAGCACTTTGGGAGGCTGAGGCGGGCCGATCACGAGGTCAGGAGATCAGACCATCCTGGCTAACACGGTGAAACCCCGTCTCTACTGAAAATACAAAAAATTAGCCGGGCGCGGTGGTGGGCGCCTGTAGTCCCAGCTACTCAGGAGGCTGAGGCAGGAGAATGGCATGAACCCAGGAGGCGGAGCTTGCAGTGAGCGGAGATCGCGCCCCTGCACTCTAGCCTGGGCGGCAGAGCGAGACTCCGTCTCAAAAAAACAAATGAACAAACAAACAAAAAAATTCCCTTGATTCACAGCAGCCCAGTTTCCTTAGTGTACGTCCTCGCCATGGTTGATTTCAGGTGACCATTGTGAAGTCCCTGGGGAGGAGCAGGGACAAGTACTTCCTCCATACAGATGCAGGAGATGGAAGTAACCTTAAGGGCATAAGAATAGGAAGATGTCATCAAATAATTAGAAAGTCATGTTTTGAGTATTTACAACTTTATTATACAATTACTCTTCTTATACAATTATGTAATTTAATTTAAAAATTTGGTAACATTTAACTCAATATATCAAAAATATTATTTTAACATATGATTGATATAAAATTATTATTATTATTTGAGACAGAGTCTCACTCTGTAGCCCAAGTTGGAGTGCAGTGGTGCGATCTTGGCTCACTGCAACATCTGCCTCCGGGGCTCAAGTGATTCTCCTGCCTCAGCCTCCCAAGTAGCTGGGACTATTGGCTCGCACCACCATGCCCAGCTAATTTTTTGTACTTTAGTAGAAATGGGGTTTCACCATGTTGCCCAGGGTGGTCTCGAACTCCTGAGCTCAGGTGATCCACCCATCGTGGCCTCCCAAAGTGCTGGGATTACAGGCGTGAGCCACCGTGCCCAGCCTCAATATAAAATTATCAGTAAGATATTTTACACTCCTTAAAAATATATAACCTTCCATTGTAGTTAGAGGTGATCCTATGATAAATTTTGACCAGTGAAATGAATTCACTGCATGGAGTTTCTGAATAATAATTTAATGGTAACTGATTCCGTTGTCATGGGAAGCTTGTCTTTTTCTTTACTTCCTGAAATGTAAGTAGAAGAGGAAAAAAAAATTAAAAATAGAAACAATAAAATAAGAACTTACCTATGACGTCTTTGAACTGTTGAACAAATGCCAATATCCAACTATGTTGGACTTCTCTGTATATGGCAGAAAAAAAATCATATTTAGTCTCCGAACTGCTGTTAAAAGGTTGTTGTTGTTGTTACATGCAGCTAAACCCAATGGTTGAGTAAAAGAGAAGGTGTCAAAAGCAGAGACCTGCATAAGGTGAAGGCACAGGACAAGTGAATTGTGAATGAAGAAAATTCTAGGCTGATGAAATTGAATATGAAAAGGCCGAAGCGGGAAGAAGCTGAAAGTAGAATGAACCAAGGTTTACTAATTACCAGTACCATGCAACAAACTCCCCCACATCTTAGTGGCTTAAGAAATGACTATCATTTATTTTGCTTGCAAATCTGATTTGTGCATCATTTGTTGGGGGTGACTCATCTCTGCCTCATGGGGAATTAATTGATGTGGCAAACTTAGGGCCTGAGTGTGTATTTTCAACATGACTTACTCTGCAGACTGTTGGGGCCATGGGCCATTGTGTCAACTCTTCAGCATACAGGCTTTTCCACGTGCTATTTCGGTTTCCTTGCTGTATGGGGACTGGGCTCTGGAGTAAACATCTCAATATAATCAGGAAGAAGTTGTATTGCTTTTAATGACTTTGCCTTGGAGGTCACATAGTATTGCTTCTGTTCTAGTCACAGTTCTAACAAGGCTTCAAGGAAGAGGAACATAGATTTTACCTTCTGATGGGAGGAAAGTCAAGTGAGATCACCTTGTGAGGAAGGGAAGTGGATTGGGAAATAGTGTTGAAGCCAGTTTTGGAAAATACATTCTGCCACACAAGAAAGAATAAGAAAATATGGGTGATGAGAACTGAATTCAACACATACTTATTACACGTTTGTCATGTGCTAGTTACTTTTTTTTTTTTTGAGATGGAGTCTCACTCTGTTGCCCAGGCTGGAGTGCAGTGGCACGATCTCGGCTTACTGCAAGCTCCCTCTCCCAGGTTCACACCATTCTTCTGCCTCAGGCTCCCGAGTAGCTGGGACTACAGGAGACCGCCACCACGCCCGGCTAATTTTTTTTTTTGCCTTTTTAGTAGAGACGGGGTTTCAACATGTTAGCCAGGATGGTCTTGATCTCCTGACCTCGTGATCTGCCCACCTTGGCCTCCCAAAGTGTTGAGATTACAGGCGTGAGCCACCGCACCCGGCTGCTAGTTACCTGTTAAGCACCTGTGATATAGAAGTAGATCAAAGAGACAAAAATCACTTCCCTTCCTTGTGGGTTTTACATTCTAGGGAAATGAGAGAGAAGAGTGATAGGTGATGAGGTTAGAAGAAACAGACAGAGCCTTGTAGGTTACAGTACAACTCTTTTTTTTTTCAATGGTAAGGAATTTGAATTTTGTTTCCAAGTATGATAGTTTTATGCAGGGAAGTGATATGGTCTTATTATTTTTTATGACTATAAAAGTTAACTTTTATTTAACATTTTTTTCAAAATACATTAAAAAAAATTTAAATCTGTTTTTTAGAGCAGTTTTAGATTCACAGTAAAATTGAGAGGTAGGTACCTTTCCTATGTACTCTCTGCCCAGTCCTCCAAAACAGCCTCCCCACCAACTCCCCCCGCATGACCCTCCATTGGAGCGGTACATTTGTCACAATCGATGAATCTACGTTGACACACCATTATCACCCAGAGTGCATAGTTTACATGAGGGTCCACTCAAGGTGTTGTACCTTCCATGGGTTTGGACAAATGTGTAATGACATGTATCTACCATGGTAGTTTACAGAGGAGTTCCACTCACCTGAACATTCTCTCGTTATTGTGTTTGACAGCTGGCTTATAAAATTCCTGAAAATTTAACAGTGGTCTCTAGTGAGCTGGTACAAGCCAGCTCCATCCAGCACACCATTGCACATACCTGATATCTTATAGTTGAGGGATTCTCTGTAATTTTGTTTGAGCATAACAACAATCTAAACTCTATTATAAGGAGAATCCCAGAAGCTCATATTTAAAAGAGACCCGAGAGATCTTCTGTCCTGACCTCTCTGCCTGACATACCGATTCCATCTATAGCGTCGTAAAAGGATCTTTCAGGGCCACTGCTGCTCAGATTTCTCACGTCTCCACACAGAATCCGTGATTGATGCACACATTTGAAAGTTAAGGGATTTTCTTCAGGCTGCAAACTGGGACTGGAATTTCATCTCTTTCTCTTGTTCTTCTCGAATTTTATTCTCATGCAAACAGCCTGATTTCTGATTTCATAATTTAGCACAAGACATCTTTTATTTAAGTAGGGATGAATTTAAAGATCACAGAACCATGTCATTAAGTAAAATCAACAAACGTTTATCAGCAGTCAGAATTTCTCCCTTTCTTTTTTTCTTTGAGACAGAGTCTTGCTCTCACCCAGGCTGGAGTGCAGGGGTGCAATCTTGGCTCACCACAACCTCTGCCTCGATCTCCTGACCTCATGATCTGCCTGCCTCGGCCTCCCAAAGTGCTGGGATTACAGGTGTGAGCCACCACTCCTGGCCCCTTACATGCTTTATCTTGTTCAGCCTTCAGAATAATGCCGATGCCAGCCAGTACTAGGAATGGAGGCCCGCAGAGGCTTATGGAACTGGCCCATGGTCACTCAGCCAGCACATGGGAGCCCAAGGTGGCAGACCTGAGGCCCTTAGGCACCCTACTCTCTCGTCTCAATTTCCGGATAGCCTCGTGAGTTCTGCTCACGCCATTCCCAGGATCCCCCATCCTCAAAGCTTCCTCTCTCTTAGCCCTGCCCATCCTTCAAAGCCCAACTTGAACCCCATCTCCATGAGGTCTTTTGTTTTAGGCTGAAATCAATTTGCTTGCTCAGCACATCTCCCTCCCCGCCCCCTGACATTTATTAAGGTAGTACTGAAAAATAATAATTATATATACTTGCAGTGTACAGACATGATGTTTTGATAGGTGCATACGTTGTGAAATGATTAAATCAAAATAATTAACATATTCATCACCTCACATACTTACCATTTTCTAAATTGTGAGAACACTTACTAACTTACCCATACTTCTTGGTATTTATAAATCAATTACAAAGAAATGCTATGAGTCTCCCTCTGTCGCCCAGGCTGGAGTGCAGTGGCACGATCTCGGCTCACTGCAAGCTCCGCCTCCTGGGTTCACACCATTGTCCTGCCTCAGCCTCCTGAGTAACTGGGACTACAGGCGACCGCCACCACGCCCAGGTAATCTGTATTTTTAGTAGAGACAGGGTTTCACCATGTTAGCCAGGATGGTCTCGAACTCCTGACCTCGTGATCCGCCCACCTTGGCCTCCCAAAGTGTTGGGATTACAGGCGTGAGCCACCACGCCTGGCCGTGCGTGCATTTTTATCTTCTCAATTCGACTGTAAGCTCCTAGAGGGTAGGAACATTGGCTTATAGTATATTCTGTCCTCTGGAAAGCCTGGCAGATATTCAGTGTTCAATGGTGTGTTTTAAATAAATATAATTTCCTGGAAGATCACTTAATAATAAGTAGTGAAAGCTGGGCACGGTGGCTCATGCCTGTAATCCCAGCACTTTGGGAGGCCGAGGTGGATGGATCACAAGGTCAGGAGTTTGAGATCAGCCTGGCCAATACGGTGAAACGCCATCTCCACTAAAAACACACAAAAAATTAGCTGGTCGTGGTGGTGCATGCCTGTAATCCCAGCTACTCAGGAGGCTGAGACAGGAGAATTGCTTGAACCCGGGAGGCGGAGGTTGCGGTGAGCTGAGATCGCGCCACTGCACTCCAGCCTGGGCGACAGAGGGAGACTCTGTCTCAAAAAAAAAAAAAAAAAAAAGTAGTGAAGAGGATGTTTCTTTTTTGCTCTCGTATTTGAAACATATGATCAATTGGCTTGAACATTGTTTATGATACCACTATGACATTTAATCCGTGTTGACCAAATAATAAAACCGGAAACAACAATAACAGTCGTAGCTCACATAGTGCTTATTATGTGCTGGGCTCTGTCCTAAGGCTTGCCCACGTTAACTCCTTCCATCCTCGTAACTGTGAGGTGGATGCTATTTCTGGTCCCATTGTAGCGATGGAACCAGGCAGGAAGAAGTCCGTGAACTTGCTGAGAGCCGTGGGAAGGTGGTGGAGTTGGAAGGCCCCTCTGAGCTGGGTCTCTTGGATCTGCTTCAGTGGGATCTCTCAGCAGAGGTGACACATGGCCCAAGCACTTGCCTCTTTGTGTGTGTGAAATTACAGTGGTCATTTACTAAGGACGCAGAGCTTTGATATGTTGAAAATGTTTTTGGGAAAGTGAGTCTGTTAATATTATGAGTCCTTATAAATATTTAACTCCCTGCTCTTTATGACTAGTTAGTAATTTCCTTTGTAAAATATTACTTCAACAATAAAAAGCACAAATAAAAGTGAACTCCTGAGCGTGGGGCTGGTGAGGGCATTTCCAAATGCAAGGAAGTGGCTTTGACATCTCCCTGGTGGTGCCTTGGTCAGCCCAGGTACAGACGGTGGGTAATTACCAGAACTGTTGCTCTGTGTGACTTCCCTCGGCAAAGGCTTAATCATTTGACAGCATCTCACCAAGTGTCATTGGGTAACATAACCCATGGCTCTTGACTGTATGAGGTCACCAGGTATGAGGTTGGTGTTTTTCTCAACAGAACCAGTTAAAATAAAACCTAGATGTCATACCCCAGTCTGGCCTGTTTGGGAAGATGCAGTTTGAACCACAAGCGCAATCTACCTGTGGTGTTTTATAACACTGTTTGCTTGGCCAGTCTTCTTCAGCAGGCCCTGAATATCTTGTACTTCTCTCCCTGGTAACAGGATCTCTAAACTGGCCACACCTGTCATAAGTGACTCTACTAAAGGAGAATTCAGAATTCCACTGGGGACACTTAGAACAGTGAGCTGATGTGATCTTATGTTACTTTCCCTTTCTTGGGGGTTATCCCTTGATTAATTACCTGTCTTTTGGAGAGAGAGTGTTCTTATAATTGGGGTGAACAGGAGGGCCCTAGTGGGTACCACGGGGTGAGGGAGTGTGGGACATTGCAGTAGAACCAGGCAGCACTTGCAGCCAGCCCTACTGGCTATCTGGGCAGGCCAGCCCTGGAGGGATTCCCGTCTTCTCAGCGGGAGTGCCCATGGCTTCCATGAGTTACCAAGCTGGGAATTGCTTCTAACAATCTAGTTGGAGGCGGGGTGCCCATGGTACAATCTGTGTCTGGCTTCCTTGGCAACTAACCTCTTGTCTTGTTTCCTGCTTCCAGTCAATGCCTTTAGGATTAGGCTGAACTTTCCCCTTCATTGTATGTCTCAGCGTCAAAGAGAGGACAGAGAAGGAACATCTTGTTGCTGTCTTACTTGAAATACCAGATAAGTTCAGGGTTCAATAAAGGTGAGACCTTCCTTAGCTTATTTGAAGAAACTGCTGTTACTCTAATTCATGATCTGGGTCTTTCTACTGCTATTTTGGTGGATTTGTGGATTGGCGTCCCTGGACCAGAAGAGTTTTGTTATCATCCTCAAGTATCCACATTCAACCAAATCCCTTTTAGATCACAGAAGTGAGATTTTTTTCCTTTGAGCTGTTACAATGAGTGAGGCCCAGGTAAGGGCAGTGTCCTGCCGTGGCTGCAGGTGTCTGGGTTTGCAGAGGGCCTGAAGGAGTGGCTTCAAACAGGACAATCCTGTTCATCGTGTGGGAGACCCTGTGGGCAAGGAGATGGGTTTTATACGGATGAGGCCACTCAAGGAAGAGGGAGGAGAGATCACGAGGAAGGGCCAGTTATTTAGGGCTGGTCCCACACGCCAGAGATCCGGCCTCCCCCTGTGTGTCTCTCCCTACCTTCTGGCTGCCTGTGTCGTAACTCCACGTCCTGTTTGCTGCCTTCCCCATACCAGAAATCCTAATATCCACGGCTCAGCCTGGCCCTGGTTCCTGAGAGATGTCCTGCTGTGTAGCTCTGTGGCGGATGTTGTAGACACTGAAACGTTCTCTGGGCACAATTCAGCCAGTCTCTGTTGTCAGTGGAAGCAGCACAGATCTTCCCTGCACCGTGTGGCCATTTGAAAACAGAGGTGCACTAGTCAATTCCAAAAAAACTAAGGTAGACTGTGTTTACCTGTTGTTTCTGTGAAAGGATCTGGGGAGAAGAGAGGGAAAAAACGAAGTGATAGTTTCGGAGCCATATATGGGCCTCACTTAATGGAGTGAGTGTTGGGGCCAGGTTTATGTTGGGAAGGGAGCTATCTTGGTAGATAAGAAGTGAAAATTCTTGCTGGTGTGACTAAAAGGCTGGGACCTGTCTGTTGACAGCAGAGAAGGCAAGCGAAGGGTCATGTGTAGCGCGTCCTCAGGCCTGGTCTTGGGGCCTGTGGAGCTTCCATGCAGATCTGGTGGTCACAGATAGCCTTACCGTTCCTTTCCCCCTCAGTCCCTCTCTGTCTCTCTCTCCCCGGTAGGGTTCAACATACACATATCTGTGGGTGCAAATACGTGAGCAGCTCTGAGTCAGTCTTCTTTCCCTCATTGTTGTCCCCAGAGTCCCACAATCTTGTGTCCTTCTTGGAAACCAGTTGGATTCAGCACCCTGTGAGGCCTGGGGTTCAACTCAGGACAGCTGTCGGGGAGGCAGGGAGTGGGACCCGGGCCGCTTACTCTGGGCCGGTCCGGACTGCAGCAGAACCCCAGCGACTGTCCCAACAAGAGGCCAGGACAGACCCATCTCCTGAGGCCCCGTCATCAGGCGAGGAAGATGGGCTTCCCTGTGGCATGTGTGTTTTCCCTCGTCACTGTGTGGTTAGTCCCAGCGGGGATATAAATATTGTCCAGCTGCTCACTGGTTAATGTTTTACCTTGCATGAGAATGTGCTGTTCCCGGGCAGCTGTGTGTCATAGTTACAGTCTCCTAGAGGGCTTGTGTGTGTGTCTCCTGGAGCTGCAGCTGGCCCTCACCCCCCATGCAGCCTCCGTGAGGCCTTCGGTGCAGAGCCTTGCCCTTGTGTGTGCCCTCCTACTCCATCTGCATCTTGTCGTCGGTTGCTGGCGCCACCTCAGCAGGGTTTACCGTGACCTTTCTTGGGCCCATCTGGGAGCAATGGTAGTAGGTCTGGACCTAGGGGTCCAGCAGGTCTTTCCCACAATCTAGCTTGTGTAAGAGGCTAGAGGAAACCCTGAGTGCAGGCAGAGGAGCCTGTCACAGAGGCCCCTGGGGACAGTGGACGCTGGCTTTGTGGGCCGACTGAGGAGCAAGACCAGCTGGAGCATGTCAGGGGATGGTGGGTGTGATTGGAGAGGAGGGTGGTCACAGCAGGTGAGGTTGTGTCCCTCTCCTAATATGCAGGGCCAGCCTTTGAAGTTCATTTCTTCAGTTCAGGTAAAGTCAATATGATTGATTTCTAGACCTATAGACCTACGGGAAGTATCTCAACCAAAGAGATGTTTATCTCCAACCTAAGCATAGCTCCAACTATTTTCATTTCTCCCTTTGCTTTTTGGAATCATTAAAGATAAAATTACTCCCAGCCATCACAACTGTCACGATGACATAAAATACTGCATCAGAAATAGTAACGAGGGTCTTTATACTGTTGTTTATTTCATTACTCGGAATGAAAGTGACAGTCTAAGGTGAAGAGAGGGACTTGGTTTGTCTGAAATAGGGAAACATCTAGGTGTAGATTTTCAGATCTCACAGGGGACTAATTTATTCATCTGCAGAGGAGGAAATAAACAGGATCTGTGTAGCTCTTGGATGACCGGCTCAATACACGGATGCTGGAGGTGAATGGAGCTCTCTAGGGAAAGTTCGATGGCTGTACTTGTTTGCTTTCTATACTCTCCCTGTCACTACGAATATGAAAGTGTTTTTTGAAGCTCTGTTCTACTTCCTAAAATACCTTATAATGCATTTCCTTTTGGGAGTAAGGGAGGCCTGTGGTGTCTGCCTGTCCTGAGATTAGAACCAACCTGGGAGGGCCCAGGGGAGACCCAGGGAGGAAGGAGACTGTGGTCGCCAAGCATGGTGACTCATACCTGTAGTCCCAGCACTTTGGGAGGCCAAGTTGGGGGCGCTGCTTGAACCCAGGAGTTCAGTACCGGCTGGGACAACATAGCAAGACCCTGTCTCTATACAAAATAAAAATTTGCCAGGTGTGGTGGTGTTAGCTACTCAGGAGGCTGAGGCAGGAGGATTGCTTGAGTACAAGGGTTCAAGGCTGCAATGAGCTATAATTGCACCACTGCACTCCAGCCTGGGCAGCAGAGTGAGACACCAAGAGAAAGAAAGAAAGAGAGAGAAAGAGAGAAAGAAAGGAGGGAGGGAGGGTCAGCCACGAAGCCTTTATCTATATAGCGAGGGTAACAGACAGCCTAGGTGTAGAGAGTCCAGATAAGTGTCTAGATTTTTCCACGTTGGCCTATGTTTTTAAATGGAAACGAACTCTGCAGACTTGCCCTTCATTAGAATCTGAATCCCCAAACACCTTTCTCATGTTAAATCTCTGCCATTTGTTCATGGGCTGTTAAAAAAATTGGATAATATCCATGATGGCTCTCTTACACAGGTGACATAAATAACTTTTTTTTTCAAATACAGCTGTGACAAAACTGAACAATTATATCCATGCATAGAATGAGTGAGAAAGACAGGGGTTTGAGTCTCGACTCTGCCACATTACTGACTGTGTGATCTTAGGGAAGTTACTTAGACTCTGTTTTTTGGTTTTCTCATTCGTAAGGTGTGTTTTGGGGAAACAGGTAACAAAAGGGATGTTGTAAGAATTAACTGAGATGGGCCAGGCACGGTGACTCCAGCCTGGAATTCCAGCACTTTGGGAGGCCGAGGGGGATAGATCCCCTGAGGTCAGGAGTTTGAGACCAGCCTGGTCAACATGACAAGACCCTGTCTCTACCAAAACCACAAAAATTAGCCAAGAGTGGTGGCATGCGCCTGTAATCCCAGCTACTCAGGAAGCTGAGGTATGAGAATCACTCGAACCTGGGATCTGAAGGTTGCAGTGAGCCGAGATTGTGCCACTGCACTCCAGCCTGGGTGGCAGAGCGAGACTCCATTTCAAAAAACAAACAAACAAAAAAGAATTAACTGAGATGATCCATACAGTCAAGCATTCAGCATAGTGTCTGGTAGATAGGGTGCACTCAGTGGATGTTAGCTATTATGATATTTGACACAGTATAGTATGGACTGGTACAAGTGTTGGCCTCAGCTCTAGCTGTGTGACTGTGGGCAAATAACCCCCTGAGTCTCAGCTACTTCATCTGTAAGATGGGGATATTAGTTGCATCTGCATGAAAGAGTGGCTATCAGAGCTATACATGGCAGGGCTTGGGGAAAGTAGTTTAATGAAATCTAAGCACTGTAAGATTTAATACTTCCATGTTTCGTCCAGCATTGTATAAGGAACTCTACACAGGGGGGTACACCTCATGAGCTCCTCAGTTTGCCTCCAGTTGTTTTCTCTGATGTCAGTGTTGTCATGGCTGTTCTTGGAAGAGTTATTTTAGGCATGTGTCTTGAGGTCCTTCCTGTGGTCACTTTAGTGGGTGATACAGGAGAGGCAGTCTGTGAAGCTCCCTAAGAGCGTGGCTGGGGTGGGGGCGAGTGAAGCGTGAAAGCCTCAGATTGTGTGACTTTGAAGGGAGCCTGGTGCTGGGTTGTTTGGAGAGATGATTTTTTCTTGCTGAATGATGACCCTGGACTACACCAGCAGGTCTAAGGGGGGCTCTAGACAAAATAAGAGACAATCTGGTACAAATCTGCATAGTTACTGGAAAAATTAGTGTCCACATTCTTCTTACAGTGCATCCAAAATAAAGACAGAGTGTCAAAGTGTAGGCTTATTTGGGTGAGAGAAAGGTAGAGAAACTACAGCTCCTCCCTCAGGTCAGATTTAAATTGAGTGGTTACCAATGTCTTTTTTAAAATGTGAAATTTAGTGGAGCTGCCTTTGGAAGTGTGGTATTTATCCCCCCTTTAGTCTGTCTATCCGTAGTGGCTGGGGGCTTCAGGTTAAGTTGGCATTCTACGAGGTGTTCTTGGTAAGGATTACCTGGCTTGGAGTCTCACTATGTCACCAGGCTGGAGTGCAGTGGCACGATCTCATCTCACTGCAACCTCCACCTCTCGGGCTTAAGATTCTCTTGCCTCAGCCTCCCGAGTAGCTGGGATTACAGGCACACACCACCACACCCAGCTAATCTTTCTTTAGAGGTTATTATTATCCAAGGGTGTTTTTCAGGAAGCTGGTGGACAGTGGTGGGTATTTCTGCTGTGGGATTCAGGTTGTTCTTAGAGGAGAAATTCTAATGATCTGGTAGAACATTAAAAAAAAGTTATTGAATATTTAACTGTTAGCTATCAATGTTCTTTTCTGCTGCCCTGTCTCTTTGCTTACTTTATTTCTTGTTCCCCAGGTAATCTACTTCTCAAATTGCCTCCTTGCACATAATGGTTTTTTAAAAAAATTTTTTGCTGATACCTTAATTAGGAAAAATGTCAGCTCTGCGCTTAGCCTTCTTGTTTCTATACATAGTAAGATGCCTTTGTCCTTCCCCTTAATTGTACCTTGTTGCAGAGCTAAGCTGTGAGGTTTGCTTTGAGTGTGTGAGCCATCTTTTTGACAAACATAGCATACTTTTTGTGTATATGTGTTAAGATCTTTCATTAAATGTGACTTGATTTATGCTTTTGAGCTACAACAGGTTTTCTTTTTCATTGCTTCTCAAATTTGCCTTGAAATAGAATTACTTACTGCAGTAAATGATTTGCAGTATGTTTATCCCCTTCTTCTTCGTCCTTAGCAGCTGCTAGTTGAAGTGGGAAATAGGATTCAGTGGTGGAATAAGAATTAGTTTTTTTGGATATGCCAAATTTCAAATTGACTATATAGCTAACTAACTTGTGTGTAAAGGATATTTAAAAACCATAAAACTTAATCTTGTCATTTGACTAAGTTCAGCCATTTTCATGAAATTGGTATGCATTTATAGATTTTCATGTTATGGTCAGCAGAACAGCTTTAGTCTGTGTAGTGGTCATGGGCATGCACTCTGTATCCAGACCTGCTGGGTTTGAATCTGGCCTCCCTATTTCCAAGCTGTGTACCTTGAGGCAAATTATTCAACCTTTCTGTTTTGATTGCCTCAGGCTGCTATAACAAAATACCATCGCCTGGGTAGCTTGAACAATATAGATGTGTTTCTCACAGTTCTGGAGGCTGGGAAGTCCAATTTCAGGATGCCAGTAGATTGGGTGTTTGGTGAGGGCCTACTTTCTGGTTTGCAAATGGCTGTCATCTTGCTGTATCCTCACATGGAAAGATAGAGATCATCCATTCATGAGGCCTCCACTCTCATGGCCTAATAACCTCCCAAAGGTCTCACATCCTAATGTCATCACTATGGGGGTTAGGGCTTCACTGTGTGAATTTTGGGGGACACAAACACTCAGTCCATAGTAGCACTCTCTATTTGCTCAACTGTAAAATGGGGATATAAAGATGTGGACCTACCTTATAAGGTTGTTGTGAAGATTAAATGAGATGATACATGTGAGGTGCACAGTATAGTGGCTGTCACCAAGTAGGTACAATAGCCAGCGGTGCTTTACTTAGTGATGGGGATATGTTCTGAGAAACGCATCCTTAGGTGACTTTGTCGATTTGTGAACATCATAGAATGAATTACACACACCTAGATGGTACAGCCTACGACACACCTAGGTTCTATGGTACAGCCTATTACTCCTAGGCTACAAACCTGTGCAGCATGTGACCGTCCTGAATACTGTAGGCAGTCGTAACACAATAGAAGCATTTGTATATCTAAACACATCTACATACAGAAAAGGTGCAGTAAAAATATGGTATTTTAATCTTATGGGACCACTGTTGTATATGTGGTCCACTGTTGGTGGAAATATTATTATGCTGGAAATCCATAAATATCCACTTGGTACAAATAATACAAATATTCTGTTGTTTTTTAATTCTATCGTTCATGACTGCTATGGCAAATTAGGCTTTTCATATTTGAAGGGGATTTTTTTTTTTTTAGTGAGTTATCTTGGACTATTAGCAAGCAATTCTGGCTGATGTTAGTCATAAAGTTTACTTGAATTTTCTTTAGTACAGCCATCCCTGAAATTATAAAGAGGAAATGAGTTGGTGAAAATGGGTATGTAAATTCAACTTTATTGCTCCACCTGTACAAAAAGGAAGTAGAATAAAAAATAAACATATTTTGTGTTAGGACTTCAGTGTTCAGAAAAATGCTTCCAAATGTCATGGTACAGAGAAAGTTATTATGAACCTGGTTAACATCTGACTGTGGGTTCTACCAAGTCACCAAACTGGGACATTTTTTGTTTTGTTTTGAGACGGAGTCTCACTCTGTCACCCAGGCTGGAGTGCAATGGTGCGATCTCGGCTCACTGCAACCTCTGCCATACGAGTTCAAGCGATTCTCCTGCCTTAGCCTCCCAAGTAGCTGGGATTACAGGCGCCTGCCCCTGCACCTGGCTAATTTTTTGTATTTTTAGTAGAGATGGGGTTTCACCATCTTGGCCAGGCTGATCTTGAACTCCTGACCTCGTGATCCACCAAGCCTCCCAAAGTGCTGGGATTACAGGTGTGAGCCACCGTGCCTAGCCCAAACTGGAACATTTCTTAAGATGAGCAAGTGAAACAAAAGTTTCAGTGGTTTATGTAGAATCTCATGTTGATGTATATTTATAAGCATGTTTATTTTAAACATCTGAGAGAAACAGCAGAGACTTGCTATGGTGTAACGCTTACTTTCCGACTGTTCACACATTTCCCAAGTTTTAAGGAGTTCCTATTGATGGCAGGTGAGTGATTCTTTTGGGTTTTTGAAGAAGGATTGGTTGTGACAACCCCGTGAGCTAATCAGGCAAGTTGAATGTTATTTTATTCTCTGTCATAGATTCAGAAGTTAATATGTGGGTTCCTTAGCAACTAATTTGCAGGTGTAGTCACACATCCAAGTGCATGTGGAGAACGAGTATCCCAGGTAGGATGTGATGAGAGCATAGGAGGGACTCAGCCTGTGACCAATCACGTCTTTGTGCTTTTAAGGCACAAATGGAGTATGGAGGGGCCGTCTCCATCATACCACCTCCTCTTGCTCCTAGGCGAGCCTGACTTCCCTTGGAAGGGGGTATCCAGCCACCTCCTGGTAGATAGTATCTGGCAGGACAGTCATATACTGCACACGTGTGTGGACTAGGAGCAATAGGCCATACCTTACAGCCTAGGCATGGAGTAGGCTGTACTATCTAGATTGTGTAAGTTCACTCTATGATGTTTGCACAA
Source organism: Hylobates moloch (assembly GCF_009828535.3). Lineage (NCBI taxonomy): Eukaryota > Metazoa > Chordata > Mammalia > Primates > Hylobatidae > Hylobates > Hylobates moloch. The sequence goes on along the minus strand of NW_026652303.1, from coordinate 3,439,110 downwards.
TGACAGAATCACTTATGGATGCATTTCTCAGAATATATCCCTTTTGTCCCCTCCCCCACCCTATCCTCTTCATGGCCATATGGTGTATTTTGTCGTTACTATACCTATATCTTGGAGACAGCACTTTTTAAGCATATTTTGGATTTCTCTCTGCCAAAAATTTGAACAAGTGGCCTCTCTTTTGCCCTCAGTGGGTCCTTACTCCCAGTCTGTCTAGTTTCTCCCCTTGATTGAAAGCCTCCTTGAGGGCAGCCACCGCACAATTTTGTTTACTGTTGTGTCCCGGAGTGTAAGACACAGTGCCTTACACAGGGCTGGTGCCCAAAAAGATTTGTGAACGGGTTGGTGAATGAATGAAATTATCTATTTGAACAAACCAAAGCTGGACACACATGGGTAGCTGCATAGCCTGGCTGAGATACGCTTGATCATGAAGTTATGGCTTTATTCATCTGTTGGCAGTGGGATTGACTGATTCTCCCTTCACTCCCTCATGCCCATGGTTGGGCAGCCGGGACCTTCTCACCTAAACGTTGGCTTCTGGCTATCACATTTAGTTACAGGTCTTTCCCCCTTTTCGTTCCCGGATGTTATTAACTGTCCTCTATTTCTGATGTAGTAGCATTTTCACTTCCTGCTTTTCAGTTTGGCTGGGTTGCAATGGGTCCATTATTTACTCAACTTCTTGCTGTATCAATTTCCTCATCTATGATATGTCAACAATGGTACTGCCTCTCTTACAGGGTAGTTGTGAGGATGAAGGGGTTAAATGCAGGTGAAACACTTAGAAAAGTGCCTAGCAGTAGTCAGCCTGACACCGACCATATCTCATGAAAGTCACAGAGACCTGCAAGGCCCCTGCAATCTGCCCTTTACTCTTTGCCCTTCCCAGCTACCTCATCGATTTCCTGACTGCTCATCTTGCCACGGGGACCATCCTTGCATTAACCACAGGAATTTCCAGCAACAGTCCACTACCATATTCCTAGCACTGAGCATAGAGTCTGACAGATAATGTGTGTGATTGGAAGATGCTATGTTTCTGCCTACCCTTGCTGCTGGGTGCAGGGCTCAGGGCTCCACAGAGTGAAGGCTACCTCTGCATAATAGTTCTGCAGCCTCACTGTCTGTATTAGGAAGCTGATCATCATTTATCATTCCAGCAAGCAGTGACAAATCAGCTCTGTGTATCCGTAAGGATAGGAGAGGCTATGTTACACTCAGGAGTGACCCAAACTTTCAGTGGCTTAAACCGAGCAAGTCACATTCTCACTCGTGCCGTGTAGCTTATATTGGCTGATGTGGAGTTCTACCCTCACCATCACTCGGGGACCTAGGCTGCTGAGGCTCTGTGTAGACACATGTGGCCATGACTAGCAAGGCAGACAAGGGTCGGGGTGTCACCTATTGGCTCCTAAAGCCTCTACCAGGAAGTGCACACATCACTTTGCGTCAGAGTTCATTGGCCAAAGCAAGTCCCTTAGTCACACCCAACTTCAGAGGGACAGCAAAGCCCAGCCCTACCGTGTTGCTGGAAGGAGGCCACCAGAATATTCGTGCCTGGTCTTCAGTGTCTCCTGTGACCAAGGATGGATTTGCGATAAATGGAGTGGGACCCCACTACTCTCAGGGCTTCTAAACAAGAATGCCCCTTGCCACATCTCCACCCCCAGTTTAGATAATTAATTGTTTTATTTAATCAGGGAGAAAAGACATTAATTCCAGGAAGCTTAGCAAACAGGCTTTTCCTCTTGGTATGGTCTTCAAAAGCCCTCAGGAGCAATTTTCCCATCCACTTTGAAGGATATAATTCCACTGTTTGTCTGAAGAGCAAATGCCCTGCGTAATTTAGAGCTGGGCCTCAGAGGGGAGTGTGTTACCGGACAGTCCCCTCAGCGAACTCAGTTATTCCACTGGGCTTTTGCTGAGCCCTGCCATGTGTTTGGACTTTATGTGACCTTCAATACTGACTGATCCATAGGCTTGTCATTGCATAGGTGAGCTCCACATTCTGTCAACTAGATTTTGACAATCTGAAGCCGGAAAAGCTTTGGGGAGCAGCGCCTCTGCACGCCGTGTCAGGACCTGGGCTTCCGGGGGTCCAGAGTGGTTGATAAACATCATGGCGGCTCAGAGAGGGAGAAGCCAACCAACAGTGTTTGCTAGAGGCCAAGGTGGGGTCAGGGCCTGAGGTGGGGGATGACCTGAAGCTGGGGACAGCCTGGGCCAGTAGGTGGCCGACTCAAAGACTGAGCACTGAGAGCCTGGGGAAGAAAGCGGGAGAAAATTCAGGAAATGGATACCAGGTGGGGGTGGCTGCTAAGCATGAGGCAAAGCTGGAGAAGTTGCTAGGGTCCAACCAGGAGGACCCTGTGGGCCAAGCCAGGGAGTCAGAATTTTCAGCTCAGTGAGGAGCCATGGAAGCAGCGGTGTGGGGTGGTCAGGTTTGACTTTTCTTTTAAGTTATGCTTGACTTAGTCTTTTTTTCTGAGACAGAGTTTCACTCTTGTTGCCCAGGCTGGAGTGCAATGGTGCGATCTTGGCTCACTGCAACCTTCGCCTCCTGGGTTCAAGAGATTCTCCTGCCTCAGCCTCCTGGGTAGCTGGGATTACAGGCACCTGCCACCACGCCCAGCAAATTTTTGTATTTTTAGTAGAGACAAGGTTTCATTCACCATGTTGGCCAGGCTGGTCTTGAACTCCTGACCTCAGGTGATCTGCCCATCTTGGCCTTTCTTTCTCTCTGTGTGTGTGTGTGTGTGTGTGTGTGTGTGTGTGTTTGCATGCTTTTAACTTCAACTTTTAAGTTCGGGGTATAAGTGAAGGTTTGTTATATATGTAAACTTTTGTTATGGGAGTTTGTTGTACACATTGTCACCCAGGTATTAAGCTGAGTACCCGTTAGTTATTTTTTCCTGATCCTCTCCCTCCTCCCACCCTCCACCCTCAAGGCCCCTGTGTGTGTTGTTCTCCTCTATGTGTCCATGTGTTCTCATCATTTAGCTTCTACTTTTGAGAATGTGTGGTATTTGGTTTTCTGTTCTTGCATTAGTTTGCTAAGGATAATGGCCTCCAACTTCATCCATGTTCCTGCAGAGGACATGATCTCTTTAATTTTATGGCTGCGTAGTATTCTATGGTGTATATGTATCAACTTTTCTTTATCCAGTCTATCATTAATGGGCATTTAGGTTGATTCCGTGTCTTTGCTATTGTGAATCGTGCTGCAGTGAACATACCTGTGCACTGTCTTTATAATAGAACGATTTATATTTTTTGACTACAGGATCTTGACAAGATTTACATTCCTTGATCACAGTTAAGCAGTACTTGACTTAGTCATTGTGTTTTATTTTTTACATGCTTTACTTCTTGGCATGATTTGTATTTCTACAACTGATTCGTTTTCACAATATTTGTTTTAATCCCAAAGATACATGTTACACCAAATAACCACATCACATTTAATCTGATCCTTTTCCATGTTTTTTCACTCACATAGAAGACTCAACAGTGTAAAAAAACTGAAGTAGAATATTATATTCTAACATAGTTTTAGTCACTGTTGGAGAAAGTTCTGTTTATTATCAGGGTTTCTTTATTTTATTAGGTGGTTGTTCTAATTTGTTGTTTTGTCCAAATTTAACTTTGTATTTATGTGCTTAAAACATTAAGGATCTCTAATTTAGAACAGATTAGTCTTCTAGATTAATTAGTCTTCTTCTAGATTTGCCGGTTTGATGGTGAAATAATGTATTTTCATGAATCTTCTTTTGGTACTAGCTTAATTAAATGATCAGACAAATGTTTATACAACACATTCTAAAATCATACATTTTGTTCAGAAGAGGTCGAAGGTGGATTGGAATTTTAAAAAGACCGCTCTGTGCTTAGAGCATGCCTTCCTGATGGGCGGGTCCTGCAGAAGATTGATCGGTGTGGGAACAGAAGAACAGGAATTACCTTCTTTTTTTTTTTTATTGAGACGGAGTCTCGCTCTGTCGCCCAGGCTGGAGTGCAGTGGAGTGATCTTGGCCCACTGCAAGCTCTGCCTCTGGGGTTCATGCCATTCTCCTGCCTCAGCCTCCTGAGTAACTGGGACTACAGGTGCCCACCACGCCCGGCTAATTTTTTGTGTTTTTAGTAGAGACAGGTTTTCACCGTGTTAGCCAGGATGGTCTTGATCTCCTGACTTCATGATCCACCCACCTAGGCCTCCCAAAGTGCTGGGATTATAAGTGTGAGCCACTGCGCCCGGCTAGGAATTACCTTCTTATGGGACATTTTTTCTTACAGGATTTTTTATTTATTATTTATTATTTATTTATTTATTTATTTAGACAGAGTCTTGCACGAACTCGGCTCACTGCAACCTCTGCCTCCCAGGTTCAAGCAATTCTCCTGCCTCAGCCTCCTGAGTAGCTGGGATCACAGGCACGTGCCACCATGCCCGGCTAATTTTTGTATTTTTAGTAGAGACAGGGTTTTGCCATGTTGGTCGGGCTGGTCTCAAACTCCCGACCTCAGGTGATCTGCCCTCCTCAGCATCCCAAAGTGCTGGGATTAGAGGCATGAGACACCGCACCTGGCCCTTACAGGATGTTGTAATTAACCTTTGTTCACTCACTAAATTCCTCCTTCTTGTAAGTTCTTTTTTCTGGACGGCACTGAGATCAATCCGTGAGGGTCTGTGTACTCCCTTCTTCTCGAAAGCACCAGGTGAACAGTGATGCATTTAAACTATTTGATGGCACTCTCCACCCCTCACACCCCATTTCTTAATCTATTTCTGTTGACACAGTGCCACCCCAGACAGGGATCCTAATGCAATAGAGCAGATGTTAGTGTTCCTTCATGACTTGCCCTACGTTCTAGTCCCATTTCTCAGGGCCGCTGTTATTGGATTTGGGCGAGAGTCTAGCCTCTTGATTGGATAAGGAAGACACCTGGCTATCCTTGATTGCATTTGGAAAACATTCTGCCTTTTTTTTGGTGGAAGATTGAGAAATACTCTAGTCTCATCTTCAATATAGTATTAAGTCATCTTTTATGTTGGAGGCTTTCTGTTGATGGCTAAACTCATCATTTTGATATTGACTGCTTTTGCTTTTCTTTCAGTAGGGAACATTTCTGACTTCATATTCTAGGATTGCTCCCATTTGAAACCTTCGAAACCTTTCTTCAGACTGATATAGAGTGCTTTATTATCAAGCACACCTCTGGATAAAACTGTGGATTCCTTGGCACCAACAGCCACGGTTGGGAATCTTGACCCTGAGTAGTTCTAACTGAATCCAGCAGCTTCTACTCACCTTTCTGTTCTTTTAAATGAGTCACATAAATCTGTCCCTCAACCCCCCAACACAGAACCCCTCCAGGCATCTACAGGAAGGTGAAAGCTGATCGTCACCCTTCAGCAAGGCTTTCTTAGGTGCATAGCCTGCCCTTGATTCCAACTTGTAAGTTAAAGGTAAGAAAAGGATGGTTTTGGCCAAATTCTCCCTTGATGCCTGACCCAGGGCAAGCCATGTCACCTTTCTTATCCTTCTACATGCCATATTTTGAGGTTCTTAGTCTCATGGCTTAAAATGCTGTCTATATACTGGTGAATCACGAATGTGTATCTCTAGCCTGGACCCGTTTATGAAACTTTATTCTTATATCTCCAACTTCCTCTTCAACGTCTCCACCTGAACACTTAGTAAGAAGCTCAGCCTCAGTATGCCCAAAGCCCAGCCCCTGATCTTCAACCCCACTTTTCTCCACGGCGCTTCCTCCCCACTTTATGCATGTTAGGAATGGCAACTTTATCCTAACAGTTGCTCAAGGCAGAAACCTTAAAGTCATCCTAGATCTCTGTATTTTGCCTTCTTCTTCTTTTTTTTTTTTTTTTTTTTTGAGATGGAGTCTCTCTTTGTCACCAGGCTGAAGTGCAGTTGCGTGATCTCAGCTCACTGTAACCTCCGCCTCCCACGTTCAAGCGATTCTCCTGCCTCAGCCTCCCAAGTAGCTGGGACTACAGGTGCATGCCAGCACGCCCAGCTAATTTTTGTATTTTTAGTAGGGACGGGGTTTCACAATGTTAGCCATGATGGTCTTGATTTCTTGAGCTCGTGATCCACCCTCCTCGGCCTCTTAAAGTGCTGGGATTACTGCGGTGAGCCACCACACCCAGCATATTTTGCATTCTATAGTGAATTTGTCAGCAAATCCCGTTGGCTCTACCTTCAAAATAGATCCAGAGTCTGGCCTCCTCTACCTTGGTCCATACCACTAAGTTCTCTTGCTTGTATTACCTTTGAAGCCCCTTCCTGCCCTCCCTTCTTCCTCTCTTGCTCTCTATCCTCAACCCAGATGCCAGAGTGATCCTGTTAATATAAGTCAAATGGTGTACAGTGGCTATGTCTTTACATTGGTCTGTACCACCTGTGTGATCTGACTCCCCGACCCTACCCACACAGTTACCTCTCTGATCCCCTACTTCTTTGCCCTTCACTCTCTCTGCTCCCCACATTGGCCTCCTTGGTCCTCACATGTTTTCTCCTCTGGGCTGTGCAGCTTACTGTTCCCTCTGTCTGGAACATTCTTCTACATGGTTCCCTCCCTCACCTCCTTCAGGACCTTATCATACGTCAGGCTCCCAGTGAACTTTCCAGGATCAACTGTTGTTGAAATGGCAGCAGCCTCCACACTTCCTGGCTCCTTTTCCTGCGTTGCTTTTCCCTATAGCACTTAGCTCCTGCTAACATTATTTTGCACATCTAAAAGCCAGGAGTGCAAAGATTCTGTCAATTTTGTTTCCTGCTCTATTCCCAGCATCTGGAACAATGCTTGGCGTATAGCAGACATTCAATAAGTATCTGTGGAGTGAATTTATCCACCAGATGTTTTTTATTGACTGTGTGCAAAGAACAGTTCTCGAAATTGGGAGAGACGCAAGTACATCAGATGTGTGTATGTCTCTCAGAGCGTCCGCAACAGTGTGACAGAGGGCAAAGACCATAACACCTGCTCTTAGAATCTTCATTTAAGCACCACAGATCCTTGATTGAATCTGGAAAACATTCTGCTCTCCTTGTGGAAGATTGGGGAAATATTCTAGTCTCATCTGCAAAATAGTATCAAGTCATCTTTTATGCCAGAGGCAATATAGTACCTGTATATTTAACTGCTTGGTAGTGGATGTTTTCTATTCTTTAGCGTCTCAGAGAGTATAGGAGAAATCTGCGTGTTTGAGTACTTATGCACATCGAATGTGGTTATTGACATGAAATTCAAAGGTGAGACTTTAAAAGAGGGAGACCTTACCCTGCTGACTGTTCATGAAGGAAATGGTTTCAGGCACCGGCGTGGTCTCTGAACTGGGATTTGAGGTGTAGATGGGGAAAGAAGAGGGTTCCAGGTAAGATTACTGTGTGCTCAGAGGCTGGAGCTTGCTGGCTCAGTATCTGGGAATGAGCACCATTCCAGATTCTGTTTGTTTCTCAATGTCTCCCTAAAGGGTACTACTGAATCCTCTTCTCGGAGTCCTCACACAGCATGAAATTCCATGCATGAGATTTGATTGGCTGCAGGTTTAGGCTGGTCCATTTTGACTTTTCCCATTCATTCTGTGGGCTTGATTTGGATGCTGGCTGGGCTGCCTGGTTATTTTGTTGTCTCTAAATCCTGGCCCAGATTATATGTGTTGTACTTGAGTCTGCTAGAGCAGTGGTCCCCAACCTTTTTGGCATCAGGGACCGGTTTCACGGGAGACAATTTTTTTCACAGACCAGGGGGTTGGGGGCAGATGGTTTCGGGATGAAACTGTTCCATCTCAGATCATCAGGCATTAGATTCTCATAAGGAGCATGCAACCCAGATCCCTTTCATGCGTGGTTCACAATAGGGTTTGCACTCCTATGAGAGTCTAGTGCTCCCACGGATCTGACAGGAGGCAGGGCTCAGGCGGTAATGCTTTCTTGCCCATGTTCACCTCCTACTGTGTGGCCTGGTCCCAAAGAGGCCACAGACCAGTACCACTATGCTTTAAAGGAAATTCAGACTGGCAAATTACCTATCTGCTTCAGGTGTCTGTTGTTGCATGCCACAAAACACCCCTAAATCTCAGTAGCTTAACACAATATGTATTATTATATTTCATGGTTCTGGGGGTTGATTGTACTCAGCTGGGTGGTTCCCTCTTGGGCTGTCTTACACAGTTGGAGTCAGATGGTGGTTGGCTCTGGAATCATCTGAAGACGAGACTGGGCTGGTTTTCCACAATGGTTCCTTCACCTACAGGCCTGGCTTCTTGCCCTCTCTGTTTCCACACAGTGTCTCAACTTTCAGGGCCTCTCGTCATTCAGGACTGGTCCTAGTCCATGGCCTGGGGCTTGGGACCCCCGTGTTAGAGGATGACATGGCACAGTCACACATTTGGCTGACCTTTTAGTGGGAGGGAGATAGACCCTGGAATATTCTGAGCGACCAGTTCTCTTTTCCCAGTTTTCTTTTTCTTACTCTGTTGTTTAAATACAGAGTATAAATCATTTTTTATATAGGCTATTCCTGGCAGATATGGGCCAAGCTTTGATTCATAGAGAGAAGGAAGTTTAGAGGTTACCAAGACCAGTGCTTCCCAAATCTCCTGACTATCCAAATCACCAAGGGAGCTTTAAAAAGTCACTCAAGGCTTGTTTAATCAGCATCTCCAGGACACAGGAAGAAGAAAAAGAAGAGGAAAAACAGGAGGAGGAGACAAGGATGTCTCACGTGTGGGAAAATCTCAGAGACTGCTACACTAGGTGGAAAGCTGGCTATGTCAGTGGTCCCCAAATGCCACACTACTCAGAAAAACAGGAAAACAAGAAAAAAAGTACATTTTCTTTATTAGAATTGGAGCTTGTGGATGTCTGTATCAGAGTCTGCATTTTCAAAAGAAATTCCAGGAGTGAGTAAGAGATAGGAAGATGAAGAAGAAGAGAGTTACGACGGGAAAGAGATAGGAAATGAGAAGATGGACTTGGCTTGCATCCTGCAGATAATGAGTAAATGCTGAAGTCCTTGATGGAGGGCCAGGGCTGGGAGAAGGGGAGGAGGGAGGGGTGGGAGGTAGCTGTATACATCTGGAGGAGGGAGGGGATGACATCTGCCTCTGCTGGGTCACTCAGATCTGGAATGTCCTTGCAAGGAAGCCCATTCTGATTTTGAACAGCTGCTCTTAATAAAAGCTCATTCCCCATTTCCTTCTGCCATTCATAGCATGTGGCTCTGGAGGCCCCTGTCCTAAGCCTGCTTATCCTGGCTTTCATCCATTTCTTCAGTAGGCATTTATTGAATGCCTAATGTGGGTGACATGGTTTGGCTGTGTCCCCACCCAAATCTCATCCTGAATTGTAGCTCCCATAATTCCTGCTTGTTGTGGGAGGGACCCTGTGGGAGATCATTCAATCATGGGGAGTGGTTTCCCCGATACTGTTCTTATGGTAGTGAATGTCTCACGAGATCTGCTGGTTTTGTAAAGGGAAACTCCTTTTATTTGGTTTTCATTTCTCTCTTGCCGCTGCCATGAAAGAAGTGCCTTTCGCCTTCTGCCATGATTGTGAGGCCTCCCCAGCCACGTGGAACTGTGAGTTCATTAAACCTCTTTTACTTTATGAATACCCAGTCTCGGGTATGTCTTTACCAGCAGCGTGAGAACAGACTAATACAGTGGGCATGGTTTTCTTATTTTGTTTTTTCTCTAAATCCTGCTTCCATTTCTATTACCTTCCACTTATCCCAAGACATGGTTACTTAACAAATTCAAAACACTTATAAGGATTTGGACACAGCTTGAGCCAAGATTTATCTTTCTTTGGCAACCCCTGTTTGTTTTGTCTCTTGAGAGTATGTGTAAAATGATACTGTAAACAGGATTTTAAGTGGCATGTGTAATTTAGTGAAGAGAACCAAATAATGTTCTACCACAATTTGTATCCCAATTATAAATCATTCTTTTCCATTAATTAAAGGAGTAGCTCTTTGATTGTCTACCAGTAGGATGCAAAAATGATTAGTGTTTTATTTAAAATATTTTACATTTTATTAAACCACCTTGGCTTCTGACTACTCCTAACTCACCTCGCCTTTAGCACAAACAGTTCTGTCCTTGGTGAACCTGATAAAATGATTTGTTTGTTCTGCTATAAAATGTAAAAGAGGCTCTTATAATTTGTTGCATAGTTTAAGACCCTGTTTTGTTTATTTGAACACTGCTCGAGGGTTGATGTTTGTTATTCTTTAGCATCTCAGTGAGTACAGGGGAAGTCTACTTGTTTGAGTACTTACACATGTTGAATACAGTTACTGACACTGATTTAAAGGTGAGATTGACTCAGTTCATAAATATGACAGTTGATCCAGGAGGCATTCTATCCGGAATAAATTGATAAATAAAGGCAAAAATTATAAAAAGAATGTGTGTCTGCTTTTGCATACCTAGAACAGTTACTAGTTGTAGCCTTTTTAATATAACCTGTATGACCATCTTCAAATCTGTGTCAATTTCAAGAGGAAGTTAAATACTCATGCAATTATATGGGTTACTCTTATTCTTAACTTGTACATTTCAGAAAACACATTTTATGGTAGTTTTAAGCCTAAGCATTTTACATGGCAGAGAGCTCCAATTTATTCACTCAATAACAAATTGCAGTATATGTATGTGTGGATACCATGTTATACATGGGGGCTAAAAAAAATAAATGAAATGGAGTTCCTGCCCTCAAGGAGCTCTTAGTTTGCTAGTGGAGACAACTGATACACATCTTGATTGATTTTTTTGTTTTTGAGATAGAGTGTCGCTGTTGCCCAGGCTAGAAAGCAGTGGTGCGATCTCGGCTCACTGCAACCTCTGCCTCCTGGGCTCAAGCTATCCTCCCACCTCAGCCTCCTGAGTAGCTGGAACTACAGGCACCTGCCACCATGCCTGGCTAGTTTTTGTATGTTTGTACAAATGGGGTTTCACCATGTTGCCCAGGCTGGTCTCGAGCTGCAAGTGATCCTCCCACCTTGGCCTCCCAAAATGCTGGGATTACAGGCATAAGCCACCATGCTGAGCCCCTTGTTTTGTTTTTTTTATTGTTGTAAAATACACATAATATAAGAGTTAACATTTTAGCCATTTTTAAGTGTACAGGTCAGTTACATTAAGTACATTTACTATTTTTTTTTGCAACCATCCCCACCATTCATCTCCTGAACTTTCTCATCTTCCCAAACTGAGACACTGTACCCATTCTTGATGGGTTTTAATATGCCTAGGACCACAGAGCTATGGGAGGCCACAGGACAGGAAACTCCCAGTGCTAAGGCAGTGTCAGGTCACGGGCAGTGATTGGCCTGAATGCCCCTTGCCCATCTCGTGCTGTGTCCAAGGACTGAAGACCTGCCACTCTGCAGCCTGGTTGCTGTCTGGGCTGAAGAACCTGTCTCAGTGAGTGGGGAACAGGGATTCTACTCTCTTGTGTCAGAGAGACTAAAACTGTAGTCCTGCTGGACCTCTCACCCCTTTCTATAAATAGGAGCATCAATGGGGCCTTCCAAAGGAAGTCATTGCAATACACTGTTGTTAAGCCTTCTGAGCTTCTAGCTGGACTGCCTGGAACAGCCTAGAAACTGGCAAAGATTTATGGTCATTGAGGGCAATGGGGCAACAATAAACCTTCAACCCTGCTTGCCTTCATAGCATCTGTGTAAGCTTGCTGGTTCAGAGCCACTGGGACTCAAAGTAAATCAGTCAGTCACTCAGCAGATAATTATGGACCGCCCACTAGGTGTGAGACATTCTGTTTCTCCTTTCTTTTATGTCAATATTTAGCAGAAGTAGTAGCAAGGCATCCAATTCTTGAATCTAGTTTTTTTTCTAAGGACTTTTTTTTTTTTGAATCTCTAAGGTTGTTTTGAGTATGTCCTCCTCAATCCAAATTGTTCCCTGCTCAGGAGAAAATAAAGCTCTGGGGAGAGGCTTAACCATTTAATCATGTACCATTTAACACCTCTTTCTGGGAATGGAAACATAGATCAGCATAAAGAACTTGTCCCATTAGTATTTGCCACCGCTTTTCCTTTGAAAAATAAAGATGTGGTTCAATCACTTCATTCGTTAAAATTAAAGCACGGCCTCTCCTTCTCCCTGTCCATCTGCCGTGACTTGTGATCTGATTTGAGTGTCTGTTCTAGTAGCAGAAGCAGCAGAGGTAGATGAGACAACAATTTACTGCCTCAATGGAAACTTACTTCATGGCCAAGTCAGAATAACAAAATTGGGGTTTTTAAAATTAATTGGAGTTTTATTCTACACTACTTGTCTGGAGTCTAAGCTACAAAGCTGTTGTCGTAAAGGTGAAAATCTAGCCTAATCAGTGCCAATGGCATTTGCAGAAGATGCCAAGAACTTCCTGGGTCTCAGGAAGGCCGGAATGTGCTCGTCCTTCCTTCTCCCTCCCTCCAATAAACACAAACTTCCACCCTCCCCTCAGGCTCCAGCTGCTGCTTGCTTCACCTCTATAGATCCCGAGTTTGGGAGATGGCTGGAGTCTCTGTTGAAGGACTGGAGAAGGTTACAAGGATTGTCTCTGCTCCTGCCTACCTCAGGCCTCCCAGAGGTGGGGGATGAGGGAGTCTTTGTGGAAGAGGAAAGAACTAAGGGAGAAGCCCAGTGTGAGAGGTTCAGCTCCCACCTGCGGCACTTCCCTGCACCTGCCGCAGGTCCAATTCATGGGAACAGCTGGACTTTCTAGCCACTGTCGTTGGTCTAGGAAGTTAAACTGTGGGCCTCTTACCCACCACAGTCACTCCCTGGAGGCGGCCTCAGAGTTCTGGCTCCAGAGGCCACCTGTCTTGCATGGAGAGGTAAGAAATGTTTGAGTTGAACTGAATATTCACTGCCGGCCTGGGGTTGGTGAGATTAGTGAGAAGGGAACAGGTGGCGTAAAAGCTAATGGGATGCTTTATGGTTGGCACATTGCTGATTTCCAGGCTGCCGTGGGAAGGCTGGTGGTGGGTATCCAGGTTGCTGTAGCGGGGTGGAAAGAAAGCGCCTCCTGTTTTCCAATGTGGAGGCAATCTGGCCATGACATCTGTGTCCCTGCCCACCACGGTGGAGGAGGGCCTGGATGCCTGGCTTTGTGTGCCCCTGGCCGCGACGGTGGAGGAGGGCCTGGATGCCCAGCTTTGTGTGCCCCTGCTCTGGCTGCGGGATTGTCAGGTGACCATCCTCTCCAGGGAGGGGAGAGCTGCCCCTTGCTGAGGGAGGGTGTGCATGGCTTGTTCCCCTGCCAGAATGTCCCATTCCTTGACGTTTTGACCAGTCTTGCCACATTCTATGGGTTAAGACCTGGATGATTACAAAAGTTGTGGAAGATGGTTTTCTCGACGGTCTTGTTTGCAATGGAGGTGCCAGCAGGGGCTGAGAAACACTGAGGGACCTCAGCAATGCCATCTGTTCTCAGAGGGGCTCAGGAGAAGCAAAGATGAGCAGTGGCCGAGGAATGGTGCCACTGACATAGTCCCGGCAGCCCCGCCACCACTCATGCTGCTGAGCTTGGCTTCCACAGCCAGGGAAAAGGGTGTCTTTCTGTAGCAGCCATCTGCCTTGCTCATCATCACTTGTGATGATTTTGTCTTACCTGCCAAGTGGTAGTTCTTATGTCTTGCAGATCTTTGAATCCTCAGCACCTAGCACAGTGCCCTGCATGCAGTAGGGGTAACATAGCCAGGAAACACAGCACGCATGATTGTTTTCTGCAAAAGATGTGCAGAAATCAGTGACCAGACAGAAGCGGTGGCCTTCTCTCTTTTTCCTTTTTTATTGTCACCATCTATAATGGAATGGCATCCTTTACTTAAACTCAACACCTTTGGAAGCAGTGGCTCTCAGAGGTTAATGCCTGTGGCTCCCAACTATGACGACTTGTGATACCTCACTCAGATATGATGGGTCAGTGGCTTGGAGGGGGTTCTCAGGAATCTGCATTTTTACAAGTTCATGGGGGTGATTCTGGGGCAGGTATTTCGTGAATGTGAATCATAACTTGAAAAAGAACAGGCTTTCAGCTGAGGCACTGCTATCATTTGAATGTGTCCCCTTCAAAATTCGGGTGTTGAGATTTAATGGCTAATGTGATAGTATTAAGAGGTGGCCCTTTAAAGAGGTGATCAGGCTCTGAGAGCTCCTCCCTCGTGAATGAGATCAAGGTCCCTGTAAAAGAGGCTTCATGCAGCATTCCATTTCACCTTCCCCTGGTCTGTGTGAGGACACTGTGTTCTGGAGGGTACAGCGAGAAGGCATCATCTTGGAAGCAGATACCTAGTCCTCACCACACAATAAACCCACCAGCCTCTTGATCTTGGACTCCAGAACTGAGAAAAAAATTTCTGTTCATGGTCTGGCGTGGTGTCTCACACCTGTAATCTCAGCTGTTTGGAGGCTAAGGTGGGAGAATTGCTTGAGCCCAGGAGTTCGAGACCAACCTGGGCAATATAGTGAGATACCGTCTCTACAAAATTTTTAACATCAGCCAGGCTTAGTGGCACGCATCTGCAGTTCTAGCTCCTCAGTAGGTTGAGGCAGGAGAATCACTGGAGCGCGGGAGTTCAAGGTTACAGTGAGCTATGATTGTGCCACTGTATCACAGCCTGGGTGACAGAGCCAGAACCTGTCTCTAAAAAAAAAAAAAAATCTGTTCTTTATACATTACCCAGCCTTTGGTATTTTGTTAGAGCAGCGCAGATGGACTAAGTCAGATATGCTCTGGAAATGGATTTTCCAAGTGAGGAATAAACAATGAGGAAGGTTACTCTGTCTCATTTCCACTTTCTTACACCTGGGGTGCTTCACACTTTAATTTTTGTCACACATCGTGTAATCCCCTAGGTACACTTTAACATTAATCTTGAAGAACACCTTACATTTTTGGTAGCGTTATTGAAACCAGTTGATATATTAATATTTGAGGGCTTTTATAGGATATATACACACACACACACACACACACACACACACACACCTGTAGCATGTACAATGAAAAACCAGTTAACTTTCCGAAGTACAGGATTTTAAATAGACTCTATCTGAGCCCTGGAGATTGGCAGTAGTCTCGGCTACCCCTCATGGTGCCGGGGTCTGAATTACTCGCCTCTCTGGGACAGCTCCCTTTTCTCCCGCCCTTGTGATCTTGCATCCAACCCTTCCTTAACCAAGTCTGCAGACTTAGGTTCGTCCTCACCCTAAGGTGAACCGGCCGGCTCCTGTTCTTAGTCTGGGGAGTGCTCCTTTTCCACTGCTGAGCGGAGACTGGAGCAGGAGACACAGTGATGCGTCTCATGGCCCTGCCCCTGGCTCCCTTCCCTTTGGACACACCCCGAGGTGCAGCTGTGCCCTCCTCTGTAACAGATCTGCAGAAGAGCAAGATTAGAAGCAGCCATATCTCCTACATTTGTAACAGAAGAGGCCCAGACCTCTAGCTGAGGGATTAACATGTTCTCCAGAAATGGCTAGTTACTCCCAAACTTGCTTCTTTCCTCCAAGTCTTCACTGAGAGCCTGAATCCATTCATATCTGCCTCACAAGGAGTGTGGTCCCCTGAGTGTGTGAAAGCTGTCTTCATCCTCTAAGTTTCCGTGGAGTTTCCCGGGCTCCAGCTGGCTGTGGATACCAGGGCTTGAATGTGTTGGGTGCCTGGAGCTGCATGTCTGAAGGGCTCTGCTCTCCTCCCTTGCTGCTCCAAAAGTCACGGAAGTCAAAAGGGAGAAATCATTCCCCAGCCATGCTGCATCCTGAAAGGCACATAGCACAAGTTGTAGGGGCCATACATTTTGAGGTCAGATTGTCCAGGTTTGGAACTAAGGAAGCGATCAGCCCTATTGGGCAGGATACTCAGACATTCCATCTGTAAACAGAGATGATGGTAATACCCACCTCAGGGAATCGTTTGTTATTTTATTTACAAAATGATTATCAGGGCCATGTGTCAGGCGCTGTCCCAGGCACTGCTCTTGGTCCTCCAGTATGGGGAGGGAGACTGAGAAATGTGAATTGGAAGAGTGTGGAAAGTGCAGCAGAACAGAGGTGCAGGGCATTCTGAGTTTCCAGGGCTGGGAGGTTGACGTCATCACAAGTCTGGTGAAGACATTTTGCTTTAGGAAGTGATGGCTGACATGAGATAACGAGACGAGTGTCCTACACATGCACCCAGCACGTGCAAAGGCCCTGTGGAGGCCTGTCTGGGGAGTGTCCTGAGGGATCGGAGGAGACCAGCAGAGCTAGAGCTCAGGGAGTTGGGGTGAGGCATTGAATGGAGAGGGGGCTGGGAGCCCAGCAGGGGAAGCCTTCCAGGTGGAGGTAAGAATGTTGGTCTCAACATTAGTAGGAAGCCACCCATGAGTTCTAAGCTGGTGAATGACAGATCTGTGTTTTTAAAGTTGCTACTCTGGCTACTCAGTGGAAACTGGGATGGAGGAGTAATGAGGGTGAGTTTATGGAAGTTAGTTAAGAGGCTCCTGCTACAGCTTATGCAAAAGATGATTTAGCTCTCACTAGGGGGGCAGTGGAGGTGGTACAAAGTGCAGGTTCAGGAGACAGTAAGCCATAGAATTGATAGTTATGGTGATGGATTGGATGGTGGGGACAGGGAGAGGAGGGGTCAGGAGTGAAGTATTCCATGAACCGTCACATTGCCTGCATAAACACACATTACACGTAAACTATTATGGTAATAATTTACAAAGAAGCATGCCCTTTGGTCTGCTCATTTCACAAGGCAGCTCTGGTTAAATGACTTTTTATTTTGGACTGGCCTCATTCCCTAAGACCAAAGGCAGCTGGGCCTGTGTGCCCAGGGGGCCTGCCCTCTGACCCTGGTGTAGCCTTGCATCAAGCGTGAGCTCCCCTCTCCCCTCTCTGCTGTGTGGTGTGAGGAAGGTAGTACAAGGAATGTTCTAGCAAGTTTCTCATCCTCATGCAGAACATCCCTGGTGGGTGCCCACCCGGCAACAAGGCTTGCTGGCCTTGAGTCTCTGTTAGTCTCTGTGTCCCTCCCCTGTACCCCCACTCTGTCACGCAGGCTGGGCCCCACGGAAGAGGCACTGCCTGGCTCCGGCTGGCTTTTCCCAAATCAAGCCCACACCTCCTTGCCTCAGGCTGTCCTGGCGCCTGGCTTTGCTTGTCCCTCTCTCATTGGCACCCTTGCTGTTCTTAGGTTTGGGGCAGGCCTGTGTCTTGTCAGCAGCAACCCTGGCTCCTCTCAACTAGGAGTTGGAGTCCCCATTGCGCAGAAGAAGCTTCCGCCGACTTTGCCGCTGGGGCAGCCCTGCAGGCTGTTCTCTGGGAGGCTCCCCGTGGTGCCCTCCCATGCAGCCTGGCCTGGTCTCAGGGCTGAAGCTGAGGACCTGGGTGTGCCTCAGTTGGCCGAACGTCATTGTGTGACTCACACCTGGACCTTTTGCCCAGCCCTTGGCTGTAAGAAGAACCAGAAGAGCCAGTCACAGGAAGGCCTGGCCCTCACCTTCCCAGGTTCAGCCACTACCAACACATTAGTCTTAGTCTTTTGTTTTGTTTTGTTTTAATTTAATCACTTAATTTTTTTAAAGCATGTTAGATTTACAGAAAAATTGAGCCAAAAGCACAGAGAATTCTCATCTACCCCATTCTTTCTCCTCCCTCCAGTCCGGTTGCCCTTTTTCTTAACATCTGCATTAGTGTGGTATCTTGGTTACAATTGCTGAGACAATCTTGCTACATTATTATTAGCTAAAGCTCGTCATTTCCATTCAGACTCACTCTTTGTGCTGTACATCCTGTGAGTTCTGGGGTTGTGTGTCATTTTTCTCTAATTGGGTTTTGACAAATGTGTGATGATATAGATGCACCCTTACGAGATCATACAGGTTTTCTGGCCTGAAAATTGCCCTGTGCTCTGCCTTAGTCATCTCTCTCTCCTCACTGGCCCCGGCAATCCCTGATGGTTTTACTATCTCCATATTTTAGTCTTTTCCAGAACGTCCTGTAGTTGGAATCATGCAATATGGCACCTTTCCATTTTGACTTCATTCACTTAGGGCTCTGCATTTAAGGGTCCTTCGTGTCTTTTCATGCTTGATGGCCCATATCAGCAATGGTCTTTTATATACTCCAAGTGCAGTGCGTCTGTTCACCGGCTGGAGGCCTTGCGATGGGATTCACAGTTTCCTCTCAGTGTCTTCCAAGCGGCTTTTCCGTATCATCTTCTCAGGCTTCTGTGCACCTGCCAGTACTGGACATATTTGGCCATTGCTGATCTAGGAGCCTTCCCAAGGCAAGAGGTGAAACGGTCTGGATTTCATGCTCTGTGTTAGAAAATCTAACACTGCAGCAACCCCGAATGCCTCATTCATAAGCAGTTGATAGTGCAGGGGAACCATCTTCTCTCCAAGAATTGGCTAGAACAGGCTTCTGCCCACTGCTTTTATTCCATCATCAGGTAATTTGAGTGTTTCCAGTCTTAGGAGAATTCTGCTTGGCCCTAAGCATTTCCACTGCAAATCTGGATGTGGACCATCTTCTATCAGAGACAGCTCAGGCTCAATCCCTAAATTAATGGGAAGCAAGACATAGACAGGTGTGACTTCTTAGAGACAGGCTGGACTGCTGCTGCTCTGTCCTTGGGTGGCGCCGCCCTTCCTTTATTCTTTCCCAGTGTTCTTATCCATTGCCTGTAGCCCAGGACCAGTGCCAAGTCTGTAGCTTCTGCATGGTGTTCCTCTCCCTTCCGGGGATCTTCATGTAGGTGCTGCCTGGGGAAAGAAGGGTCCTCAGAGGAGAGGCTGCTGTCAGCACAGGAGCCATGAGGGTGGTGGCCATGTGGCCACTGTGTCCAGTGCTTTCAAGGTGTTCTCAGTGTCCTCATTTATGCCATTCCTTAGAAGATTGTCCTTGCCATCTTTATCAACTGTCTCAGCTATCACTTATTTTCACTTGCCTTATGAGGACCAACCTGCTGACTTTCTCGTCACTGGGGCATTGTTAACGACCAGCTGTGCATGTTTAGTGTTCATATGCAGAGCAAAGTGTGATTGTCTCCAGGAAGCTCTGCATCTGGGTTTTTTTGCTGACATTTTCTTTTCTTTTTTTCTCTTTGAATGCTGTGGTCTTGAACAAATTGGTAATGTGATAAGTCTTCACTTAACGATTTTCAGGCATCAGGAGTACAAGATTCCCTGGAAGAGACATTTACGTGGAATATTTATTTATTTGAATAGGAATCGGATGTGCCCAGTCAACTTAGCACCCACTGAGGTCCTGTCGCCATTTGTTGAGTTTGCACAACATGCCTGGGCACGATTGTGCCAGATTTCTATCCAGCCCCGAGAATTAGCTAGCAGTGTGGGAACTAAGGGTTAGGGGATGTGTTACCCTGCCCCACATCTCATGGGTTGTCAGAGGCAGAGATGAAATTGAAACCTGGGCCTGCCTCTCTCGAAACTCCATGCTCTGGGCAAAACACCACTTGGCCCCTACCCAAGGGACCTCCTCTGTGCTGAGAAGCAGGGCAGCCTGGGGCATACATGGGAAGTTGGAGGCTTCAGTCACTTTATTCCCATGCTGTGCTCTGTTCACCAGACTCCCTAGGGTCCTCCCATCACAGGAAGAATTGGCCTCTTGAGCCCTTTGAGATCAAGGCTGGGCATAGAACACAACCTCTGCTCCAACTCAGTCCTTTTTTTTTTTTTTTTTTTTGTTAAACTGTGTCTGCAGCACTTTGATAATCTCTCCAGAGACATTCATTTGCTAAAATGAATTGCTAAATGTAGGGGAGAGATTTGGGGACATGAACTAAGCCTGCCCTGGGTGCCAGTGATACTGGCAACTTCTCTGGTGGGTGGGAAAGAGACACCTGCCTGGTGGGTGGGTTCAGGACCTAGAAAAGACCTCCTCAGCCTAGTTCCTTGTTGCTTTGCCGCCGCCCCCAGGCAGTTCAGCCTGGGCTTAGTCAGTGTCTAGCAGCCTCACTGAACTTCTGCGACCAAGAGCCCCTGGGTACTTCTCTTACCACCTGGTCTGCATCGTCAGTGGCTCACACCCCCATCACGCTGGCCTGCTGCTGCTGTTGCATAGGTGTGAGCTTGGTGCTTGTGGTCTTGCAAAGTGCTAAATGGCTCACCCAACTACAGCATCCGGTGGAGCCCTTGAGATACCAGTTTGCTCTCTGAGGTTTGGATCAGCAGTGGCCCAGATAAGAGTTCGTTTGTAAGAACAAAATATATATATCATGCTTAGGAGGCTGAGGTGGGCGGATCACTTGATGTCAGGATTTCGAGACAGGTCTGACCAACATGGTGATACCCCGTCTCTACTGAAAATACAAAAATTAGCTGGGTGTGGTGGCAGGCATCTGTAATCTCAGCTACTTGGGAGGCTGAGGCAGGAGAATTCCTTGAACTTGGGAGGCGGAGATGGCAGTGAGCCGAGATAGCGCCACTACGCTCCATCCTGGGTGACAGAACGAGCCTCCATCTCAAAAAAAAAAAAAAAAAAAAGGAAAGAAAAAAGAAAAAGAAATATATATCATGCTACCCCCTAGTTAAAGCCAGTGTCTTCTCTTCCCAGCTTATTTCTGTGGCCTCTTAACTGGTCTTTTCGCGTGTGCCGTCCTTTCTAACAGGTAAACCATAACCCATCGTGCCTCTGAAAGAATGAGAACCCATCAATGGCTTTTCTGTTGCTCACGGTACAAGTCAGAGGCTTTACAGGGGCCTCTGAGTCTCCACATGCTCTGTCCCTTTCCCCCCCATGGCCCCAACTCTGCTACAGTGACCCCGGGCTCCTGGCAGCTTCTTAGACACAGCCTGGCATTACGTGTTTTCCCTTGATGCTGTGTCTTTAATCAGACACCTTTCTCGCTGAGCCTTATCCTGTCACTGCCTGATTTAAAATTCCAGCCCCCGTACTCCCTGTCTCCCCTGCCTAATTTTTCTGCAAAATATTTATCAACTTTTGCCACTCTACGTATTGTTACTTATTTGTTTATTGTCTGTTTTCCCCTATTAGAGTTTAATCCCCACGAGAGCAAATATTTTTGTCAATTGTTTATTCCTTAACCCTGGCATCTAGGACAGTGCCTGGCAGGTAGTAGGTGCTTAGTAGACCGGTGCTGCAGGGGTTTGCCTGGTGTTCTGAGATCCTGATGTAGATGTGCCTAGTTCTAGAATAATCTGATGTGCATCTTCATGTGTGAGCGCTGGTATTTGTTCTACAGTGTTGATTTGTGAGATAATGCCACTCCTGCTCACTTGTGTTGGAATGTGTCTTCATGAGCAGGAGGAAAGGGAGGTGTTCTATATGGGGTGTGGGGATGGTCCCTGCCCAGAGCTCTCCTCTCTGCCGCAGCTGTTGTTTGCATCTGCGTCAGTGCCCCGGAAGTGAACCTTCGTAGGATATAGGTAGGTCAGGACCTGCTCTCCTGGGTGTTGGTCAGGCTGTGCTTGAACTCCAGACCTCGTGATCTGCCTGCCTCGATCTCCCAAAGTGCTGGGATTACAGGCGTGAGCCACTGTACCCGGCCTATTTTGATGTTTTTAAAAAGGGCTTTGGGAGGACTTTGCTCTCTGGCTCTAAGCAAGCTTTAGCCATTTGTTTAACTTTAAAAAGAAATGTGTATTAGGGAAATACTGGTAATATGGGATCCCACTGGAAAGGCATATGCTTGTTTACCCATGCCACTTCTGTCTAAGGCCCAAGGTGAGGCCATCCTACCCCAGCCACTCTAAATGGCCTGGCCACCTGTGCAGATGGGTGCCCGGTGGGGCTGGGCCCTCGGTTCGCATCAGGCAGGCTCATCTCCATGCCTTGCGTGCTCCCCAGCTTGTCAAGCCTCCGTCTGCTTTGTTCTTCACTCTGGCATCCCATGTACCTTCCTCAATCTGGATTTGGGGACATGCCCTCTGGCCTTCATGAGCCACAACTGTAGAGGATATAAGAAAATCAAAGTTTATTTCTCTCTTTTGCTGGAGCACTCCTTCCCAAAATAGGAGGTAAATACATGAAGATGTAAGACCTAATGTGTCTTAAAATGTCTATGGCTTTTTCTCTACTCTTGATAGATAGTCTGGGAATGTCTTAGCTCATTTTCTGTTGTTGTGACAGAAGACTACAGACTGGGTAATGTATAAAGAAAATAAATTTATTTCTTTTAGTTCTGGAGGAAGATAATCAATGTCAGCAGGCTTCCCAATGGAAGCCAAGAGCAAGGATTCCAGAATCCCAAGAGGAAACAATTTCCAACCTCAAGGCCTGGGAAGTTCAAGGTCGAGGGGTCATATGTGGTTGGCTTCTGGTGACAGCCTTCATCCCGTGTCATAGCATGGCAGAAAACTGGAAGGGCAGGCGAGCGCTTGAAAAAAGAGATGGGGCAAAGGGGGCCGACCCACTTTATAACAACCAGCCTCATGAGAACCAACCCAGTCTCTAGGGAACGGTGTTAATGCACGCGTGAGGGTGTGCCCCCATGACCTAATCACCTCTGAAAGTTCCCACTACCTCTCACTCAGTACTGTTGCCCTGGGGGCCAAATTTCACCCTGAGTTTTGGAGGGGTCAAACCACATCCAAACCATAGCAGGGAGGATGTAGGCCTTGACTAGGAAATGGTTTCCTCTCGGGTTTCTGGAATCCTTGCTATTGGCTTCCATGCTCTGTTGCTATAGGGAAACCCATTGACATTAATTCTCTGTCTTCCATGTGTGGCTGGTTTTCTTCTGAAAGCTTCCAGGATCCTCCCTTTATCCTCAGTGTTCTGACATTGTATAGTGATGTGTCATAGGGTAGGTTGGGCCCCTTGTTAAGTGGGAACATTTTTTTTTGCAGATTCCAGGACTGATTTAAATATTTAATGTTATATTATTTAAATGTGTACCACTTAAAACTGGGTATAAATTCCTTATGCTTTGGTTATAAAAATCACAGCCAAATTGCAAATTAAACGTAAAGTACCCAGCTAATGAAACTCAAATGCACAACATCCCTTTGCTGTGATGGCTGGCTTCACTCCTTTTGTCACAGGAATTAGGTGCAGATTGCTGTTGCTCAGTGTCCTTTGAGTGATAGCGTTTGGCTTCACTTGGCATGAATGAGTCATTTATGTATTAAATCTACCCTGTGGCTTTTTTCTCATTAGCCACAACAATTAACATAATTCTGCTTGATGCCAATGTGTAAACACAGAGCAGCCCGGCACAGCGTGGTTATAGCACGGCTGTCCAGACTATTCTTAGACTGTGCTTGCTTACAGGAATTATTTTGGATTGTCATTACAATGAAAACATGAGATGTAAATGTTTTCACAGAGAGCTCACATAATCCGAAGGATTCAGTTCTTTTTATATGCTTCCTATGCCAGTTTTCTCCCATAGGCCTATAGAAAGATGAGCTATAAGAAATTGTGGCTATTGTTCAGATGAGTGTTTGAACAGGCCATAATAAGCTGGCATTTGCCACTCCCCACCCCTGCCACCCCACGTGTCTCCATCAGCTGCCACAATTTGCACAGGAGTTTAATCCCATGTTATGTTGCCATCCCTATTTTGAGATTGAGACAGATGAGAGCTGTTGGCCACAGTCATTTTAAGGGAGCTGCTAAGCTGTGTCTCCTGGAGCTTGGAGACCGTGATCCATTTTCAGGTGAAGTTTTAGCTTGAACATTCCTGCCCGCTCCCTTCACTGCTGTGGGCAGCGGTGAACGTTTGTATTTTTTAAAAGCTAACGTGACATCGGACAGGGCTGACAGTGTAAACTTTCTGGCTAGTTAGAAGTGTGTGTATATATCTGTGTGTTTATTTGTGTATGTGCGTATGTGTGCATGTGAGTGTATGAGTGGTGTGGACTGTGTGTATTCATGTGTGTGTATGTTTGTGTATATAATTGTGTGTGTGCATGTGAGTGGTGTGGAGTGTGTGTATTCATGCGCGTGTATGTGTATATATTTGTGTGTGTGTGCATGTGAGTGT
>NW_026652303.1:3290667-3414893 GCF_009828535.3 Hylobates moloch | reverse complement strand
TGTGTGTATGTTTGTATATATATTTGTGTGTGTGTGCATGTGAGTGTATGAGTAGTGTGGAGTGTGTGTATTCATGTGTGTATGTATATATATTTGTGTGTGCGTGCATGTGAGTGAGTGGTGTGGAGTGTTTATATTCATGTGTGTGTATGTTTGTGTATATATTTGTGTGTGTGTGGATGTGAGTGTATTCAATGGTGTGGAGTGTATTCATGTGTGTGTATGTTTGTGTATGTGTGTGTATATATTTGTGTATGTTTGTGTATATATTTGTGTGTGTGTATGTTTGTGTATGTGTGTGTGCATGTGTGTGTATGAGTGGTGTGGATTGTGTGTATTCGTATGTGTGTATGTTTGTGTATATATTTGTGTATGTTTGTGTATATATTTGTGTGTGTGTGTGTGTGTGTGTGTTGTCACTGCGGGCCAGCTGTGTTTCAGGACCCTGCTTTGCTTGCATTTCTGCATCCTGGTACCTGAGCCTGTTCTGAGCTTCCATCTGTGGCATGCCCAGTGCCAGGTTCTGCAGCGCTTCCCAGTGCAGTGGCAGTGTGGGGTCCCACTGCTGCTTGCAAGTTGGGGCAGGGGGGCTGGTGATGGCCAAGACTGCACTGTGTGTTGGTTTGTGAGGTGACTTCAGGGCCCCAGTGTGCTCCCATCATTACTGTCCTTTTCCAAAACCTCTCAGCCTCAGAACCTGGATCTTATCTTTACCTTTTCTTTCCCCCTTGTCCCTCATCCAGTTCATCTCCAAACTCCATCTGTTTATTCCTCCTTATTATCGCTGTTTTAAAATCTTATTCTTGCCAGGATCATCTTCAAGCCCTGTTGCTTCGCACCTGATACATGGCCTTCCCACAGCCTCCTGCCTCCTCCCTGTTACCCTGGGCTTTGCAGTGGGGCCAGCTCTTTCTTCTGTCATTCCCCTGTCTTGTTCTGGAGCCATGGAGCCTTCAGTGGTGACAGTCTCTGCAGGACAAGGGGAACCGGCAGCCTATGGGCCAATGGGTTTTGTTTATCCTACACAATATTTTAAGAAATTGCCAGACAGCTTTAAAATTTGGAATTTTTTTACATTAAAAAACTCTATTTTCAGTTATTCCTGAAAATGTAGAAAATCCAGCAGCACTGAGCACATATTCCTAGAAGGTGACAGGTGGGAATGGCATGTTCCCTGCTGCTTTCCCTTGGGCCATGTTTTCTCCAGTTTGCCACACTCCTCACTCTACCGTATAGCCCCTCAGCCTGCCCCATTTCTGTCACCTGTCTGGCCCCCATCGACATGCATATTTGCAGCCCGGAGCTGACTGGCTTCCTGGCCAAGGACCTTTCTACGCCCACATTTAGAACTCATCTTGTCTTTTTGCCTCCTGCTACCATTTTGCCTCTTGGGAGCGCTCTCCCTTCCCTCTAAACCTGTTCAAATCCTGTCATTCCACAAGGCCAGTTCACCTCCTCCCTCCTATGTGCAACCTCCCTGCCTGCACCTGGTGGAGTTTTCTCTCTCCCTGAATCACTAAAGCACTTCAGGTTCGTCTGTGGCTTTGGGGCCATTGCATGTCATTGTGTTTGTCAGAGCTGTGTTTATACAGCCCGTGCCCCAGTGCCAGGGCCTCACTGTGGCTGACACACAGTGCCTTGCACGCTGTGGACTGTGGGTTCTCAACAAATGTATGACAAGAAAGATGTGTAGAGGTGATCCAGGGCCTCGTGCTATGGGTACCAACAGGAGGGCCTCTCACTAATGTGGGGCAGAGTGTAGCTGATAACTTTCCCCAGCAGCTCTGAAGACAGTTGTTTCACTTTTTGTCACCAGAGCCACTGTTTAGGGACACATCTTTAATGTGGGACAATGCCCAAACACAACTAAGCTCTGGGACATCATGGTGGGCCATGGGCGTGTTCCCTCCTTCGTAAGTGATTTGATCCATCACTAAGGTCATTCAGTGATACTGCTCTAAGATCAGCATGCAGAAGATAAAGTTCAATAGGACTTCAATCAAATTTAGAATATTTCCATACTTCTCATTAAGAATATTCAGTACCAATTTACAGGATTCCCTACTCTGTACTAGGTGCTGTCTTTGCTTCCCAGGACTCTCCCTCAAGAGCCTCCGGGTCTCTATGTTCTTCTCACCTGGGTTTTGTTTCAGCTTCGCTGGCATTCAGAACACCCAGGGCGCATGCTGAGCTGGGAGCAGGTGCCTCTCTCCTCCTATGCCTCTGATAAATCAGGGTGGGATTTCTGAGAAGCAGCATAGGTTGGTCAAAAGCGTAGATGCCTAATGGCTGTTATGATGACTCAGTCACTTGAGGTTTTCCCCAACCCTTGAGATCTGGGCTTTGTTTGCATCAGCTTTCTGGCTGGTAAAACCAAGCTCAGGGTTTCTCATCACATGCCCTTGGGTAGTGGGAGTGACCTTGAGATGCCTGGCATTTTTTTCTTTACTCGTACCAAGCCCCTTTGAGAGAGGGGAAGGGGCTTTGCTTCCCAACTTCTGGGCCAGAGGACGAGTGTACTCCAGGGTAGCACTGTCCAGTAGAGCTTTCTGCTACAATGCAAGCGCTCTCCATCTGTGCTTTCCAGCGCAGTAGCCACTTGCCTCGTGTAGCTATTGAGCACTTGAGATGTGGTCATTGCGACTGAGGAACCGAATTGTATTTCATTTTAATGTATTCAAATGTGCTTACCACATATGCTTATCATATGGGACAGCCCAGATCTCAGGGGTTGGGGAAAATGGGTCAGTGCCATACCTAACAGACAGCCATGCACAGTCCTAACGGGTAGATGCCTAATTGAAGACGCCTACTGCGTAAGGCGAGGCTCTACACTGCTATGCAAGTCAAAGCCTGTTTGGCCAAACTTGGCTGGCGTCAAAACGATTTGAATAATGTTTGTAGAAAGACCCATTGCTGTGCTGTTCTGAGGAGGGCATTAGTTACTAATTGTTCTTTCATTTCCTTTAAAAATAGCAGACACCAAGCTCCCTTAGCTGTGATTTAAGGAGCCACAGTGGTATAGCTTGCGAGTGCTGCCACGTACCACATAACAGCATTTCAGTCAACAATGGACTGCATATATGACAGTGGTCCCATAAGATTATAATACCTTATTTTTAATGTACTGTTTCTATGTTTAGATGCGCAAATATTTCCCACTGTGTTACCGTTGCCTACATTATTCTGTATGGTAATATGCTGTCCAGGTTTATAGCCTAGGAGCAATATAGGCTGTGCGGTACAGCCTGGGTGTGTGGTAGGCTAGGCCATCTAGGTTTGTGTAAATTCACTCTGTGATGTTTGCACAACGATGCTCCTAGCCATGGAAAGGTCATCCTTCAGCTTTATTATCATCAAAGCATTTCAACTTCCTGTTTCTACATCATCCGCTTCTATTAATAGCTACATGATTGTTAAGTACAAATATGAAAATTATGTCGAGGAGTACAAAATCTTTCTTCCATTAGGCAGAACCGCACAGATGAGATCTAAAACATTCACATTGATAAATGCTGCTTTTGAAGTGGATTTTTCCCCTTGAGAGCCAAGCAAAGGATCAAAACGGAAATTCTCCACAGAAACAGGAATAAATCACTAGAGAGGTTGTTTCTGGAATTTTCCTGCCCATCGAGGGCCTGCTCTTGGAGCTAATGTCAGCAAGGATAGTGTATCATATTCCTTGACTTCTTCAGTATACTAGGGTCCTCACTTCTGTGTTGTAACACACATACATACACACACACACACACACACACACACACACACACACACAAGAGGTTGAGTACTATTACTGAATAAATGCACTTTAGTAGGAAGGAAACATTCAGAAAGTCAGCCTCTACTGGGAAGCCAAGACAAACAGCTCTTGGAGCCAAGACACAGAGAGGCCACACCCAGGGAATGCCCAGGTGTCCCCAGTGTCCCCATGCACACATTTCTCTCTAGCTCCTGCAGATGCTTCTCAGCCATCCTTGTGGCTGGAAGGAGTTGGGCTGCAGTGACTCCTGATGAAATGCAAAATTGCAGGACTCTCCTAAATGCTCTTTTATTTTGACATTTTAAAATGCTGTTCTGAGAGGTATAGAGAAGACTTAGGTAACAGAAGAGATGAGAAATAGCCAAGATCTCCTTTGAAGTTCAGATTCCAAATTAGTGGGGTCTTTCACCAAATCCAGCTGGCCCTTCTTCTCTCTTTTCAGGCTAGAGGTCTTTGGTGGCAGGAATATTAAACTAGACCCACATTGGCTGCAACAATGAAAGGGGTTGACCCACTCACTGATAGGCAGGCTTCAGAGGTGGTTTGATGGAGGGATGTGGTGATTTTATCTAGAACCCTGTTTTCCTACTCTCTTCAGCTCTGCCCACTGTGGAGTCAGCCTCATCCAAAACTCAGCCTCTCTTCAGGGTTGTATGGTAGCCACCGGTAATTTCCGGTGCCACACTTCCTCGGTTCAGAAGGAGTGAAGGGGACGTTCTTGTGAAAACAGCGCCTTTTCCCAGAGCCCCCTTAGTTCTTAGTTGGACCACGTGTCTTCTCTTAAATCAGTAACTGGGGCTAAAGCCATACTGATGCCCCAAATCCCATGGTGGAATCAGGTTTTCCATAGACCCAGAGCTATGAAGGAAGATGTGGACCCCCAAATAAAGATTGGGGTAATCACCCAGCAAAGGGTGGCTGTTAGATAGGAAACTGCCATCTCCTGGCTCTATCGTCTGCCAGTCTCCCCTTATATACTTACAGATGCAGCTTTATGCTAGAAAGTAGAAAATTCTCATTTTTTGAAAGATTACGTTTATGGCTTAGTGACTCTTAATTCTCCTTTGCTCTCCCTCCTCCTTCTCTTCTTTTCCCCTACTCTCCTTTTCCTTCCTTCCTTCATTTCCCTTCTTCATCTGTCCCCATCCTTCCTTCCCTTTTCCTGTCTTCTCCCTTCTCCTCTTTACCCCTTTATGCTGTTTCCCCTTTCCTCTCTTTCCTTCCCTCCTCTCCCCCTAGCCTCTCCTTCCCCCTGCTTATCTGTCAACCCTTCTCAATTGATGATCTAGTTGTTTGTTCAACTTAACCTAACTGGTGGGGTACAGTTAGATTTCTTACTAAACTAAATGCCTTCATATCCTCCCACTGCCCCCCAGGAAGAAGAAATGCCAGAGGTAGAAATTGACATTGATGATCTTCTTGATGCAGACAGTGATGAAGAGAGAGCTTCAAAATTACAGGTAAGCAGTTTCCAAAATTGAGAACCTTCTAATCCTGGACACTTGAGAGTCTACTTGGGTCTCCAGTGCTTGGCATCAACTGATTCCGCCCTGTGGTTGTGTCGGCACCAGGACCCGGGCCATGGCCGTTTGCAGAGAGGAAAGCAATGGGCTGCTAAGTGTTCACCGTCTTAAACTGCCTCTCTGAGGATAAAGCAGCTCTTGACTATAGTCCATTTTCAAAGCGCCTTATAGGTATAACTTTCTCCAGCCCCATTTTCTTGGGAGAAACAGCCGATTCTGCTTCCAAAGATCCAGTTGCCGGGGAAGGGAAGTGATACCCCACAGTTGTATGAGAAAGAGAGGGACTGAGCTAGCACTGGAATATCCAAGCCCAGAGCTCTGGTCTCGCAGTTGTGGACTGTATCATTAATGAAATTAATTTCTAAATATGATTGCTTATGACATAATTCTGTTTAGTAGACGATCTCTTCGTAGACAGTGCTCACCTCTTAGCATTCCAGTACAACGATGGATATTGAGATGTCTACTATTTCCCTAGTGGACAGCAATAAAGTACAGTACTTATTTCTCTTCCCACAGGAGGTCAAATCTATCATTTTTAAATCTGCCTTTGGGAGTTTCTAAAACCAATTAACTTTTACTTGCCATTGTTCTTAATGTCCACTGATAATTACTGTTAATGGTTGTTGGTGACCACAAATGGCAAATGGCCACTACGGCAACCAAAGGGCACATTTTAATGTATTAATGTGTTTAATGCATTAGTCATTACTAGCGCCCCCTGAGTGGTGAACAGTCTCGGTTATGACCATTATTTCTTCTTGGTAGATTTAGCTGGGAGATAATAGCATTCTAGTTATAAAATTTTAAAAAGATAACGCAGGTATCAGTTCTATAGAAAATGTAATGACATAGCAGAGTTTTCTTAAAATTGAGAACTTGAAAGGAGTCTTAAGCTATCATCACTCCCCACCCCGCAGTTCCCAGGTGAGGACCCAAGCTGGTTTATGGCTGCATTGCACTTAAACTCCTTGCGTCCTGAGTGCAGTGTGGGTGCCACCACTTGTACAGGCTGGCTCAACTTGAATATCCACCAAGTTGGCAGCCAAAGGAAAGGTGTGTGCATGCGCGTGTGCATACAGAGGAGGTAAAAAGTCATTGACCAGAGGAGTGCGTTTGAAACCATTTGGATCCTGCCGAGTTATATCCAGTTAATTGAAGGAAAACTGGAGAGGGGGATTTGGTTCCTGTGGAAGGCCATCCTGGATTTGAGCTACTAAGTTAGTCCACATCTCTCTGAAGTCTGCAACCTAATGGATGCTTGAGCATCCCTGTCCTTTAAAAGAAGCTTTTTTCCTCAGCAAGGCATTCAAAACCTGGTCAAGGGGCCGGGCATGGTAGCTCACGCCTGCAATCCCAGTGCTTTGGGAGGCCAAGGCGGGTGGATCACCTGAGGTCAGGAGTTCGAGACCAGCCTGGCTAACGTGGCAAAAACCCGTCTCTACTAAAAATATAAAAATTAGCCGGGTGTGGTGGTGCACACCTGTAGTTCCAGCTATTCGGAAGGCTGAGGCAGGAGAATCGCTTGAACTGGGAGGTGGAGGTTGCAACGAGCTGAGATCGCACCACTACACTCTAGTCTGGATGACAGAGCGAGATTCTGTCTCAAAACAAACAAACACACAAACAAAACAAACAAGAAAAACTGGTCAAGGGTTATATTTTGTTTTCAATGCTATGGTAGTAAGAAAACATAAATCTTTTCCTGTTCAAAAAGCTTTTCATGTAGCACATGTGTGTGCAGGTTGAAAAATTTATGAAGGTTAAACGTTTTATATCTTCAGACCACCAACTGGTGCTGAAATGAAGTGTGTTTCTAGATAGTATGAAATCTTGATTTACCATTATAAAATAATACTATGAATATAAAATGATTTTTAATTTTGCCTTAAAAATAATACTGAATTTTAAAATAATAAAACTGGTTTTCTGTGTGTTTAATTCTAGGAAGCTCTTGTAGACTGCTACAAACCAACAGAGGTAAGCAAATCACTTCCTAAATGCCATATGTGAACTGGTTTTTATTAAATTAATTTGTCTATTTTTAAAGCAAACTACAATAAGTAGGTTTGAGTGTGTATATACTAATTAGCAATTATTATCCATGAGTGCATATGTTTGAATAGCTCTAACTTCATTATTTCTAAGCCTAAACGTGTCTAGTTCAGAGATACTTAAAATTAATGGAGCAGAGTGTGTTGCTTGTGTTAGATAAAAGCCAAACTTCAAAGGAAATTGTGAAAGGGTTTGGAATCATTTTAGTAAAAGTTTTAGGTTTATAACTGGTTTATATATTCTATTGGTTTATTGGTATGTATTTTTTAAAAGCGTAAAGTCAGTTCTGTCTTTCCAAAGAGTTACCTTTATTGGGGAAAAATGTTATGCCTTGTTTAGATATTTATTAAGTATAATGTATAAATATTAGCATAAAAATAGGCATTAATGTGATTAGACTAAAGCATTTAATGTAGACTCTCATGACTGACAGCGCATAATAGAAATTAAGGTTTTAATCAGTTATGAAAATATTAGCAAGAGAAGTACTTTGTTCCTGTGATAAATTGGAGAAATAAGATCCGTCAGATGTTTTGAAGTCTATTTGTAACATCAAAGCAATGGTGATAAGACTTCTGATTTTTGAAGAGGTCTAATTAAAAGGAGGGAGGAAAGCATGCTTTTACAAGTGTCTGATTTCAATGACTTGGTTTGGGACTAGTTACCTATTTGAGCTTTATTCTTCCAACCTCCAGCTTTGATTACATCTTGCAGTCATAGAGATTTTTAATTTTAATTTTAGCCATCAAAATCTATACTTTTAGACCAGGCTTGGTGGCCCACACCTGTAATCCCAGGCCAAAGTGGGAGGGTCACTTGAGCCCAGCAGTTCAAGACCAACCTGGTCAACATAGTGAGATCCCGTCTCTTAAGAAAAAAAAAAATTATATATATATTTAAATTAATGTAATACAAATACATACTAATACATCCGAACTCCCCCCCCCAAAAAAATTCTGAGGCTTATTTTAAAAAGGTAACAGTGACTTTCTCCACCTTTCAGGCCCCTTCCCTATTTTATATTGTATTTATGTATTATATTTCTATATTTTCATAAGCCACACTTTTGCACTTTTGGCTGTTTCCCTTCCTTGCTATTTGCTCTTTTCTTTCTTTTTTTTTCTTTTAGAGACAGGGTCTCATTCCGTCACCCACGCTGGAGTGCAGTGGTGCAATCATAACTCTCCCTGCAGCCTCGAACTCCTGTATTCAAGCAACTCTCCCATCTCAACCTCCTGAGTAACTAGGACTACAGTCATGCATTACCACACACAGCTAAATTATTTTTGTTTTTTTATAGAGACTGGGTCTCACTATATTGCCCAGACTTGTCTTGAACTTCTGGCCTCAAGCTATCCTCCTGCTTCAGCCTCTCAAAGTGCTGGAATTACAGGAATGAGCCACTGTGCCTGGCCTACTTATTCTTTTATTCTTAAACATGCATCTACTACTTTTTTTTCATTTATTGACTTTAGGAGAAAGATGATCACTGTCTCACTCTCCACACAATTCCTTTTCATCTATACCCTCATCAGTTATTTAACAGTATTTTGTTAAATTAGTAGTCAAGGTTTATAATACTATGATTTAAACAAATGTTTTTCACTGTTAAGGCAACAGTGAAATATGATCATGGTTCCTTTTTGTATAGCCCTTTGTTTCTCTTGGAGTTGACAATCCTTGCCTTTATTATTATTATTATTATTTTGAGACAGGGTCTCACTCTGTCACCCAGGCTGGAGTACAGTGGTACAATCTTGGCTCACCGCAACCTCTGCCCCCCAGGTTCAAGTCATTCTTGTGCCTCAGCCTCCTGAATAGCTGGGATTACTAAGCCCGGCTAATTTTTGTATTTTTAGTAGAGATGGGGTTTTGCCATGTTGGCCAGGCTGGTCTCAAACTCCTGGCCTCAGGTGATCTACCTGCCTCGGCCTCCCAAAGTGCTGGGATTACAGGCATGAGCCACTGTGCCTGGCCATAACCCTTGTCTTTAGTTTTGTCTAATACAAATTGGTATTTTTTGTTGAACTCTCCAGTGTGTTTGTCAAACATGTAATATATTTCCTGACTGTTCAATTACATCATTACCATCCCCCTGCCCCCAGACTTTTCTCCTGGAGCCCCTATACAACAATCTGGAGAAGTTTTTCTTTGTGTTTATGTTTTAAATTATTCTGCTCTCTGCATTGTCTCTGTTTTCTCTGAATCTTACCTTTTTCTGCCTATTTTCATGTCTTTGCTGATTTTTGGTAGCATAGTCACATTTGAATATGGGGAGACAGTAAGCTCATTTGCATTTGTGTGTATAAGAACAGCTTGTTTTTTTTGTTGTTTTTGAAAAGAGTCTTGCTCTGTCACCCCAGGCTGTGGTGCAGTGGCGCCATGTAGGCTCACTGCAAAACCTGCTTTCCAGGTTTAAGCGATTCTCATGCCTCAGCCTCCCGAGTAGTTGGGATTATAGGCGTGGGCCACCATGCCTGGCTAATTTTTGTGTTATTAGTAGAGGTGGATTTTACCACGTTGGCCAGGCTGGTCTGAAACTTCTGGTCTCAAGTGATCCACCCACCTCGGCCTTCCAAAGTGCTGGGATTATAAGCAAGAGCCACCGTGCCCGGCCAAGACTGCTTGGCTATTGCTGGGTCTCACTATGGAGTGACCAAGTTGCAAGCCAGATTTTTTTTCTTAATCTGTTATGTGTGGAAGGGGATGGCTCCTCAAAAATGTCAATGTTTGGTTCTTTTTCTCTGGAGAGATTCAGGATTTTTAGAGTTTGACCCTCAAATTCCCTACATGAGGGTGGACGGTCTGACTTTAGGCCTTCTGGAAGCAGAGAGGAGAATGCAGGAGACTTTACCATTTAGCTCTTTGGGGACTAAAGCTTCTTTATTTATAGGTAGTTGGGGAATTAATATAGGAAGGTGATTTTAAATTGTGTGATGGGCTAGACAAGGATAATAGAATCATAGTCAAGAAAAATGATGAATGATGCAGATGAATGAGCATGTAATATGGGAGTGGAAGGGGTTGCTGCAGAGAGGAAGCCCCATTGGTCGCTGCAGACATGCATTCACTCATTTCATCAATTCCTTTTTCTTCAGTTATCCACCTAAGTGAAGAAATGCATGCTTTGGTTATTTGGGTGAGAGAGTTTGGACTTGCAGATTTCTCTTTTGCCTGGCTTCGTAGCCAACAGTGAAAGCACTGCATTTTCTCATGGAAATGAGCCCATTCTCTCCCTAGGTTTTATAACGTCTAGGGAACCAATATTTACACTAGTTGAGAGCCGTGCCGTTCAATGAAAATGGTGGGTCTTGCCCCCGGAGCAAAAATATTTCTCATCTGGTTTCTATATGGAGGGTCAGAGATGAAAGAATGTAATATTTGAACACTCTTCAGAGTTCCGAAAGCAGAAAAAGGAGCCAGAGTCTCTAACTGAACATCTCTGTGTTCTTTTTTTAGCTCATATTTCTAGGAATGGAGAAATGATGTAAAATACTGAGGAATTTCATTCCAGTTCACTTATCTGTTAATGGATCATTTCAA
Source organism: Hylobates moloch (assembly GCF_009828535.3). NCBI lineage: Eukaryota > Metazoa > Chordata > Mammalia > Primates > Hylobatidae > Hylobates > Hylobates moloch. The sequence goes on along the minus strand of NW_026652303.1, from coordinate 3,404,012 downwards.
AAAGGCTGGACACTTTTGCCTTTGAGCATATGTTCATAGGAAACAGATTTTACTGGCACCTGGATTGTGATAATGACAATTAATAGCTTATATTTTTCCAGAGCTCTGTAGTTCACATTGCACTAACATACATTACTTTATTTAATCCTCACAATTGTCACTTTAAGTAGACAGGGTTTGGCTAGCTTGCTCGTAATGTCAGAGCAGTGAGCAAGAGAGTCAGGACTCAACCCGAGTTTCTGATACCTGATCTTGTGCTCTTTCTTTCCAATCTGCCAGTCTTCCTAAGCTACTTGACTCAGCAAGAGGCTTAGAACTTTATAGGACTTTGCCCTATCTGAACTAAATGCCTATCAATTAATGGTGTTCTTTTCTAAGTAGGGATCTCTAAAGGTGCTGTTATTGATCAAAATTATTTTACTTACAATTGTTATGCCACTTGGAAGTTAGAAATGTAAGGAAGATGTCTTCGCTGATTCAGATACTTTTATTTTAGAACCCCTCATTGCAGAGGTAGGGTGAGTGGTGGGAAGAATATTGGAATTTGAGTCAAAAGTCTTATGCTAGTGCTAGCACTAACTGTGTGACTTTAAGCAATGTTCTCAACCTCTCTGAGTCTCCCTTCCCTCCTCTATAAAATGGAGGTAATAATAACCATGTCTCTGCATATTGGTAAGGATTATTTGCTATGATAATTTTTAAAATTTATTTTTATTTTTTGAGAAAGAGGCTCACTCTGTTGCCCAGGCTGGAGTGTGGTGGCACAATCACAGCTCACTGCAGCCTCAATCTCCTGGGCTCAAGCAATCCTCCTGCCTCAGCCCCCCAGGTAGCTGAGAAAACAGGTGCACACCACCACCCTCGGCTAATTTTTGTTATTTTTGTAGACACAGAGTTTCTCCATGTTGCCCAGGCTAGTCTCAAACTCCTGAGCTCAAGCAGTCCACCTGCCTGGGCCTCCCAAAGTGCTGGGATTACAGGTATGAGCCACCGAGGCTGGCCCACAGTGATAATTTAGTGATGGTAACAACAGCAATGATAATGGCTAAAAGATCACTGGGTGCTTAGTAGATGCCAGGCGCTGATCTAATCACATCTCGTGTATTAACAGATTTAATCTTTTTTTCAGAAAAATTTTAACATTTGTTAAATTCTTCATAGCTTTTAAGAGAAAATTTTAAGTAGACTTTATTATTTAGAGCAGTTTTAGGTTCACAGTGAAATTGACTAGAAGGTACAGATTTCCAATATGCTCACTCCCATCCACCTCACACATGTACACAGCCTCCCCAATTGTCACCATCTCCCCACAGAGAGGTACATTTGTTAGAACTGGTGAACCTACATTAACACATCATTATCGCCTGAAGTCCACAGTTAACATTAGGATTCACTCTTGGTACTGTACATTATGGATTTGACTGAATTCATAATGACATGTATCCACCACTACAGCATCATACAGAGTAGTGTCACTGCCCTAATAATCCTCTGTGCTCTGCCTGTTCGTCTCTCCTTCCCCCCTCACCCCTGGCAACCACTGATCTCTTTATTGTCTCCATAGTTTTACCTTTTTCAGAATGTCGTATCTTTGGAATTATACCGTATATAGCCTTTCTATTTTCAGAATAGCCATAGCATGAAAATTTGTAGCCTTTTCAAACTGGCTTTTTTTTTGTTTTGTTTTGTTTTTTGAGGTGGGGTCTTGCTTTGTCTCCCAGGCTGGAATGCAGTGGCACGATCTCTGCTCACTGCAACCTCTGCCTTCCAGGTTCAAGTGATTCTCCTACCTCAGTCTCTCGAGTAGCTGGGATTACAGGCGTGTGCCACCACACCCAGCTAATTTTTGTGTTTTTAGTAGAGACTGGATTTCGCCATGTTGGCAAGGCTGATCTTGAGCTCCTGACCTCAGGTGATGTGCCCACCTCAGACTCCCAAAGTGCTGGGATTACAGGCATGAGCCACCGTGCCCAGCCCAAAATGGCTTTAAAAAAATTTGATGTCAACATTTAGCAGCTACAGACTGGCTTCTTTTCCTTAGTAATAGGCATTTAAGTTTGCTCCAGGTCTTTTCATTGCTTGATAGCTCATTTCTTTCCAGTGCTGAATAATATTCTATTGTCTGGATGTACTAGAGTTTATCCATGCATTCAACTACTGAAATACTCTTGGTTGCTTCCAAGTTTTGCCAATCAATGAATAAAGCTGCTATAAACATTCCTGAGCAGGTTTTTGTGTGGACATAAGTTCTCAAGTCTTTTGGGTAAATACCAACGAGTAGGATTACTGTATTGTAAGAAAAGTGTGTTTAGGTTTTATAAGAATCTGCTTAACTGTCTTCCAAAGCAGTTGTCCCATTTTGCATTCTCACCAGAAAGAGAGTTCCTTGTTGCTCCACATCCTCACCAGCATTTAGTGTTGTCATTGTTCTGGATTTGGGCCATTCTAATTGGTGCGTAGTGGTATCTCATTATTGTTTTAATTTGCATTTCTCTGGTGGCGTATGATTTGGAGCAACTTTTCATATGCTTATTTGTCATCTATATCTTCTTTAGTGAGGCGTCTGTTAAGGTTTCTGGTCCATCTTTTAATTGGGTTCGTTTTCTTTTTGTTGAATTTTAAGGGTTCTTTGAATATTTTGGATAATAGGCCTTTATCAGACATGTTCTTTGCAATATTTTCTCCCAGTCTGTGGCTTCTCTTTTTATTCTCTTGACAGGGTGTTTCACAAAGCAGGAATTTTTGTTTTAATGAAATCCACCCTATCAGTGTTTTCTTTCGTGGATCATGCCTTTTGTGTTGTATCTACAAATCATTGTAAAACACAAGATCATTTGGAATTTTCTCCTACATTACCTTTTGGGAGATTTATAGTTTTGCATTTTACATTAGGTCCATTTGAGTTAATTTTTGTGAAGAGTGTAAGGTCTGGGTTCAAGTTCTTTTTTTTGCACGTGGATTTCCAGTTGTCCCGGGATAATTTGTTGAAAAGCCTACCTTTGCTCCTTTGAATGCCTTTGCTCTTTTGTCAAAGATCAGTTGATATTTACGTTGGTCTGTTTCTTGGTTTCTATTCTATTCCAGTTATCTCTGTGTCCATTCTTTCACCAGTACCACACTGTCCTGATTATTGTGGCTTCAAGTATGTCTTGAGGTTGGTAGTGTGAGTCCTCCACCTTTATTTTTGTCCTTCAACGTTGTGTTGGTTGTTCTGGGTCTTGTTGTCTTTCTATATAAACCTTAGAATCAGTTTATTGATATCCACAGAATAGCTTCCTGGGATTTTTATTGGGATTTCATTCCATCTGTAGATCAAGTTGGGAAGAACTGACATACTGGCCATATTGTATCTTCCTATCTATGAACATAGAATACCTCTCCATTTATTTCTGTCGAGATATCCTCAAGCTTAAAGATTCTTTCCTCAGCTGTGTGCAGTTTACTAATGAACCCATCAAAGGCATTATTTCTGTTATAGTATTTTTCATCTCTAGCATTTCTCTTTCTTAGAATTTCCATCTCTCTACTTACATTCCCCATCTGTTCTTGCATGCTGTCTACTTTATCCATCAGAGCCCTCACCATATTAAACAGAGTTGTTTTAAATGCCTGGATGGATAATTCCAACATTCCTGCTGTATCTGAGTGGTTCTAATGCTTGCTCTGTGTCTTCAAACTGTGTTTTTTTGCCTTTTACTGTGTGTTTTATATGTATATATATATATATTATTATTTTTTTGATATCTGAACATGATGAACTAGGTAAAAGGAACTGCTGTAAATGGGCCTTAAATAGTGTGGTAGTAAGGTGTGAGGAGAGAGGAAGCATCCACAGTTGTGTGATTAGTTCTCAGTCATATAGGGAGCCTGTGTCCTTGAACTGTGAACTTCACAAGTGCTTCTCAGTTCGCCCCCATGCCCCTTTAGATGGAATGGATAGCTAGAGCCAGCTGGAGTTTGGTATTTCCCTTCCCCCAGGTCACTTAGGCTCTACTAAAACCCTGTCAGGTTAGGCTCTGGTTAAATAGTTTCTCCTCAGGACAGATCTTGTTAAATAAACTTTTAGACCTTGGAAAAAAAAAAAAAAAGAAGAAGAAGAACAGAATGCTCTGGTGTATTTCAAAATGGTTCTTTTTTATCTCATCCTGCTGGAAGTTAAGGGAATTTTTCTCCAGTGTTCACTGTGAGGACCTGGTAGAATTCTTAGAGGTAAAACTCATACAAAGGTATGCTCCTACCTCCGCCCGTGACTGGATCCCCATGGAATTTTTATCTCTAAAACTTGTCCACTCTGAGACTAGCAATTTGTCAATTCCTGTTCAAGTTTTTCTACTCATCCTTTGGTTCCCACAAAGGTTGTTCCTTGTGAGTTTCTCTTTCAGGAAGTTGTGATTTTCTGTATTCACCTGTCAGTCCCTCTACTTTGGGGGCATTTGTTTGCTCAGTGACCTCACTTCCCTTGGGGATCTAAAAAGACTTGTGGATTTTTGAGTTTGTTCAGTTTTTTACTTTTGTTAGGATGGGATGGAAATTTCCAAACTTCTTACCTACCTGACTGGAAACAGGAAGTCTCATTTAATCTTCACAACAAAGCTAATAGATTGACACCATTGTTGTCAGTTAAGGAATTTGAGGCATAGAAGTGTTCTGTAATTTGCCTAAATTCACACAGTTAATGAGTGGAGAAGTCAGGTTTTGTATTAAAGCACGTGACATAAAGCTTCACACATAGTAGGCCCTTAGTATGCTAGTTGAATCTGATTCTGTATAAAGTAATGCTTCCCTATCACATGTTAAATATGCAAGATGTCCAAGTTTGCCAATAATGATATTCTTGGATTATTAAATTTAAAGAGTTGACTTTAAAGAATCTGCTAATTTCCCAGAAGTGATATTGTTTTTGGTGTGTCACCTTCTGTCATATACTTTGGGTCTATGGCTTCATCCTATATGGGCCACTGACCAATAGGGAAAGGACTTGTGTGCCCCCATTTTGATTCATATTCATTTTCCCCCCAAATCCATAGCTGACCTGACTGATTCATATTCAGTCTGCGGACTCTTGTCATGTAAATCTTCCTGATTGCTGGGAAACACAGCAGTATAATTGTGGGCACCTCACTAATGTATGAGTGTGTGATTAGTAAGAATGGTGATTTCATTTTTTTCCTTAAGTAAATGTCATTTCTAATGTAGTGAATATTAAAATAGATCGGACTTACGGATAGCAAAAGGATGCTTCCATATAATGCAAGAGGCAAAAGAGTAATTTTATTTTGCATATTACTTGTATTTGCATGATCAGTAGTGTTAGCCTAGTGGACATGGTGAAAATCAGAGATGGGGGTCTGGAAGCCTGCTAGCCAGACTTAGGAGGAGCTACTTCTCCTTTTTCTCACTATCTTTGCACAGTTTCCAATTTTGGGATTACAAAATAGAACCTCCATTGTACTGGGAGGATGAACAGAAAATGCATTTAGTGTGGGCTTGAGGGCATCTGCCTTACCGTCTGTTAGGGGAGTTGTCTAGTCAATGTGCTTTTTAAAAAAATTTCTTTTTATAGTTGAAGATACCTATGCCATTGCTCTTTGATACACATCAGGTTTTTCTTTCCATGCATTTATTTAATTTTTTGAACTAGAGGTTTTGAGAGAACCTATCATTGTATCAAATTATACAATGATATCAAAGCCTATACATTGATAGGCATCCATTCATCCAGGATAACTAAGTCTGAGAGTAGGTGGCAAGAGGCATTTCTGGGTTCCAGTAATCTACCAGGTAATGGAAATGTCATGGACATGCACTGGTGCCAGAAAGCCATGGGTGATCTGGTTTGTAAGTAGAAATCGAGCAGTGTTTTCTAAAAGGCAGGCCTGCTCTGCTGTTCTTCTCGTATTGGCAGTAAGAAGGCAGAGTTTCCTTCTGCCATGATTTCATGGTAACTGACTTTCTGACTAGCTTTGGTGATGGCCATTTTCAACCATTTATTTAGCATTTAAACCGATCTTTTAAAATCATTGTTCAGTTTATGGATACATGGAAGTACATTCCTTCTGCACTGAGCTGTTTACAGTGGAGAGAGAATATAAATGGTATTTACAATAGAAACCAAATTGCTTGACAGAATGTGCTTTTTAGGGCATCTGCACTTGCTAGAGGAAGCAGTCATATTATTCATTTCAATGGGTCTGAGTGTGTGTCCATAGGCAGGGAACTCCTTTCTTATGTCAGACCCTTTTCATCTGGCCTCTCATGGGGTTTCCTCGAAAAAGACTGCAGTCTTGGGCTGGGATGAGGAACAGAGCTTGAATGCTAGACTCGTGAGTTGAAAAGACACCTTTAAAAAGTTGTCACGTTTAGAACAATGTTTCTGAATAGAGAAGGAATTGAGAAGGACAGACCAGAATCAGATGAAAACTACATTTTAGTGGCTGTAGCCACTGGCTACAAAAGCCTTATAATGTTTTAGTGTCATTGGGCAGGCAAGTGTTAAAGGATTGGGGTTTATTAGCCAGAAACATGTGTAGCTTTACTTAATAGCCCAAAGGATTTTGGTCCCATTATTACAGTTGCTCACATACTTTCATTAGGATTCTATGCACCAGACCTCATCTGCTCAAGGTAAAAGAGCTGTACGTGCTGGAGCTGGAATAGGACCCACATTTGAGTCCAAATCCTATGCTCTGTCAACTCCTCACTGCCTTTTTCTGAATTTTTACTGATTGAGCACAAGCTCTACTTTAGAATATTTATAAAGCTGATTAAGATTATCTTCATTGAGGAAAATCAACCCAGAAATGTTAGGTAAGCTTGCTGAAGACACGCAGTCATGAAGCAAAACTCTGCATTTATTTCCTGGCCTTCATTCAGCACTCTTTGTAAAGTTAGGGAACTGTCCAAAAGACTGCTCTCACTTCTGGCACCAATCACAAGTTCACATGTCCTCAAAACCAACTTCAGCTTTGATAATTTGCAAGAAGAATTCAAATATTTTCACTCATGGTTCTGGTTTATTACAGGGAAAGGTTATAGTCAAGGGAAGAGACATGTGGGACAGAGTCCAGGAAAGCGGCAAATGTGAATTCCTCCCTGTGGAATGGACAGCATTCTCTTAGCAGTGATGTGTGACAATATGCAGAAAGTATTGGCAATCTGAGAAGCTAACCTGAGCCTGGGTGTCCAGAGTTTTTACTGGGGCTTAATCACATAGACATAGTTGACTACCCATGTGGCTGACCTTGTCTCCAGCTGATACCACATGACCCAAAGTGTCTACTCTAAATCACATTGTTAGACTATCTAACTTGGCGCCATACCCCAAGTAAACGAAGATGCTTTTTTTTTCAGGCAGATATTCTAGGGGCTTAGAGCTCACCTCTCAGGAGGTGAGGGCAAGTTAAATTTTTCACTATACACTCTTAGAAGCAGGATGACCATGAGATGGTGATGATAACAATAATAATAATAGTGAAGAAATTAGATGGCAGTATAGGAAAAGCCACGTGGGCCTTGCTTTTGAGTGCCTTCTTTCTCTTGATAATTAATAATTGTTATTTTTATAAGAGACACAATAGAGGAGGCACAAGCTTTAAAGGGCAGTGGACCCGGTTAGCATTTTCAAATGATTGATTGTGATTTTATGGCCTTTTCTTATTCATTAAACTGAGAATGGCCAACCCTGTATTAAAAACAGCTCTACACTCTCTTCCTGTACTTAGACTTATCTAGACAAAAGAAAGAATATAAAATAAAAACAGTGTGACACATGACTTTAATTTCTATGTCTATAACAAAGAGAGTTATAATCAAAAGTCCCCAAAAGTCAGGAAATGGGTTTCTTTTATTTAGGCAAAATTCAGTTATTTGTAGCAAATAATACACTCCCTCATTGACAATGAATGAGAATCTTGGTGAAGTTATTTATACTTTAGTTCCTCAGTGATTTTAAAGTGGGAGATTATAATTTTGCCAAATTTACTCCATTGATTATCTACTGTGGCTGGATGATATATGTGAATTTTATTTTACATTGCCCAAACTGAAAATGTAAAGATTCTGAGACACCAGTTAGTAAGTGAGGGGAGAATTAAATGCTGTAAGATTGAATCTAGGGGAGGGTTAATGAACTGTTCTGCTGCATACAAATGGAGGTTGGAATTTGGGTAAAAAAATAAATTAGCCCAAGAACAATGGACTGAATCTATAAAATAGATTAATGGGACTTCTCTCACAGTGGAACAAATTACTGTTTAAAGGCAGGTAGTCTAGAAAATAAATGGACAACATCGTGTCAGTGGTTTTAAGTTAAAGGAGAGGGGGAAAAAACAGGATGTAGTTAAGACCTTCAGGAATTTGTGTTGGCAGAAGTCATTTTAACAATGGCAGCCACAAACCCTCACCCATAACAGATCCATAAGCCTCTTTTCAGATAATGAAAAATAGGATCAGTTCTGGTGTGCCCTGCCAGCAAATGAACATCTCGAAAGATAAAAACAACCCCTGCCCCCCAAAAAGAAGGGGGAAATTAAATGTGTCAGTGGTGAGTGATGGTGGGTGAGGGGGCTTGCTGTGGAGCTGATTCATGCCTGTAACTTCCAGGAGCAAATCCCTGTGTCACACTGAGTTGGGGAACACCCCAAAGCTGAGCTCATCAGTACTGATTCAACTGCCTGCCTGTTTGGCCTCATCCAGGAGTTTTCAGTGTGGTTTTTAAATGCTTAGCTGGTTCTTTGGGTGAGGACATTTTGCCATTAAGAACAATTTGCAGGTGTTATCCTCACCTTTTCCAAGAGGCACACACCACCTGCCCATTTTCCTCACTCATCTAAACTTTGAGGATCTGGAAATTCTTCCCTTCCCACCACCTGCTTCACACTTTGCCTGATTCCCACCCATCTGCTAATGTCAGGCTTTTTGGAAGAAGTGTCTGGTAGCTGCTTCACAGGAAACTCACCATGGAGTTGACTCAATTTGCTGTAAGTTGGCAGCCAGCCCCTAGGCCCGGGGCAGATGGCCCCTGTGAATGTACACCTTGAAGGAAGTAACTGGTCAGGGGCACAAAGAGGAGGCAACACATGGGGAGCTGCATGACCCATGTGGATCCCAGCCTTTGGAATCCTCATCCGCTGTTTCTCTCCCGTGTCCCCCCACCCTCTGCATAGGGAGTGGATGGGTTTTTTTGTTGTTGTTGTTTGTTTGTTTGTTTTTGGAAAAGCTGAGTGAGCATCCGCAGTTCTTCTGGGCACCCTTTATTAGAGCTTGTGTAATGTACACAGTCACTGCCATTGGTGAGACTGTTTCCTGAGCAGGGATTTTGAGCATTTCTTCTTTTGTCAGGAAACACTTCCAATCCAAGGGCCACTGCATAATATCCATTTATCTCATTTAGCTTTTTAAATGGCTCAAAATGCTGAAAAGAAGGACACAAGTATAGATAATGCACAGAACAGAGATTTGCAGTGATACTGTAGTTTCCCCTTTTCCTACTTTCCAATGGGCCCATCTTTTTAAAGCAGCACATTATCATCAATGAGAGGAACAGATGAATTACTTTGAATGACTAGGGAAGGCTACCAGATAGTTGGCTGTGGTGATAATTACAAAATGTGTGTCCATCTGCTGCTGCTGGTACTGGCTAGAGCAGGTGGGGTGCTGGGGGTGGAATACGAAAGTCATGGGCCCCAAGATGAACTAGTGCAGGGGGCAGAGCTCAGAGTAGAGTGTGGCCACTGTGATACCATGCCCCTGTGGCAGAGCCACGTGGTAGAAACTCCAGGGGGAGAGAAAGGACCTTGTGTTTTCATGGCCGCTGCTGCATCCCCTCCGAAATGTGTTTGGACTTCTTTCTTTCTTAGAAGTCTCTCAGCAGCATGTTGTATAAAGTCAGTTTTCCAAGCTCCCTGGAAATGTTGCTTGTCTTTCTATTGCTTCTTCGATGTCTCCTCTGTATTAGTACGTGTGAGTATGAAGGAACATCCAAGGGCCCACCCTTCCCCTAATGCTCTGTGTCTTCCTTCACCCCCCAAGTCTGGCTAGCTTCCAGTGCTCAAAGGGGCATGTCTGGAGCCTTCATAGTTGCTGGGCCAGTTGACACTTTGTCTAGTTTTTTTCCTCACTCAGTTGACATTTAAATATTTCAGTGTCTCCTCTCTCTTTTTCTTCACTTTTATGCCAGAGTTACAGGAATTAGTCGGTTCATTTGTACAATCCTTTACTCTGCAAAACTTTGAGCAGCTCTTCTTATTTCTTATGCACTCACTATGCTAGGAAGACAAAGATGAGTAAGAATTTTGGAATCATGTGGGGGTGACAAGTATGCACATGGATTATTTTGTATGCATTGTAACTGTGTGAAGAATATTTTGCAAATTTTCTTTTTCAGCTTGTGTATTTTGCCCAACATTAGGTGTCTGACATTTATCCTTGTTAATACAGAAAGCTGTCATTCATTCATTTTTATTACTGTATAGTATTTCTTTCTATTCATATACCATAATGTATTTATCCATTCTTCTGTTGATACTCAGGCTGTATTCAGTTTTTCATTATTATGAACAGTAGTGCAGTAAAATAACTATTATTGACCTGTTGCCTTCCTTGTGTACAACACCTTCTCCAAGAATATATAAGAAATGGAGTTGCTCTTAAATGTTTGCACCAGCATGCATGCCCACCAACAGGATATAAGAATTCCCTATTGAACTCATGATTTCTACACCTGGTATTGCTAAGTGTTAAAAATTTTGCCAATCTGATGCTATTTCATTGTTTCAACAAAATTTTTCCTGACTGCTAGTAAGGTTGAGACATTTTTTTTTCTTACTTGCTTATTGGGTGTTCGTGTTTCCTTCTCTGGGAATTTCCATTTTGAAATCTTTGCCCACTTTTCTTTTGAGTTGTTGGTGTTTTTCTTGTTGATTTTTAAGAGTTATTTATATATTCTAGATGACAATCCTTTGACCTTGATATAGGTTGCAAAGTTATTTTCCCAAACTGTGGAGCTTATTTTCACTTGTGTTATCTTTTGTGTACGGAAGTTTTAAATTTTAATTGAAGCCAAATTTATTAATGACATCTTTGGCTTGTGCTTTTTAAAAAACGGCTTGTTTAAGAATCTTTCATGACTGTAAGGTCTTAAATACAGTCTTCCTTATATTTGGCTTTGAAAGCTTTCACTTTCACTTTTTACACCTAGGTATTCAAACCCTCTTGAATTTGTTTTTGTGTATGGTGTAAGGTAGGGATCTAATGTTTTGGCCTATTGTCCCAGTCCCATTTATTGAGCAGTCAGTTCAGTGTACCCTCACTGCTCTGTAATCTACTTCTGTTGTATGTCAAGCTTCCTTATAAGTAGGGACTACTTCTGGCTATTTGTCTACCCCTGCATTTTGTCTCAATTACTAGGGCTTTATAATAAGTTCTTAATAAAGGTCCAATAAGCCTACAATTTCCTTATTCAAAGTGTCTTGACTATTCTTGAATATTTGTATTTGACTAGAATTAGATTAAATTTATAGGTTAATTTGGAGAGAGAAGAGATATTGATGATGATTTGTTCAGGACACACAAAAATGGACACTATAACTTCCTGAAGGGCAGGGACAGGTTGGAGGAACAGATGGGTAACAGTGAGTTAGTTCACTTTTGGTCATTTGAGACTGATCTGCCCATGGGACATCTCATGGAGATCTTTGGTAGCCCCAGAAAATTTGGGTCTGGATCTCAGGGTGAAACCAGAGCTAAAGATGAGATCTGAGTCACTAGTGTGGCTGGTAAAAGAGAGTGCCCCAAGGGGCCTGGGAACAGAGCTCTGGAGGCCAGCATTTAATCAGCAGGTGGTGGGTGGGAGTGCAAAAAGGGGAGTGAGGAGGGGCGGTTAGAGACCCAGGTAAAGAATGTACAGCAAGTCTTCACTTAACATCGTTGGTAGGTTCCTGGAAAATGAGATTTTAAATGAAACTACATATAAACAAAACCAATTTGACCATAGGCTAATTGATATACACAAGGGTTAAGTTCCTACGGCATATTTCTGGTCTCAAAAACATTTCCAAACTTCTAAATAAAGACCCCCAAACACTTCTAATATTAAACATTGAAATAAATGTGAGCTATATAGACATTTAAGAAAGACTAATAAAATCAAATTTGATAATTAGTCACACCGTTTGTGGTGAATCTGTGAGTGATAGTGATCATAGTGGCAGTGGGTTAAATACAGGAATAAATGTGTGCAAAGTGAAAATTGTAAGGAGCACCCCCCTCCCATCACATGGTTCCAAAATAATCAGTAACCAGTATGGGAGGCTGGCCAGGCACTTTCGGACTGCATTATTTATTGCCATGCCTTTGAGTGATCATCATATTCTTTATGATTTTTGTTTTATAATAATTTGTATTCATTTATTTTCCACCCCTCTTTTTCCAGTTCAGTGTTGCTAGCGGCTAGAGCTCATCCTGGCAGCTCAGACCACGCACCAGGCAGGAACCAGCCCTGCAAAGGAAGGCACCCCATTGCAGGGCATGCTCACACCTGCACCCACATTCACTCACGCTGGAACGTTGTAGATATGGCAGTTCATGTAACACACACAGCTTTGGGATGTGGGAGGAAGCCAGAGGATCGGGATAAAACTCAGGCAGACATGGGGAGAGTGTGTGAACTCCCACACAGACAGTGGCTCTGGGGGGAATCTATTTTTTTCCCCAACCTTATATCAAAACAACGTGGAACAAACCAATGTTCTTGGAGGCCCTGCTGCAGAGGGAAGTAAGCGAGCTCCTTGAAAACTACCCCCAAAATTTTACTGCTATACACCCACTAGAATGACTAATATGAAAAATACTGACAACACCAAGTGTTGGGAAAGATGTGGAAGAACTGAAATTCTCGTACCCCGCTGGTGGGAGTGTAAAATGGTACAATCACTTTAGAAAACCGTGTGGGGGTTTCAGAAAAAGTTGAGCATGCACATTCCACAATTCAGCCATTGCATTACTGAATATGGGCTCAAAGGAAATAAACAACAACAACAAAAACCATAAAAATATTTGTACAAATATATTCATAACAACTTTATTTGCAATGACGAGAACCCCAAACATTGATCAGCAGATGAATGGATAAACAAATAGTGGTCTAGCTATACAATAGAGTACTACTCAGCAATATAAAGGATCAAGCCAGCCGGGCTTGGTGGCTCACGCTCTAATCCCAGCACTTTGATAGGCCAAGGCAGGCAGATCACTTGAGGTCAGGAGTTTGAGACCAACCTGGCCAACATGGTGAAACCCTGTCTCTACTAAAAATACAAAAATTAGCCAGGCATGGTGGTGCACACCTGTAGTCCCAGCTACCCAGGAGGCTGAGGCAAGAGAATCGCTTGAACCTGGGAGGCAGAGGTTGCAGTGAGCTGAAATTGCGCCACTGAACTCCAACCTGGGCGACAAAGTGAGACTCTGTCTCAAAAAAAAAAAAAAAAAGAAACTATAGACGAACACAATAGTATCTAGTATTGGTGAATCTCAGAAATATTGAATGAAAGAAGCCAAGTAAAAAAGAATACATAAGAGGAATGATTTCATTTACATAAAATGCAAACTAATTTATAGTGACAGATAACTGGGTTTGAGACCAGATGAGCTCTAAAGGGGAATAAGACATCTTCGGTGGTGATGGAAATGTTTTCTCTTTGTTTTGTTGTCCATGCTGGAGTGCAGGAGCACAATCATAGCTCACTGCAGCCTCAAAATCCTTGGGATCAAATGATCCTCCTCCCTCAGTCTCCTGAGTAGCTAGGACTATAGGTGTGCACCACCACATCCAGCCAATGTTTTAAATTTTTTGTAGAGATGAGATCTCGCTTTATTACCTGGGCTGGTCTCGAATTCCTGGCCTCAAGTGATCCTTCTGCCTTAGCCTCCCAAAATGCTGGGATTGCAGGTGTGGGGCACTGCACCCAGCTGACGGAAATGTGCTGCATCCTGATATTCCTGGTGGTTTCCTGGGTATAACCAATTGTCGCCACTCATCAGTGATACACTTGAAATAGATGCAGTTTACTGTTCTTAAATTATTCCTCAATGAAGCTGATAAAGAGAAAAGGAAAGATAGGGGTCCTTAGCAGTGTCAAGGGACCTGGCTGGGGGCACTGGACGTGCCAATGAGGAGAGCCTTGATGATTCTGGGGGCTGCCTGGGTAGAATTTCAGTGGGCAGAAATGTCAGCATTCCACGCACTCTATTCTTCCTTTCCTCCTTCCCCTCCTTCTTTCTTCTTTTTTCCCCTGCTTTGCCTCCTTTTTAAATTCTTCTTTTCTAATTTATAAGACAGCTAGAATAGGAGGGAGATACGGAGGGCTCTGGAGATTTTTATTGTCCCCTTGGGAAGAGGCTACGGACAGAACTGAAGGAAAAGGTTAGTCGTACTCAGGGGAGAATTTCCAGTCTAGCTGTGGACACTGACCTTTGCATGTCTTTCGTCCCTCCTCCCATACTGGAAAATGAAAGGATTGTTGTGTTTATCATAACGCATTTTTGGTCATTTTAGTTTAGCTTGTAATTAGACTACAATTACCTAACCCGGTTGCTTAATAATAAAGACTACTCACCCCAGGCAGCATGGTGCAAAGGGAATTGTGCCCTCCACCCCAGGGTGGTGATCATCCCAGGTCCCTCTGGCCTTTATATTAACCTACGGTTTGAATCTTGGTCTGACCATTGAGCTGCTGTGTGACCCCAGACAAACCTCTAAACCCTTGTGAGCCTGGTTTATAATACTTGTAATGATCAAATGAGACAGTATGTGAAAATAAACAGAGCGGCTGTCACATGAAAGGTGCCTAGTAAGTATGTGCTGTATCCGAATCCCTGACAGATACTCAGTACCCGTGAGAGCACTGTACTGTGCCAAGCAAACTAGAAATGCACACACATTGGAAAGAATAGTCTCGGGTGAGTGAATGCATTAAAAAGGTCCATGCGGTGCATTCTCAGATCCCAAAATAGTGCCCAGGACTGAGATGAGAGGTGGGGGCCCAGGAGTTTACTGAAGAGAGGACCTTTTCGTTATTTTCGGTGGGAGGGTAAAACTTCACCTGCAGTGTGACAGCGGCCACATCCAAAGACTCAGAGGAGCCAGCATGAGGAGGAGGAGCCGAAAGCGGAGGGAGGTGGTTGGTGCCACTGTGTGTGTGTGTGTGTGTGTGTGTGTGTGTGTGTGTGTGTATGTGTGTGTGTGTGTGTTTAGCCAGGAGGGAGCTGTTGGGAAATGCCACTTAAGGAATGTTTTCAAGTGCAATTCAAGCACTTCCTGATGTGAAGAATAAATACGATCTCCTTTGTAGTCCCTTGAGAGGGGAAGTCGCACAGTCTGGGTGGCTCTGGAGTGGCTGATTTTGGTCCTGGGCTGTTGCTCAGGCTGTGGGGAGGAGCAGTCCCAGGCAGGAATCTGAGGAAGGAGCTACAGGGACTGTGGCCCTTGGCCAGGTGGGACAGAGAGCCTACTGTGGATTTTCTCAGCGGTTAGAACCTCTGTTGTCTAAGCTGGGAAAACTGACCATCACTGAAGGAGAAACTGGCGGAACACTGACAGCTTCCTCAGAAGAAACACATGTGTGCTGCGCTCAGCCTGACGTCCATGCCCCAGCCTGAGCACCCATGGTCTCACTTGGTGTCACACAACATACTTCTCCTCTGTCTTCAATGTCAAACCTTTCCCATGGCGAAAATGGGCAGGGGTGGGGCAGGGGGGATATAAGCTACATTTTTCTTCGTGTGGTCAGAGTAGCATATTCTTTTCTTTGTTGTTTGAAACGGAGTCTTGCTCTGTTGTCCAGGCTGGAGTGCAATGGTGTGATCTCAGCTCACTGCAACCTCCACCTCCTGGGTTCAAGTGATTCTCCTGCTTCAGCCTCCTGAGTAGCTGGGATTACAGGCATGTGCCACCACGCCCTGCTAATTTTATATTTTTAGTAGAGGCAGGGTTTCACCATATTGGTCATGCTGGTCTTGAACTCCCAACCTCAGGTGATCTGCCTGCCTCGGCCTCCCAAAGTGCTGGGATTACAGGCGTGAGCCACCGTGCCTGGCCCAGAGTAGCATATTCTTGATTTGAATTTGTAGACTGGAAAGTTCAGTGTAGTCTGATGATGATGATGATGATAATGATGATGACAGTATCAAGCACTTGTACAGCAATTACTACTCTCTAAGCACTTTTCCAAACATGTAACATACAGTAATTCATCTCATCATTTAATCCTTACAGCATGCTTGAGGTGAGGTCTTATTGTCATTGCTCCTATTTATAGGTGAGGAAAACTGAGGCATGGAGAAAATGATTCATTTCTAAGTGGTGCAGAAAGATCTGAACCCAAGTCATCTGACTCTAGAGTCCCTCTCGTAGGCATGTGGCTACACTGCTTCTTACCGTGTGTGTGTATATTGGGTGACTCCTTCCTGGCAGGAACAAACCCATTAGGTTTTTTTAGGCATCTGTTTCAAAGGGTCCTCCTTTATTTGTAAGCCAAAGCTTTTTCTTCTGTTTCTCTCCTTCTTGCATCATTATACGATCCATAGTCCTCAGGACACAGGGCCCCAGCCTCATCACAAGCAGTACATGCGACAATTTGTCCACCTGCCGTTCTGTCACTGCCCAGGGCTGAGCACAACAGCCCACAGAGAATGCTTCTGCTGAGAGGTAAATTCTAAGGTGTGGACCCAGGATCTCTTAGGTAGTATTTTGAGACGTATTTGGAAAAAAGCTACCGATGCAGTGTAGAAAATAGATACTGCTTGTCTTGAAAGCTAGGTCAAGGCAAATGTTTGTTTGTCTTTTAAAAATTATGGCAGTTAGCTGAAATTGTATTTCAACTGCTAGGAAACTAGAATGGCCAGATCTTAGAAACTGGTGGAGAGGCAGTCAGCTAATAAAAATTTCCCTGGAAGGAGTGATGGGGGAAGGAGAGGAGAGGGAGGGAGGAAGGAAGGGGAGGGAGCTGGCCCTTCCAGAGCAGTCATTTCCGGATTCTGTGGCTTTTAAATGAACACAGAGGTCTTTCGAGGCCTCTCGGAGCTCTGGCTGCCTTCTGCAGTCTTTGGCTGTGAGAGGCAGCATGGGAGGAGCCTGAACTGGCCTGACAGGGGCTGTCCTTTGCCCGCAGGGCACCCGTGCACCCCCAGCTGCAGCTCATGCCATATGTTGGCAGGGCCTGTGTTTCTGTGTCTTCTTTCCCAGCTGGCCTGGGAGCTCCTGGAAGGCAGGGCCTCTGCCACCTTCTGCTCTGCGTCTCAGCACTTGAGTAGAGTCTGGCATACACTCTACTTAGATTAGAGCATGGGCTCAGTACATATTTATCAAATTCAGTTGGCATCAAGAAGTCTGGATTCAAATATTTGCTTTGTGATCTTAGGCAATACTTGTAATGAACTAGAATATCAGTATTTTTGATCTGTAAAACCTCTACTACATTGGATTAAATACGGGAACATGTAAAGAGGCCACACAGAGGAGGCCTTCAATCAGGGTTTCCTTCTTTTTTTTGGCAGTCGAGTGTAAGCAGTGTCAGATCCCCATACAGAAACCACATCCACCAGGGAGTTCCTCATTGATCCCCACCCATCCTTTCAGCCAGGGACTGAAACTTCAAAAAAGAATGGATTCCCTTTTTAGAATATTGCAAAAGATCATGTCCTTTATGGTTAAAGAATTGCCTTAAATAACGTATCATTTTCACTTGAATATCCTGCAACAGGGGAACACTTGTGTTCATCCTTTCTTTCAGCACGTTCAATGTATGTACAAGTTACGTGGAAGGAGGCTGTATAAAGGTAGTGGTGAAACATCAGCTTGGAGACAGCCTGGTTTTTAATAAAATGCACACAGAACTTTTATGAAGACAGACATATTCTGGGACAGAAAGCAATTTTCAAATTTAAAAAGATTCGAGCCATACAAAGTGTGTTCTTTGATTACAGTGGAATTACATTAGATATAAGTAACAGAAAGATTATCTGGAAGATCTCCAAATCCTTAGAAACTAAATGACACATTTCTAACCCACAGTCCAAAGAAGAAATTAAAAGGGAAATTAGAAGCTATTTTAAACTGAATGAAAATAAAAGCCCATCATATCAAAATGTGTGAGATGCCACTAAAGCAATCCTTAGTGCTGCTGGGGGTGGGGGAACATATAGCAGTAAGTGTTTGCATCAGGAAAGGTCTCAAAGCAATGGCCTGAGCTTCCACCTTAGGAACCAGGAACAGGAGAGCAAATTAAACCCAAAGCAAGGTGGAGAAAGGAAATAATAAAGATAAAAGCAGAAATCAGTGAAATAGAAAACAGAAAAACACGCTGGGCACAGTGTAATTACACGCTTGTAATCCCAGTACTTTGGGAGGCCAAGGCGGGTGGATCACTTGGGGTCAGGAGTTTAAGACCAGCCTGGCCAACATGGTGAAACCCCGTCTCTACCAAAAATATAAAAGATTAGCTGAGCGTGGTGGTGCATGCCTGTAATCCCAGCTACTCGGGAGGCTGAGGCAGGAGAATCACTTGAACCTGGGAGGTGAAGGTTGCAGTGAGCCGAGATTGTGCCACTGCACTCTAGCGTGGGTGACAGAGTGAGACTCCATCTCAAAAAAAGAAGATAAAAAAAAGAAAACCAATAAAGAAAATCAGTGAAACAAAAGCTGACTCTTTGAAAAGGTCAATACAATTGATAAACTTGTAGCCATAATGATAAATGGAACTAAGGAAAGGAGACACATTACTAATATTAGGAATGAGAGAGCTGACATCACTACAGATTCTACAAATATTATGAACAAGCTCGTGCCAGTAAATCCAACAACTTAGTTGAAATAGGCCTGATATTGTTACCAGTGGAGAGTGTCCAGGTTCTTGGCATTTTGAACAAAGAATTGGACAAAACACACAAAGCAATGAAAGAATGAAGCAATGAAAGCACAGATTTTCTGAAACGAGGGTACACCCCACGGAGTGGGAGTGGGCTGGAGCAAGTGGCTCAAGAGTGCTGGTTACAGAAACCTCTAGAGGTTTCCCATTGGTTACTTGGTTAGACCCTATGTAAATGAAGTAGTGGCCTGCAACCAGTCTGATTGGTTGCAGAAGGTGACCAATCAGAGGCTGAAGTGAATTTTCAAAGTTACACCCCTGTGCAGATGAAGACTAGGCCTGTGACCAGTCTGATTGGTTGCGGGAGAGGACCTATCAGAGGTACCTTCCATTTTCATCTGCAATGCAGAAAGTGGGAGGGTTGGAAAGAGAACAGCCTCTGATCCTTTTGTTACCTGAGTGTGGAAAGTTAGGGTTTTCCTTTTGATTCACTTCTAGTCAGTCTGTGCAAATCAGCCTTGGGTTCCCTGCCTCCAGACCCTGTTCTCCTGCCTCAACATTGTAGTATAATAAGAAATACATATTTGCTCTCTGCTCCAGGTCCTTGGCACAGAACTCCTAAAACTCTTACAATTTCCTGAGCAATCAGTTGCTGTGTACATCTTTTGTTCTAATATTTCATCATTGACCTCAGTTCTTGACCCAGATCTCCTAATCTGTTGGAATTTCCTGGGTGATAGGGGTGTCTTTTGTTCTAATGAGGAACCTCTTGGTGGGTGCCTGAGTGGGTGCTGGTCACCAGAAAGACCAAGCCACAGTTAGAAACTTGGAACTTTCAGCCCTACCCCCATCCTCCAAAAAGAGGAACGGGGCTGGAGATGGAGTTAATAATTGATCATGCTTATGTGGTAAAGCCCACATAAAAATCCCTGAAGAACTATGGGGTTCAGAGAGCTTCTGGGTTGCTGAACATATGTATGTGCCGGGAGAGGGGCACAGAGAGGGCATGACAGCTCCATGCTCCTTCCCCCAAGCCCTGACCTGTGTGTCTCTTCACCTGCTGTTCATCTGTATCCTTTATCACATCATTTATTAATGTAATAAGTAAATATAAGTGTTTCCCTGAGTTCTGAGAGTTGCTCTAGCAAATTATTGTACCCACAGAGAGGGTCATGAGAACAATTCATAGCTGGTCAGCCAGAAATATAGGTGACAACCTGGGACCTAGAACTGGCATCTGAAGCTGGAGTCAGGCTTGTGGGCCTGATACTTTAACCCGTGGCATCTAACTCTAACTCCAACTCCAGGTAAATAGTGTCAGAATCAGCCAGGCACAGTGGCTCACGCCTGTAATCTCAGCATTTTGGGAGGCCGAGGCGGGTGGATCACTTGAGGCCAGGAGTTCGAGACCAGCCTAGCCAACATGGCAAAACCCCATCTCTACTAGAAATACACAAATTAGCTGGGCATGGTGGCACATGCTTGTAATCCCAGCTACTTGGGAAGCTGAGGCACAAGAATCTCTTGAACCTGGGAGGTGGAGGTTGCAATGAGCCGGGATCATGCCATTGCATTCCAGCCTGGGTGACAGAGTGAGACTCTTGTCTCAAAAGAAAAAAAAAAGTGTCAGAATTGAATTGAATCGTAGGACACTCTGTTGATGTCTTCTGGAGGATTACTTGATGTATGCGGAAACCCCCCACCCATATTTTGGTGACATAAAGTATTCTGTGTTGAGTGTGGGAGTAGGAAAGAGAGTTTTGTTTTTGCTGTCTCATACAGGAAAATTTCTTAATAGGTACAACCTTTCAAAACCTCCCCTCAAACACACAACCCAACAAAACAAAACAAAACAACAACAACAACAAAAAACCCTCTAGGCCCAGATGGCTTCGGTGGGGAATTTTACCAGACATCTAAGAAAGAAATCCTACCAACCCTACATAAACTCTTCCAGAAACTTGAAAAGGGAGGAATACTTCCCAACTCATGCTATGAAGCTGGCAATACCCTGATACTAAAGATAAAGATATTACAAGAAAAGAAATGTACAGACAAGTATTTTACATGAACATGGATGTGAAAATTCTGTCAAATTGAATTCAACAATATGTAAAAAAGCCATCATGATCAAGTGGGGTTTATCCCAGGAAGGCAAGATTAGTTTAACATTTGAAAATCAATGTAATTCACCACATAAAAAAACTAGGAGGGGGAAAAACCCCTCTAATCATGTCAGTAATGGAAAAGCATTAGACAAAACCCAGCCTCTATTGCTGATACAAACACTCAGCACACTAGAAATAGAAGGGAACCTCCTTAACTTGATAAAGAATATCTGCAAAAAACCTACAGGTAACATACTTACTGGTGAACAACTGAATGCTCCCCGCTAAGATCAGTAACATGGTCAGGGTATTCACTCTCACCACTTTTATTCAACACAGTATTGCAGCTTTTAGCCAGTACAGTTAGGCCAAAAAGAAATACAAGGCTTCCAAATAGGAAGAAGTAAAATTGTTTTCATTCATAGACAACATGACTGTATAGAAAATTCAGTAGAATCTACAAAAAATCTCCTAGAACTAATATGAGTTCAGCAAGCTTGCAGGATACAAGATAAATATATGAAAATCTATTGTATTTCTCTATACCAGCAACAATTGGCAATAAAAATGTACTATTTACAATAACATCAACAATATTAGATAGGAATATATCTGACAAAAGATGAACAATATTTGTACACTGAAAATTATAAACCATTGCTGAGATAAGTTAGTTCTTAACTGAGAGTAGAGATAAATCATGTTCATGGGTGAGAGGATTCATTAGTGTTGAGATGTCAGTTCTCCCCAAATTGATCTAAGATTTAAGGCAATCTCAGTCAAAACCCCAACAGGGAAATTTACAAGCTGATTCTAAAATTCCTTTTTTTTTTTGAGATGGAGTCTCACTCTGTCACCCAGGCCAGAGTGCAATGGCACACTCTTGGCTCACTGCAACCTCCGCCTCCCGGGTTCATGCAATTCTCCTGCCTCAGCTTCCTGAGAAGCTGGGATTACAGGCACCTGCTACCATGCCTGGCAAATTTTTGTATTTTTTTAGTAGAGACAGGGTTTCACCATGTTGTCCAGGTGGTTCTTGAACTCCTGACCTCAGGTGATTGAACCACCTCGGCCTCCCAAAGTGTTGGGATTACAGGCATGAGCCACCACACCCAGCCCTAAAGGTCTTAAGGAAATTTAAAGGACCTAGAATAGCCAAAACAATTTTGAGAAAGATCAACAAAGTTGGCAGACTAACATTACCTGATTTCAGGATTTACTATAAATAAATTTGTACTTTTCAAGACAATATGGTATGGGTATAAACATAGACAAATAAGTAGATCAGTGATTCAGCCATTCAACTCAGAGATTTTTACACAAAAGAAATGGAAGCATATTCCGTACAAAGATTTGTACATGAATGTTTTAAACAACTTTGTTTATAATAGCCCCAAACTGGAAACAACCCGCATTTCTACCAACAGGTGGATAGATAAATTGTGGTACCTCTTTATGATGGATGCTACTCAGCAACAAAAAAGGAATGAACTATTAATTCATGCAGCAGTGTAGCTGAATCTCCAAATAATAGTGCAGAGTGAAAGAAGCCACACTAAAAATTATCGTGTTATGATTCTATTTATGTAAAACTCTCGAGAAGGAAAACTAATCTGGAGTGACAGAAAACAGGTCAGTTTTTTCCTGGGAATGGGAGGAGGGGGATTGCACAGAAGCATGAAGAAGAAACTTCTGGAGGTGTTGAATGTATCCATGATGTTAGATCATGCAGATAGTATGCCTGTGGTGGATGTCTGCCTTAAATATGTTCAGCTTATGGCATTTCAGTTATGCCTTAACAAAGCTGTTAAAAAAAAAACCAACTCACTGGGAACCTTGTGGCTTCTTCCCCAGCCATTCTACTCAAACCTCTCTCATCTAAGACTCACTGGCCCTTTCTTGCCCAAATATTTATATTTGTCTCTGTCCTTGATTTACTTAACTTCTCATTGCACTTGACTTAGGTGAGCACCTCTTTCTGCTAGAAACACTTTTCCTTCTTGGCTTCTGAACAGCACATTCTCTTCGTTTTTTCCCCCAGCTCTTGTGGCTCCAACTCCTCTAGCAAACCTCATTTGTTAGAGGGCCTTTGACCCTATCTTCCTCTCTATTTATACTCTACTCAACTCCAAGGTTATCCCACCTAGTCCTGCAATTTAAAGCAGCAGCATCTGTACATCCCAACAGAATTTTCTGGGATAATAGAAAGAGTCCCTATTCGCATTGTCCACACGGCAGCCACTAGCCGTCTGTGGCTATGGAGTACTTGAAATGTGGCTAGCGTGACTAACAAATGAATTTCAAATTTTATTTATTTTATTTAATTTCAATTTAAATAGCCACATATGGTTAGTGGCTACCGTATTGAATAGTCCAGGTCTAGATCACTGTATGTTTACAAACTGTGGGTGGGAACACATTTGCTGGTCTTGACTTTTATTTTTTCAGAATAAAATAAGTTCTGTTTTTCACAAAATATTTGTTTCAGGCTGGTATCTCCAGGGTTCACACATAGTTGTTTCTTTCATTTGGTTTTGTATGTAAGTTGAAAGGCACTCATCTAGATGCCGATGATGTCCGTGTTAATGTTTTCAACCATGAGCTGAGGCCCAAAGTCATATTTGTCATCCTGACATCTCATCACAAATCTGTAAGCCTGCTGTTTTTCCCTCCAGTTTTCCCACATCT
This sequence comes from Hylobates moloch, assembly GCF_009828535.3. Lineage (NCBI taxonomy): Eukaryota > Metazoa > Chordata > Mammalia > Primates > Hylobatidae > Hylobates > Hylobates moloch. The sequence continues at coordinate 3,380,356 of NW_026652303.1, read as the reverse complement.
CTGCAAATGGCACTATCTTTTCCTCCAGTTGATGCGGAACGGTGACCTTAATTTTCTGCTTTCCTGTGCCCCCTCCCCGCCACACCCTACTCCCACACTCAGTCCAGCAGCAAGGTCTGTTGGCTCTGCCTCCTAAATGGGTCCCAGGTCTTCCCACTTGTTTCTGTCTGGGTTTCTATCAACATACTCTAAGCCCCTGGCATCTCTTGCCTGGAGTACTGCCATAGCTTTAAACTGGTCTGTGATTCACTGTTATCTTTGTAAGACCCACAGTGGCCAAAGGAATCTTCCAAAGCCATAAATCAGATGCTGCTGCTGCCCTACTCCAGAGCCTCCAAGAGCTTTCCACTGTGATGCTCTGTTGTCACCTTACTGTGCTTATGAGGCCCTGGTGACTGGGCCCAGCCCTCCGCCACAGTCACCCTGGCCATTCTATGCCAGGGACTTCCACTTCCTTGCTTATTTATCTTCAGGGCTCTGCACATGTGCTGTGACCTAGGCCCCCCAGATCTTCCCAAGATGGCCCCTCTCTGTTAATTTGTCTTAACTCAGAGGTGATTTCCTCAAAGGAGCAGCACTTCTCTGACTAAATAAGTATCTGTACCCAAGTCGGAGTGATAGTATTTTAGGAGTAAATGAGATACATTTTTACTGAAATAGAGTGCTTTTGAGTAATAGGAGCCAAGAGCCATCAAAGTATTCTTGACTAGAGATCCTTGAATTTTCTCTGCAAATCATCTGTAATCAACAAAATCCTTCTGTGCAAGTGATACTGCCAAGTTTCTGTATGGAGAATAAATATTGGTCTTGCTATTTTTTAACTTACTCGACTGAGCACCCCATTATGCAAATTTAATGAACAGTTTAAAATATGCATATTATGCACAATAGTGTATTAAGATATAGATGTATAAATTATGTTAATATAAAATTTAAAATGAGTATTTCATTAATATGAATATATCATATGCACAAGGCAAATAGCATTTAAACTTTTTAATCTCTGAGATTTATGTACATCATGGTTAGCTTTGTGAGAAAGTTTGAATTTGATTTAGGTTACCAAATTTGATTTTAATTATCCAAATTTAAGTTTGATTGTCCTGAAGAGAAAGGGTCTGTAGGGTCGATTATTCCTTATGTAATTTTAGTCTTTAGTCCTTACTTTTGAAGATGTGTTATTAAAATAGTGCAGAAAAATTACCAGTTATTAACAAAATATAGGGTTTGTGATTTTTGACCTTTGCTTTAAAGAAAAAAAACAAGCTTACATTCAAATACTGAAACTTTTTGTACTAGTCATATGCATAACAGATTCCAAAAACAACAAAATTGAAACTGTATGTGCAGAATACTATGTATTGGTTAAACTACATAACACAGGAGGCAATAGGAAATGCATTTACATTTGCAAAATGAAAATTGAATATAAATAGGAAAATGTGGCATGATTTTATCCTAGAAAATTATTTAAATCAGAATAGACAGTGTTCAGAAAATTAAAATAAGGCCTCCATTTTACTTCACTTGTATTTCATTCTATACAAGTTCAGAAATGGTGGTGATTAAAATATTTAAGTCACTTTACAGTCTTCTGGGATAGCTCTCCAAAGGGAATAATCCAAGCTACAGACAAAGATTTATACACAAAGACATTAGTTATGGCATTGTTTATAATTTTGAAAAGGCAGGAGCCATCCAAATATCCAGTGGTGGGGGGAATTAAGCAGATTGTATAACATCCTTACAAAAAGATTATATAACCACTAACATTAATTTTTAGGAAGATTGTTTAATGTGAGAAAAAGCATCTGACATAATGCTAAGTGAAGAAAAAGGATATATTTATATGGTATGGTCTTAATTAGGTGAAAACAATATCCACAGAAGAAAATACATTAATAGTAGTTAATTCTGAGGACTGCATTGTTGCTGGTTGTATTTTCCAGGTTTTCTAGAAAAAACACATACTACTTTTATAATAGGGAAAAGATTATTCATAAAAGAAATTTTGGTGCTAATAAAATATTAAATATTTAGGGTTACTGTGCTTTAGAGCCAGAGAGTAGTGCAGGGCTCATTTAGTCTAGGAGCTCATGAGTGAGGGTTATAATTGATAAGGGAGATTGAGAGCTGTTTTTCAGATGGCTCCATGGACAGCAAAGTTTCCTGGTGTTTTTGCTTTCAGATAGTCCCTGATGTGCTCAGTTCTGTCGCTTACTATCTGTCACTTGTTGATCAGAAAGTCTGACTGGCTGTTAGCTTTGTATTTGACAAATATAAAACAGGAAGACCAGGTAGTTGTTACCTAATAAATATGACTTATTTGGCCGCCCAACATTTTAAAACAGGAGGCAACAATGACAGATTCCTGATTGTGTAAAGTGGGAACCATTCTGGATCATTTTTCAATCTTTAGGTTCTGATCAATTTACAGGTCATGAAATCCTTTTAGTGAGTCTTCCCTAGCATTACTTTGTAAATGAAATTAGATGAGAATAGAAATACCAGAGTGCATGGCATGTAGTAAGTATCCTGTAAGTTTTAATTTCAGGTGTGTGTTTGTAGGTACTGGATTGTAACATAAAGTGTGTTTTTGTTTTGTTTTGGTTTTTTTATCTATAGTTTGCTGTCAAAAAAGTCCAAAGACTCTTAGTGTGATCTACACCAGTGGTGTGCAGTATTCTCCAGTGATAAGTAGCATTAGTGTCACCTGGGAGCTTGTCAGAAATGCACCTTATTGGGACCCACCCAGATCTACTGAATCACAAACACTGGTGGTGGGTCCCAGCACTGTGTGGTCCTTTAATGAGTCCCTGTCTTAGTCCATTTTCTGTTGCTATAAGAGAATATCACAGGCTGGGTATTTTATTATAATAGAGGTTTATTTAGCTCACTGTTTTGGAGGCTGGGAAGTCCAAGAGCATGGCACTGGCATCTGGAGAGGGCCTTTTTGCTGCGTCATGTCATGGTGGAGATTATCACATGGTGAAAGGACAAGTGTGTGTCAGCTCAGGACTTTTCTTCTTCTTATAAAGTCACCAGTCCCAACTTGGGGGCCCTACTCTGATGACCTTATCTAATCCGAACTACCTCCCAGAGGCCCTACCTCCAAATGCCATCAACATATTAATTTGAGGATTACGTTTCCAATACATGAAATTTGGAGGACACATTCAAACCATAGCAGTCCTCCTGGTGATTCTGATGCACACTCAAATTTGAGGCACACTAGTCCAGCCTTGCCATTCTTGGTGAGGTTCAAGGACTAACACTGGCATCACCTGTGAGCTAGTTGGAAATGCAGAATCTCAGACCCCAACCTGGACAGGCTCACTCAGAGTCTGTGAGATCACCAGGTAATTTATTTGCATGGTAATGTTAAATAGCTCTGATCTCAACACAAATGCCTCAGGGGCCAAGTAGGTCATGTCAGTAGTGAAAGTAGCCTGGTTTCCCCCCTAAAGAAAGTAGGACATTCCTCAGGGATCTAGAACTAGAAATACCATTTGACCCAGCCATCCCATTACTGGGTATATACCCAAAGGACTATAAATCATGCTGCTATAAAGACACATGCACACGTATGTTTATTGTGGCACTATTCACAATAGCAAAGACTTGGAACCAACCCAAATGTCCAACAACGATAGACTGGATTAAGAAAATGTGGCACATATACACCATGGAATACTATGCAGCCATAAAAAATGATGAGTTCATGTCCTTTGTAGGGACATGGATGAAACTGGAAAACATCATTCTCAGTAAACTATCGCAAGGACAAAAAACCAAACACCGCATGTTCTCACTCATAGGTGGGAATTGAACAATGAGAACTCATGGACACAGGAAGGGGAACATCACACTCCAGGGACTGTTGTGGGGTGGGGGGAGGGGGGAGGGACAGCATTAGGAGATATACCTAATGCTAAATGACGAGTTAATGGGTGCAGCAAAACAACATGGCACATGGATACATATGTAACAAACCTGCACACTGTGCACATGTACCCTAAAACCTAAAGTATAATAATAAAAAAATAAAAAAAAAGAAAGTAGAACAATAAGAAGGCATTGTGGTGTGAAGTTTTAGTATTCTTGATTTGTTTAAAAAAATCCTGTATTACACCAGTGGGGGTTAACACATTCAACTAAATTCATCAACTAAGGTTAACTGCAGTTGACATTAATTACTTTAAGCAGATTTTTAAGCACAGAATTTTAATAGTGACCCTCATATTAACTTCTTCTGATCTCTTTTAGGAATTTATCAAAGAACTGCTTTCTCGGATAAGAGGCATGAGGAAACTGAGCCCTCCGCAGAAGAAGAGTGTATGATTCTGGCACAGGGTGAAACTCTCCCAGAGACGAAGAAAGGTCCTGGGATTTGTACTTCATGAAGACTTTTGTGAAAGAATAGGTGTCCTTATGAGCAACGTTTTTTTTTTTTTAATTTTTTTGGTGTGAAGGTGGGGGGCTCTATTAGACGTTTATTCAAGAGTGTTCCTTTTTTGGTTTTGAAGGTTTTGTTAATGTAATATTTTAATAGCAAAGATATCATGACTCTAGCCACAGCCTAACCAAGGATTATCAAAGGAGGTGGACACTCAAGGAAGGGCCGCACCAGGCTGCGTTTTCTGCAAGGACTCAGATGTTCAGTACTTTATGATACAGGGAAGATAGTTTTCTTACAAGTAGTTTGGTAATATTTTTTTCTTAAGTTGTATATTTGACTCAGCTGTCAAATTTCTCATACTTGTATATATCTACACACAACTAAGTTAAAATGTTGATGTGAGTTTTATTTCACATGGATGGAATAAACTTGTGGTCGTCCTTTAACTAGAGGTCCCAGCACATGTGTTTTCAAGAGGCCACTAGGCATTCTTCATTGAGTGCTGCTGACTTCAACACTCACTTTACGCACCAAAGTGAAAGAATTCAGTGTATCCGTTATTTTAATGCGCTACACTACAGAAATGTTAAGTTGGTCAAGGGCTTAATTTATGGAATTTCTATTATTTCATTGGTTGGGATGCTTTGCCAGGTCATGTGCTTATTGTCTCATTTGTAGTCTTTTAAAGTTGTATGAACCCTTACTTTGAAGAACTAACTTGATTTCTAGAGAAATATCCACACTATCTGAGTGGCATTTTGCATTGGAAAAAGGAAGCACTGTGTAGCAATGAATTGCCTGTGTTCCACCGAGTACTGTGTATTATTCTCTCTCCAGGAAAGCAGATCAAAAGAAAGTTAGCAGATTGAGTGTCTTCTTCCTTAGAAATAGGTTCTGGTAGCTTCTGTGCCTGGGTAGCATCAGACCAGTGGGAGTACACCGAGTGTTAAGTGTCAGGGTGAGAAAGCCTCACATTCTCTCTAGACAGTCACTCTAGGAGCTGATGTTGCTGGTTTGGAAGTGTGGAGATTGCATTTCTGGCTTCTCTCAATGGCTTGTGTTGAGGACTGTGGGTGCTCCTGGCCCTAATTGTGCACCCTGATCCCCGTGCTTGGAGCTAGGCCTGGTGGCGTGCTCTAGCCCTCTCAGTTACCAGCTCTTTGGAGAAGGATCAAAATTCAGATGGGATGTGGGATGGGTAATAGGTGAGAGTAGAAACTCTTCCTTCCCTCCAGGAGGCCCCTGCTGCCTCCCACAGAAACCCACCTACCGTAAGATGTCTCCAGGTGGCCTTGTCCAAGGATGGGGGTCAGGCATTTTATATCAAGGGTGCTCTGAACATATTTTATTTTTTAAAAAAACTATGTGAATTTTGCGTATACTGGCAAGCTTTTGAAAATGTATTTAATTTTGTATTGTTTACCAATGATTTATTTACAAGATATTTACTCAAATAAATGGAGCTGCTTACAAGCCTGTTGACATGTGTGGCTTGCACAACACGTTAACATGATGGTTTTGCTTTGTCAGTTTCTCTGCAGAGGTGAGGACCAAGCACCTCACCTCATTTCATTTCATTTTCAAGGTATTTCTAGGCATGTAATCCTGGCTCTCTCCTCAGGCATCTTCAGATCAGGTGGTGAAAGCGAAGGAGCTAGGCCACATTCTTGGGCTGAGAAAGAAGACGAGCTCTGTGTGCTCAGCCTGGCACTCTCCTAGGCCATGCTCGTTTCATTTAATTAAAACTCCCCTTTGCCGTCTGACAAGAACCCTCAAAAACATTTCAAATTAGTAAACGATTCCACTTATTGTTAGAATGCCTTGCACCATGGAAGTCGGAAAAATACAGAATGGGCAGGATTTCTGTTAGGCTTAATTGACCAGCCCATGTGATGCTCTCAGATGAAGTAAGAATTGACTTTTCCTCCAAAGGCCTCTGCTCCCACCACACACCCCCTCCCCACCTTCCCTCCTGCCTTGATTCTCGTGAGTGCTCCAGCCAGAAGTTTGGGCCTCTTTCTTGACTCCCCAGTATGCTCCCAGTCACCCAGCTTGTCCTCTGTGAATACTTCTCAAATCTATCCTGTGTCCAACTTTCCTGGATGGCTGCCACCACCTTGGGATCAGATTCTCCATGTCCAGGCTTGTCTCCCTCTGATCCATCCTCCACGCAGTTGCCAGAATAGTCTGATAACTCCACCCCCTGCTTGAAACCCAAACCCTCTGCATGCCTTATGAGAAATGTTGTCTCTGCCTCTCCCATCTCTTTTGGCCTTGTACTCATGCCCAGTTCTGCCAAATTCCTTGGAGTTTCTGGCGTGTTCTATGTGTTTTCTTCTCTGCTGCTTTGTAAAATCTGTTGCCTTGGCCCGGAACACCCCCTCTGCCAACAGGCTCTATCCAGAGAGCTGGGTTAGATCCCCTCCTAGGTGTGTTCCCCCTCAGCTCCAGCCTCTACCCCATTGTAGACGCATCCACAGTATCATTATTGTCTATCCATTTGTTGGTGTCTTCTGTTAGAATCTAGGATCCTTGAGGCTGGGATCTGGACTTCACCAAGCATCTGGTCCTAGGCTGGGCCCATCAAAGAGATTGTGTGTTTGCCAATTGAATGAAAATGACAACAGATTCAAGAAAACTCCACTGTTTTCTTCCCAGCTAGAGTTGTGGTTCTTAGATCTGAGTGTACATTTGAATCACCTGGGAAGCTTTAAAAACAATGGAAGCCTGGGCCTCAGGCAATTCTGACCAGTTAAATCAGTGTCTCCAGGACAAGAGCTGGGGTGTTTGTTTTCAAGCTCTCCAGCTTGTGCATCACTGGGCCATTGGGTCACTCTTGTGCCGTTGGATGGCTAGATGCATTAGCTTGACCTCAGCTCTCCATGTTTATGCTATTACAGCAGGTGGCAGCTGTGACGTTAGCACATTCGCTGTTTCTCATACAGAGTCTTCTCACTAGGGCAATGGCTCCAAATTATCCAACTTCTAGTGCCGCGCTCACTTGAACATTGGGATATCTCAATGTAAACTTCATGGAGTGGCTTCCATTTATAATGATCATAATAAAAGCACTGTGCTGAGTGCATGCTTTACCTCATTTAATCCTGACCTTAACCTTATGAGGCAGGTGGCATTATTCTCATTTTACAGATAAGAAAATAAACTCAGGCTTAGCAGCTTACCTAAGTCCACACAGCTACAACACTGAGATTCAAACCCAAACCTATTTGACTCCAAAGTCCCATAACCATTACGCTTTCTTGCCACTCTTAGAGAGTTACTCTTAGTCCCACTCACAAGAGTGAACCCCAGAAGCCACATTTAAAGTGAGCCAGGTCCCTGAGCTGGCAGGGTGGCTGTGGAGGTTTTGTGGATGGAGGAGGTCCCAGCCACCTGTGGGACTCTTCCTCACTCCTGGGAACTGAGGGGCTCCCTGCTCCCTGTCTGCAGTGCAGCCAGGCCCTGTGATGCTGGCCCTCCTTATCCAGAGTCCTCTTGCCTTTTCCCCATAACATAAAGCTCCTGGACTTGGGCTTAGCAGCTGAGCAGGGACCAGACATCAGTTTCCTGAGAAAGAGCAGCTCAGGACAAGGCGATTTTCAATTCCTGAAACACAGGAATTAAACAGGTTTTTACTTATTTATCACTGACATAGTTTGGATATTTGTCCTCTCCAAATCCCATTTTGAAATTTGATCTCCGGTGTTGGAGGTGAGAGGTGTTTGGGTCATGGGGGCAGATCCCTCATGAATGGCTTGGTGCCATTCTCCTGGGATTGAGTGAGTACTTACTCTTAGTTCCCTCTAGATCTGGTTGTTAAAAAGAGCCTGGCACTTCCTCCCCTCTCTGTCTTACTTCCTCTCTTGCCGTGTAACAAGCTGGCTCTCCTTCTGCCGTGGTTGGAAACTTCTGAGGTCCTCACCAAAAGCAGATGCTGGTGCCATGCTTCCTATACAGACTGCAGAACCACAAGCCAAATAAACCTCTTTTCTGTATAAATTACCTGCCCTCAAGCACTTCTTTATAGTAACACAAACAGCCTAAGACAATCAACTAAAGTCTCCATAAAAGATTGTGTGCTGTGCAAAATCAGCTTTTGGAAACCTAAGCTGTTTTTGACATGACTGCTGTTTAGCAAGAGAGTGGCAGGCCCACAGCTACTGGACACATCCCCATCCCTACTCTCCCACCCCATTTTTGCCTCTGAGTGAGAGGTTCTGGGGCTTCCCTCTGCTTCCTGGGAACCTTCCCTGGAATCTAGCCACTTTGAGAGTGAGCCTGTGTAGTCGTGAGTCATATCTGTCCCTCTATGGCCCCTATCTACTTCCTTTGACTCTTGTCTTTGGGTGCTCAGAGTCAAGGACTCAGCACCCCTCAACGCTACTGCATAGCCTAAGAGAGAAGTGCTGTGGGTGGCAGGGACCCTTGTCTGTTGTCTAAGAAAAGAAAACTCCTATCAGGTAGTTGGAACTTTCTGAAAGCCATTTTCAAATTGGACACAAGCATACCACTATTTTCCCCTACTGGTTTCTCTTTGTTTGAATTGATTTTAACCAAAATAGTCCTGGAGAATTATTCCTCAGAACTAGTCTCATTTCTTTGAGGGCTTGGGGTACAACCCACTGCGTGTTTGTAATTTGCCTGTGAAAAATGGAGTGGCTTCTCAGTCTTCTATGAGTGAGAAAGAACAGTGCAAGCTTCATGGAGTTCCCACCCAACCCCACTCAGAAACAAATGCTGGAAATGCTTCACTAATAGCCTTCTTGTGTGGCCATGAAGGCCAACCAGTTCTCTCTTGTTGACTGGCACATCTTGCCTGGGGATGGATTGTTCTTTTAAGACTGGATTGTTCTCTACCTCCCGTGACTCTCTGGGTGTTCCCATCACAACACATTAGCAGACATTTCAATAAGGTACTAATACTAGAACAGCTACAAACGAAGTCCTTGAGAAACCTGCTTTTCTGTTGTTTTATTGAGTCAATTGGATAAATAAGGGCAGATTAGTGTCTGGTGTGTGTTTCCTTCACACTCAGTCTCCTTGGTGGGGTGTAAATGAAACTAGCGGGGTGGCCTTCTTTGGGCTCACCTTGTTCCAGTGGATTCTAGGAGGTAATTAGTTCCAGCAAGCACAGGGGGTAAAGAAGAGTGCATTCTAAACTTAGGCGCTGTATAGACTTAGTCGTAATTCAGTGTTCAAGTTGTTAGGAGACATTTCTACATGGGTCTCATGTTTCTGCATGTCTTGTGAGTAGAGACTGCCTTTGTTCCAGACCCTCTTTCCAAGAATGTTTATATGTATAGCAAACAACCTTAGAAATTAGAGATAGTGTCTCCATGCAGAGCAAAGCTGTCTATTATAAAAGATTTGGGTTCCCTAAGTGTCAAGCCCCTTTCCTGGGATGTGACCCACTGCATGCACAGGTGTCATCTGTCCTTCTTTGTAACACCCTAGGAGAAGTGAGGCTCGAGAAGTGCCACTACTCTAGCCACTGCTATTGCTATAACTGTCCTTCCTCTCTAACTCAGGAGTGTAGCGTCTTCTACCAGCATCTATGAAACTGACAGGCTAATTTGTTAGCTTACAGTAGTGTAAAACCTTAGACTCTACACAAGTCTTGACAATGGTCAGTTGTCTTGGTCTCTTTTAATAGGACTTGAATCATTTTTGTCATTAATAGACATTTTCTTATATTTAGACTCTGATTGATTAATTATTTTCAAATGCATACGGTCGGAAGTTCCCTTTAAAGAGATTTCATGCCTGGAAGTGGTTGTTCTGTGAAAGGAATTTAATTTCACAAAAGCAACCTTTTCTTTTCTTCCTTGTTAGCAACTTGAAGCGAATGTTGCCTGGGGTGAAAAGGCTCATGAAAGAGAGATGGACAGTTGGACTGTCCTGGGAGTTTACAGCAAAGTACCCCGTAGACTGAGGCAGAGAAGACAAGCAAAGATTCTTGCCTCGAATCTTTCTGTTTAAAATATGTATCTACATAATATGAGTGGTGCATCATCACTGGCTATTTTGAAGTTCACCAGTTAATCTCTAGAAGCAGTTTTGTGAACTTATTTGCAGTATCACAGCCCGCCCAGTGGTTACCAAAAATAGAAATTGAAGTCAGGGAATATCTGAGGCTACCAGATTGATTCTATTCAAGTTGCTAAATGATTCACATAAAGTGTAACCCAACACACCCTCCAGGTCACAAGACGCTTGAGGGCGAGTGATTTACTATTTGGTTTTCTGTTGTTAGTAGCACAAAATTACTCCTTTGGTGTTGATTAGATTTTTAAAAGGGAACATTTCTAACTCAGACCTCCTGATAGCTCATGGATAAGGGACAAATAAGCTTATTTGTCTTTTCTTAAATATCTTTCTACAGCACTTAGGATAGCACCTTGTTCTTTTTGGCTGTAATCTCAACATGGGGAATCAATATGTGTAATCTATAGTGTTTCATCCTCACAGAATACCCCAGAGCCATAGAGAATCACCTCTTTCTGTAATTGGTGATGAGAGAATTAACCAAAACCTCTCAAACTGATTTTAAAAAAAAAGCATAGTTTTTTTTCTCCTAATCTTATTTTCTATCTCAAACATCTGTGCTTATTTGAGAGCTGGGAAACTCCCTACTTAAATCTTTAATCTAGGAGGTCTTAAAATTATAGTTCATGTGGACTTAGTGAGGTCCTCATAATCTCTGAAACTGTGTAGGAGATGGAACTTACAGAGAGAGAAAGGAGAGACAGATTGAGGTGAGCCACACATAGAGCAACAGAGAGAGATGGTGATCCCAAGACAGGATGCTGGAAGGAAGAGAGCCAGAGAGCAGCAGACAGGCATGAACATGTGTGGGAGGGTTCATGCCACATTGGGGTCTCAAAGTGTCCATACCTGGAACAGGTGAAGAGCCAGGACCCAGAGCCTTGGAGCCCAGGCCCACAGGAGACTGCAGCCACCCAGGGAGCCAGGGCTCGGGCGTCCCAGGAATAGCCAGGGTCAAGCTCTGCCTCCCATCCTCAGCCTCAGCCTTCACCTTGATTGGATTTCCTGGTCTCCTTCCTTCCCACATCATCCACTCTGCTGAATTCCTTCCATAGATGATCACTTCTCCCCAGGACACTGCCCCAGCAGCAAGTAACAGCCTGCCTGGCAGGGAGCCTTGCACGGGCCCATCCCCACCCGCTCACAGGCACACACTGGCTTGTTCAGGAGGTGGGTTCCAGCTCCCTCCTTCCTCCCTGCACTCCATGTTGGGTTGCTTCGCCTGTGGGTTCTCATGCTTACAAGCCCTTGGTGTAACTTTGCCTCCAACCCGTTCAGCATCACGTCAACTTCAATTGCCAATGCCCTAACCCACTCCCTTGTGCTTCCATCGTCTTGTTTAGGCTATCAGACAAACAAATTAAGATAGACATGTGAATACTGCTGCGCAACACAGAGCAATGGATGGGAGGAAAGCCCATACTTTGTCGTCTTATCCCCAGGAAAAAATGAAGGCGGGAAGAGTAAGAATGATGCCCTGTTCCTTAACAAAACACTTCGTGCATTCTTTTATTGTGTCATAGCAGTGCAAGGAAACAAAGCTATTGCATTTTATTTGGGCTGGAAATGTAAAATCCTTAAAATATAACTTTTAGAAGGAAGGCAATTGCTCTTTTTCCTCTTTTTCCTCGCGTCTTATCATGAGAGTCATTTGATCCAAGATACTGCTCCTTAACTTGGGCTTTTTATTTGGAAGAAACACTAAAGATACTTCTTAGGGCTATTGTACAGAGAAAGTAGGTTGCACATTTAACCTTAGGAACAGAAACTGCTGTTGCTTAAGTACCGCTCACCATTTCACCACCTGAGATGAAGAATGACTCAACCATATGATGAAAGAGACAAAGCCATGTTTCTAATGAGGCCAGAGCCTGAAGGCAGAAACCCTTCAAGAGCTGAATTTCCCATTTTGTTGCCAACAACAAATAAACTCAGTGTTCGTTCAATGATGATTAATCCGGCAAAAACTATGCAGAAATGAAGGAGCTTTAAAATGATCATCATTCATCAACCCAACTGTCCCCCTCGGATACTCACTTCATTACTAAGAGAGTAATTATTTTTGTGTTGTCAGTTTTAGGGAAAAGCCCTTGAGGGTTATTCATTGGTAATTGGAAAAATAAATGTTAATGTCTTCTGTGGATTAGGAAAGAATGTTTTATGACTAACTGTTCAGACGCTTCTATTGCATTGCCTGAGTTTGGAAGTTTCATTGGTTTTCCAGCCAAGGCTTCATAAAAGCTTTCAAATTACCTGTAGCTGTCAGAGAGGAGTCTTCTCAAGGAGATGGATGAAGCTTGCCCATGATGCTGCATTCCAGGTTTTTGTAATAACGCTGTGGCAGCCCCATCTCTCCCCTGACCCTTTTTATTTATTTTTTTTTATTTTCTTGAGATGGAGTCTCATTCTGTCACCCAGGCTGGAGTGCAAATGTGCAATCATGGCTCACTGTAACCTCTGCCTCCCAGGTTCAGGCAATCCTCCCACCTCAGCCTCCTGAGTAGCTGGGACTACAGGCATGCACCACTATGCTGGCTAATTTTTGTATTTTTTGTAGAGACAGGGTTTCACCATGTTGCCCAGACTGGTCTCACTGTTGGACTCAGGCAATCCTGCCTGCCTTGGCCTCCCAAAGTGCTGGCCCCGACTCTTTTTAAATTGTGGTCCCAAGGCCAAGCTGTAGTGCCACTGATTTTCCTCATTGAGGAAATGAGCTCAGGTTATTAGAAGTGATGAAGTCAGCAGGCCCCCACAGGATGAGGTTTTAGTAGCCACAGGGCTTGAGGCGCAGCCTCTGGGAACCCAGTCTCTTGATCTACAAGGGTGGATCTGGGGAATGTGAAAAAATAGGACAAATATACTATTAGCCCCAGCATGAAGGATCAGGGTGGCCCTTGACAGCGTGGAGTGGTAAATACACCCATAAAAATATATTGAAGAATGAGGGGCCGGGGTGGAACTGGCTTTCCTCTGTAATATATTGACAAAAGGGCCGGGTTTGGTTTTTCTCCACAGAATGGTCCAAAGCAGTTGTGGCAAGAATAGGCCCAGGAAGAGCCGGGGTCTCCCTCTTACTATTAATTTTGGATGACCCCATGCAGCGCCCATTCAGCCTGTCCAGCTCACATGACTACACACAGGTTTAATCAAGAATCTCCTCCCAGCTGGGGGCAGTGGTTTACGCCTATAGTCCCACACTTTGGGAGGCCGAGGTGGGCAGATTGCTTGAGCTCAGGAGTTTGAGACCAGCCTGGGCAACATGGCAAGACCCCTTCTCTACAAAAAAAATACGAAATATTAACCAGCATGGTGTTGTGTGTCTACAGCTACCTGGGAGGCTGTGCTAGGAGGATCACCTCAGCCCGGTGGTTGAGGCTGCAGTGAGCTGTGATCATGCCACTGCACTCCAGCCTGCATGAGAGAGAGCCTGTCAAAAAAAAAAAAAAAAAAAGAACGAAAGAAAAAGAAAAGAAGAAAAGAAAAAGGAAAAGAAAAGAGAAAAGAATCTGCAAGCTCAAGCTGCAAGTATTGGGGCCATCAGCTACCTTTTATTGAGTGCTTACCGTGCCATGTACCATGCACTTGAGTTTATTGTCCACAGAATCTTCATAGTTACACTTGCCTCAGTAGGGGATTGTCATTCCCACTATATAGATAAGGAAACTGAGGCTTGGAGAGAGTAAGTACTGTAAGGTCATACATTCAGTAGATGATAAAGCTTCTATTTCAAGGCTGGCAATCTGATTACAAAGCCAATTCTGCTAAACTGTGTATAGCTAGTGCTTATACATGGAACTTAGACTCCAAGTTAGACTGTTACCTGGGATAGGGAGGCATGGGTGATCATGTCTTTTGCCTCTTATCTTGTGATATGTATATTGTATTAGTCTGTTTTCATGCTGCTGAGAAAGACATACCTGAGACCAGGTAATTTATACAGAAAAAAAGGTTTAATGGACTTACAGTTCCACGTGGCTGGAGAAGCCTCACAGTCATGGCAGAAGGGAAGGAGGAGCAAGTCACGTCTTATGTGGATGTCAGCAGGCAAAGAGAGAGCTTGTGCAGGGAAACTGCCCCTTACAGAACCATCAGAGCACATGGGACTTATTCACTATCACGAGAACAGCACAGTAAAGACCTGCTTCTATGAAATTACCTCCAACCAGGTCCCTCCCACAACACGTTGGAATTCAAGATGAGATTTAGGTGGGGACACAGCCAAACCATATAACATATATGTATTAAGGCAAGCCCTAAATTAGGTGCTAGATTAAGCAGTCTGTGGTTCGGGTACACTGATCTGAATACTTCCTCCACAGAACACATTAATCAAGCCATGCAAATATATTGCAGGGAAGGGTCTTGCCCAGAGCACATTGCAAGGGAGTTAGGGGCAGGGGAGTAGGGTATTGTCTTCATTGTGATTTTCTGTGGGCCTCTAGTGGACTACAGGAGACTGACAGAGTGAAAAGAATACTTGGGCCTATTATAGCCCAGCCTGTTGTCTGAGCAAGTGATTTAATATGTTTGGTATTCTCTTTATCTTCTTGGTATTCTCTTTATCTATAAACTTAAGAACACTTACCCTGACAATTCCACAGGGTAGAAGGGCTCAAATGAGCAACTAATGTGAAAAGGTTTGGCACAGTGTAAACACATACAGGGGAAAGGTCATGTTCATTAGTTTGGAAACTTAAGTAGCTACAAAGATGTGGTGCCAATCGATGAATCAGTCGATCAGTCAGTCAGTCAGTCAAGAGCAGTGATCTTGAAATCTGAATCTAGGGCTGGACGAGGTAGCTCACACCTGTAATCCCAGTACTTTGGGAGGCTTAGTTAGGTGGATCACCTGAGGTCAGGAGTTTGAGACCAGCCTGGGCAACATGGTGAAACCCCGTATCTACCAAAAATACAAAAATTATCCAGGCACCATGGCACACAGCTGCAATTCTAGCTACTGGGGAGGCTAAGTCAGGAGAATCACTTGAGCTCAGAAGGTGGAAGTTGCAGTGAGCTGAGATCATGCCATTGCCCTCCGGCCTGGGCAACACAGTGAGACCCTATCTTTAAAAAAAAAAAAATCTGAATCTAGCTCCAGCTCTGCTTTTACTTTCTATGTGGTTCCCAGTGCTGACTTAGGTATCTGCCCCTTGTTTTCTTCATCTGTAAAATGTAAACAACAGCAAGATTAGAGTTCATGTGTATATAAGTGCATAGATACATAAAGCACCTTACTACTCTTACGTAATTAGGAAGATCCTGCATGCAGTTACTTAGAATACTTTTCTTGCTCATATCCAGTTTGAAAAGTAATGACTACTAAGTACCTTCTTCCTTTTTCTCCTGTTTGTCCTTCTGGGGCTGTTTCTATCATTCATCTGATCTGATAAACCATGAGTGTGAAACCAGCGGAAGTTCAGTGAAGCTGACGGCACACCTTAAGTCTGTGACGCCATGATTAGATGTCTCTAGAAATAGGACTAGAGCATCTGTCCCCTAGGACAGATGTCTGTACCCCAGAATTCTCAAGCTCTCACATTCCATAGTCAAGAGTTTGAAGGATCTGGAAAAATAAAATTTTTTTAAGTATCTTTGTTGTCTGTGTGTTACACTTTCTACTTTTTGATATTGAAATGTGTTTTTATTGTTTCTCCCTCTTGGGGTCATATTTGGCCAGGGAGTGGGAATGGTAGTTGAGCGAGAATCCTAAATCCAATAGCCATCCCAGAGGGCCAAATTATAGGTGGGAAAATGGCCCACCATATCTAAGATTCAGAGGACAAGAAACCCACCTACGGAGGCACATGTGTTTTTTTTTCAAGCATTTCTCAGAGACACTGTTTGTTAAATCAAGGACAAGGTTGTGGAAGATCATCTTTAATTAAACCTGCAGTCAGTCCCTTTGGGGCTGTGTGCTGTGTTCACCTCTTAAATTCTGTATTCCAATTAGCAGAATCCTTGCTCCTGGCCCTGAGGCTTTATTTGCAGGTCTCACCATTCTTTGGTAGCTGTAATCTGCTCAATTTTGTCTGGAAGCACCTGCTCTACTGTTTCTTCCCGTGCTGTCTCAGGGTGCATATTTTTTTCCTTTCTTGATGTGTCTTTGTTGTTGAGATTGCTACTAGGAGCAGAGCCTGCTTTCTCTCTTAAATCACCACCACCTGCTTCTCACCACCCCTGGATATTCTACCTTTCCCCTGAATCTGCCTCCACCTGTCCATGGTATTTCATAAAGATGCTGGCTGGCATTTCCCGGTCCTCCAGAACCTTATGGAAGTGATGCTCCCTCCTATAATCTAAGAGGAGGTCTTGCAGAGGAGATAGAGGATGCTTCCCCCTGTTGACCCTTCCTCCAAATCAATTAGCAAAAGTCAGTTGATTTAAAAAAATCTTCATCACTTCATGCATAATCATTTAAAAAGACACCAGAAAATGTGGAGCTTCTTTCCAGCAATCCACATATTACCCCTAAAAGACTCCAGCTTCCTGCAATTAACAGCTAAAAATTACTCAGTAATTTTTTTTTTTTTTTTTGAGATAGGGTCTTGGTCTTTTGCCCAGAGTGCAGTGGTATGATCATGGCTCGCTGTAGCCTCAAACTCCTGAGCTCAAGCAATTCTCCCCCACTCAGCCTCCTGAGTAGCTGGGACTACAGGCATGTGTTACCACACCTGGCTAATTTAAAAAATGTTTTTTTAGAGATTAGGTCTGGCTGTGTTGCCCAGGCTGGTCTCGAACTCCTAGGCTCCAGCAGTCCTCCCACCTCAGCTTCTCAAAGTGCTGGGACTACAGCCACTGTGCCTGGCAAGCAGTAATTTTTAAAAAATTATTATAATAAAATATTTTTGATGTACAGAAAAATCTAGGAAATAATATTGAAAGATGTCTCCATTTCTCTCTACTCGACATTTCACTTAAGAAATGAAACATTATAGATGAGACAGAAGCCTCTTGGTACCTGTCCCTGACCCTTTCCTCTCTCTCCATAGAGGTAACTATTAACCTGAAGTTGATATGAATCCTTACCATGCATCTTTTTTTTTTTAACTCCTTCTGAAGGGTCCATACCTATGCATTTGAAACTTCATAAAATAGTATCATACTTTATGTGCCCGGGCACCTTGCTTTTTACATGTGAGTCTTCTGTGTTGTACATTGTGACCACCTTCTCCGTTCTAAGGGAGAGGCCTAATCTCTCCGGGATGGATGCATTGGCCTCTTCTAACACCATGCTAGGACGGGCCTCTGGGATGCCTTGTGTCCACAGCAGTGAGAATTTGCCTTCTGGCAGTGCTTCCCAAAGTCACCTGATCCTAGGACCCCTGCGGTGGGGGTGGGGAGGGGCATTGTTAAAAACACAGATCCCTGAGCCTACTCCGTGGTAGATCCACCACCCACGAGCCATTCAGTGCCCACAGGTGAGTCTTAAGATGACCTTGCAAGTTTGGGAAACTCCACAGCAAATACTTTCTGTAAAAGGCTAGATGGTAAATATTTTAAGCTTTTGGTCTCATCCGAGCTCTGTCACCCCTTCCCCACCCTCCTTCTTCACAACCCTGTAAAATATTAAAAAGTCATTCTTAACTGTAGTGCTATACAAAGACAGGCTGCTGGCTGGATCGGGCCGGCACGGTGTGCTCACCCTGCTCTGGGAATTGCTGAGGTGAGACACTCCGTGTCCGTACATTGACTAGATATTGTCAGATACCCCCAGGTGATTTTATAGCTGCAAAGTCTGTCACCTGCCTCTTCTTCCTGGTCGTCTGTGACCACTTTTCCCACTGCTCTCTGCCTTTTTTTGATATGCAGTTTGCCCATTGCACCATTTCTTTATAGTACAAGCACTTCTTGCCTGAACTCAGATTTTTATTGATTATGTTTGAGGAGCAGCATGCCAGTCACCCTCTCCGTATAAGATCCTTCTACGGGCTGGACACGGTGACTCACACCTGTAATTCCAGCACTTTGGGAGGCCGAGGCAGGCAGATCATGAGGTCAGGAGATCGAGACCATCCTGGCCAACATGGTGAAACCCCATCTCTACTAAAAATACAAAAATTAGCTGGGTGTGGTGGCGTGTGCCTGTAATCCCGCTACTCGGGAGGCTGAGGCAGGAGAATTGCTTGAACCAGGGAGTCAGAGGTTGCAGTGAGCCGAGATCGTGCCACTGCACTCCAGCCTGGACGACAGAGCAAGACTTCATGTCAAAAAAAAAAAAAAAAAAAATCCTTCTACAATGAGCTCATCACTGCTTCCAGAAACCTGTGTGGCCTTGTCAGGCTGTCCAGTGTGGGAACTGTGCTCCCCCCAGGAGTTTCAGCTCCAGAACAGATGCCGTTATCAGGACAGATGTGACAGACAGCTCTCACTGAACACATAGCCACGGCATGCTGGAATTCCTTGGCATATTTTTGGGAGATGCTAACTAAGGCTTCTGGTTTTTATGATTATCTAGGGTAGAAAATGTATGGGCAATGGAGGCAGTCCTGAAAAACAAAGAAAATGTTGACAAAGCCATGAATAAAGCATCACTATTTGTAAGGAAAAATATATAGTCAGGAACTTTCAACAAATGAAATAATCCAGGTCGTTGGCAGTGGGGCCTCCAACAAGCTCATGCCAGTCACACTGGACAATGTTTAAGTTAGAATAACAGGAGGGGAATGAGTTGGCTCTGTTTGGATTAGAGAAGAAAGCACTCTGTTCTCAAAATCAAGTTGTTGGCTTGAATAAAGCCTGGAATCCTGGAAGACCAGGGAAATGTGACATGGCCCCGTGGCCCCACAGGTGTGTTGTCATTGGTTTCATTAAGGCAAAGGGGTAGACTGGAGGCTGCTACCACAAAGGCTTCTGACAACAATGGCTGCTGAGCTCCCTGTACTGCATGAGGTGGGAGCAAACAGGAAAGTCACCACCAGACAGCCAGAGGAACTTGGCGAAATCGGCAGTTTTGGCCTCTGGGTCGTGTAAACAAGGAGATAACTAGAGCAAGTCCCAGACACAGCAAGGAGGGCTGCTTGCTGCCTGACAGCTTTACACAACTGGCCTACACCCACCCCTTCTATCCTGCACCCCCGCAGGTATGCACAAGATGGAGCATGCACAGGATGCCATGTGCACAGGATGGGGCATGAACAGCATGCCGCATGCACAGGATGCCCCATACACATGATGCCACATGCACAGGATACCACATACACAGGATACTGCATGCACAGGATACCACATGCACAGGATGCCGCGTGCACAGGATGCTTTGTGCACTGAATTCTGTGTGAACAGGATGCTGTATGCATAGGATGCCACACTCACAGGCACACACTCTGCTGACTCCACTGGCGTTCTGTGCTCTGGATCTGCCTCTGACTTTCCCTCACATCTTTTCCTCTACAAGGAGGCACCATTTGGGTACCAATTCTCCCAAATGACACTGTGCCTACCTCAGCAAACAGCATGCACATCTCTGAAGGCCTGTTTCAGGATGTGTGGAAGGTGCAGGTGGTTCCTTCCTTGCCTCTCAAATCACTCAGTGGCCTGCTCAGCTGCTGGGAAGGAACAGCCCCGGACACACATTCTGTGCAGCCACAGTTTTGGACACAGTTCCACCACAGGACTGAGGAGTAGCCATGCTGACTCGGGTCACTCACCTCCTAAAGACATTGCAGGACAAATGGAAAATACTTCCTTTCCTTCTGTCTCCATGCCAGCAGTGAGCTAACAGGAATGGGTCCCTGTATCTGTCTTCCTTAGTCCTCCATGTGCCAGGGGCAAGGACAGCCCAGGCAGTGGCAGTATAGTGACTACCTCCTGAGCTGGCCCACAGTGTCCGCGAGCTAGGCATGGTCTGCATTCAGTCCACCTGAAGATGAGCACCTCATTTTATTGTTCCACTTGGAGGCCAATTTTGCAAACTCTGAAAGAAAAAGAAATCCTTGGCTATCATCTGTAAAAAGCATACCTTTGACATTTAATAACTGACATTAGTGTGGCATTTCATTGTTTTAATTTTTTAAAAGTCATTTGATATTCTCATCAACTCTGTGAAGCAGGTGAAGCAAATATATATATTTTTTAATTTATTGTCCCCTTATAGATGAAGAATTTAAAGCTCAAAGACAATTTTAGGCCTTCCTGAAATTTTTGAAGGGCCCAGAGCTGGTACGTGATAAATCTGAGACTCAGGCCCAAATCTTAAAAATTACTTAATCCTATGATTTTTTTTTTTTTTAACTAGACTATTGGTTGTATTGGTCG
This sequence comes from Hylobates moloch, assembly GCF_009828535.3. Classification (NCBI taxonomy): domain Eukaryota; kingdom Metazoa; phylum Chordata; class Mammalia; order Primates; family Hylobatidae; genus Hylobates; species Hylobates moloch. Next base: position 3,359,658 of record NW_026652303.1, on the reverse strand, counting down.
GGGTTCTCCAGAGAAACAGAACCAATAGGACACACACACACACACACACACACACACACACACACACACAGACACACATTTATGTGTATTTATAAAAATGTATTATTTTAAGGAATTGGCTCATGTGAGTGTGGGGACTGGAAAGTCCAAAATCTATAGGGCAGGCTGGGAGGCTGGAAACTCAGGTAAGAGCTAATGATGCTGTTTTGATGCAGAATTTCTCTTTTGTGGGAAACTTTAGTTTTTGCTTTTAAGAACTTCAACTGTTTGGATGAGGCCTACCCACCAACGTCATTGAGATTAATCTCCTTTACTTAAAGTTGACTGATTATAGACGTCAACTATATCTACAAAGTACTTCCTCAGCAATACCTAGATTAGTGTTTGATTAAATGATTGGGTACTATAGCCTAGCCAAGTTGATTCATAAAGCTAACCACCACAACTATACCATAGAAATTCTCCTAGTAAAAGTCTCAATTTTTGCCGGGCATGGTGGCTCACACCTGTAATCCCAGTGCTTTGAGAGGCTGAGGCAGGTGGATCACCTGAGGTCAAGAGTTCAAGACCAGCCTGGCCAACATGGTGAAACCCTGTCTCTACAAAAATACAAAAATTAGCTGGGCATGATGGCGGGTGCCTGTAATCCCAGCTACTCAGGAGGCTGAGGCTGGAGAATTGCTTTCACCCAGGAGGTGGAGATTTCAGTGAGCCGAGATCACACCATTGCACTTCAGCCTGGGTGACTAAGTGAGACTCTATCTCAAAAAAAAAAAAAAAAGTCTCAATTTTGTGGCTGGCAGAAGTAAGAATGAACACATAGAGGGATAAAAGTGAAACTAAAAATTTCTGCAGTGGTCTGTATTCCATTGACAATGTGTCCCTTGAAGGTGGGTCTGCATCACATTCAGCCTTGGATCCCAGCACCCAGCACAGTGCCTGGCTATGGTAGGTCATCAGTAACCATGTGTCCAAGGAATATGTCTAAGCCCACCTTATTATCTCACAGATGCTCATCATAGAATTAACCATAACTTATAAAACAGTGGCTGCCAGGCCTTTCCAGCCATAAGAGATGTGCTCTGGAACTGACTGTCTGGTTCCAAGTGTAGCCTCTCCATTTTCCAGCTGTGCCACCTTAGGCGAGTACCTAACCCTCTCTGTGCTCCATTTCCTTCATTTGAAAAATGGAGGTGATCATTGTTTCTACATAGGGCGGTTGTGCAAATTGAATGAGTTGATTCATATGAGGTACTTAACTCACTCAGTGCCTGGCACATAGAAATACCCAATAAATGTAAGCTATTATTCCTATTATTATGTACACATATGCCCTAAATTCTTTTGTGTTGAGCCCTGCATTCTTCACTTGTAGGAAATCCAGACTTCACAGATTGTTCTTCCTTAGATATTTTCCAGATTCCTGGGTTACCAGGAATAATTGTACACATTGGAAGTAGATTGATAAATATATAATTAATAAGATTCTGCCTTCTGGAAAAGAATCCCTCCAAAGTAAAACAATCATGAGTAGCCTAGTGTATTAGTTTGCAGGCTGCCATAAACAAAGTACCAAAAACTGGGTGGCTTAAACAACAGAAATTTATTGTCTCATAGTCCAGGAGGCCAGAGCCCAAGATTAAGATGTTGGCAGGGTTAGTTCCCCTGGAGCGCTCTGAGGGAAAATCTGTTCCATGCCTCTCTCTGAGTTCTAGCCTCAGGCGTTCCATGGCTTGTAGAGAGCTGTCTTCTCCCTGTGTCTTCACATCGTCTTTCCTCCATGAGTGTCTGTCTCTATGTCCAAATTTCCCCTTCTTATAAGGATGCCAGTCATACTGGATTAGGGTCTTCCTGATGACTTCATCTTAACTTGATCATCTGTAAAGACACTATGTCCAAATTAAGGTCCTATTCACAGGTGCTGGGGGTTAGAACTTCAACATCTTTTGGGGGCACCCAGTTCAACCTATAACACCCTGCTTTCATACTGGGCCCAGTGAACTGTAAACTGTACTTATATCTTGGCCCCAAAGTAATGCCCTTTAACTGACGAATAAATTCCTGGTTTCAAGGTGTTTATGTGCAGAGGAACTCCAGCTGACTAATGTTGAGGGCCATGTGCTGTTATTTTAACATTTACTGTTGTTATATTTCAATATCTTTTTTATATCTTACAATAAGCCCTCATTTAGTTGGTGATGCTAGTGGGAAAATATGGGTTGGAAATAAAACTAGAAATAAAAAGCTATGATGAAGGCCAACAGCATGACACACACTATGCTATTACAGAGGAGAGGAGGCTCCGTGAAATATCAGAGACAGTGCCAAAATAATTTTTACAAAGCATTATTTCATGGCGGTTGATATACACGCTCTGAGAAGTTATTTCCTTTCCTTACATTTATTTCCGTGTAAAACTGACTTTGGGTTATACAGGGACTTCGGGCTGAGTCCCTCGGTGCAACACTCCAGCTCAGCACTTATGGAATGCTGCATGCCCGCCCACACATCTTCACACGTGGCTCCGTTGGATGAAACATCATTTCCTGAGATATCACCCTGAAATGTATAGGGAGGCAACTGTCACTATATCAAGTAGATGCAGTTACTGAGATACACAGAGCCTAGAGGCTAGTAAGAGGCAGGGCCTGTTTGTGCCATGGCCTCTGGTGGAAGAGCGTGGGAGAACAATAGAACCCTTCCATGTGTACAACACTGAGTTCAGAGTGTTCAAGGAACTGGTTCCAAAGTTCTCAGAAAGATAGCAAAATCCTTAATGATGGGAAAAGATGGAGTTACCCACTGTGGATCCATTCTGCAATGTTTCTCCTTGAAGTGAGATCAAATGCCTGACCACGAGTGGTCCTGAGATCTCCTCCTTTTGAAAGAGATTGGCCAGAAATCAATTGCCTGATTGAAGTCAGCCTTGCCATTAACTAAAGATCAAGCCAGATGGTGCAGGTCACTAAAGACAACTGGTTCTGTCCCTGCTGGGAACAGTTCTTGGGCCAGCTGCTCTAAGTCCCCCGCCAGCTTTCCACAAATGTCTGACCATCTTGTCACCCTCTTCCTGCAGACATGATCAGACACATTCCCTTCCCCTGAGCCTGTCTGTAGGGAACTGTGCAGTGCCAGCAGAGTTCTGGAAGGATGAAGTGCTGAGTCTCTGTTGGGTACAGACACATCCAGTTACTGGCAGGACAGAGTAGTGCTGTGGGCATTTAATCAAGATTCTGTTAGGCAGGGAGGTGTGCTGAGGCTGGAGTTCAGCAGGGAATGAGAGCAATTGCTTCTATTTCCTGAGGAGCTACAATGTGCCAGCCCAGCACTAAGTGCTTCATACACATTACTTCATTTAATTCCCACAACATTCCAGTGAGGCTGGTGGGTACTAGTACTGCTACTGTCCCTTTTCACAGAGAAGGAAACTGAGGCTCCAGGACATAAAGAAGTTGCTTAAGTATACAGCTAACAGCAGGAGAGCCAGGATGTTAGCCAGTTGGTCTGATTCCAGAGTAAGGTCTTCAGATCTTGGAATCAGAGTTGGTCTGATTCCGAGGTTGGTCTGTCTGCAAAGACATCAAGGAGTTCACGGTGCAGTGGGAGAGAGAGACAAGCCAGCTGGGATTATATGACATGATATGATGGTATGATATGGTAATGTGATATGAAATATGATATGATCTGGTATAATGATATATGATGATATGATATGGTATGATGATATGATAATATGATATGGTAAGATATATGATGATATGGTATAATATATGGTATGATATAGTATGATATATGATGAAATGGTATGGAATGATGATATATGATATGATATAATATGATATGGTATAATGACTTATGATATATGATGATATATGGTATATGATATAATATGGTATGATAATATATGATGATATGATGTGGTATGATATAGTATGATATATGATGAAATGGTATGGAATGATGGTATATGATATGATATGGTATGGTATGATGATGTATGATGATATACATGATATGACATGGTATGATTATACATGATGATATGATATGGTATGATAGATATATAATGATATGATATGGTATGACATATAGTATGATATAGTATGATGTATGGTAAAATGGTATGATATGATATGATAATATGGTATGATGATATATGATGACATATGATATATGATGATATGATGTGTGATATGATATGGTATGATGATATATGATATATGATATGATATAGTATGATGATATATGATGGTATGGTGTGATATATGATATGCTATGCTATGATATATGATGATGTGGTATAGTATGATATATGATATGCTATGATATGGTATGATGATATATGATGACATATGATATATGATGATATGTATGATATGATTTGGTATGATGATATATGATATAATATGGTATGGTGATATATGATGATGTGGTATGGTATGATGATATGATATGATATGGTATGGTATGATGATGTGATATGATACCATGAAATGATATCATATGGCCTGTGATGAGGCTATGGAAACAGGGAAAAGACACTGGATGGAGTCTTGTGGGGGCAGGGAGATCATGAAAGCATTTCCAAAGTTGGAGTTCTAGCTGTGTGTCCCCCAGCACCCTATGATGGTTAATGTTATGTTAACTTGACTGGGCCATGGGATGCCCAGATATTTGGTCAATGTTATTCTGGGTATTTCTGTGAGGATGATTTTGGACAAGTTTAACATCTAAATTAAGAGACTGAGGACAGCTGATTGCCCTCCCCAATGCAGGTGGGCCTCACCCAATCAGCTGAAGGCCTGAAGAGAATAGAAGGCTGAATCTCCTGTGAGTAAAAGTCCTCCTGCCTGGCTGCTTTCAATCTGGGACATCAGCTTTTTTTTTCTGCCTTCAGACTCGAACTGAAGCATCCACTCTGCTCTTCCTGGGTCTCCAGCTTGCAGACTCCCTCTGCAGATCTTGGGACCTGCCCACCTTTATAATTATGTGAACCAATTCCTTATAATGAATAGCTTTATTTGCACACACACACCTCCTATTGGTTGTTTCCCTGGAGAGCCGTGACTTGTACACACCCTGTTCTTATTCTATCACAATGCCTGTTACAGCATCTCAGCACTGCCCGTTTAACTGCATCTCCTACTGAGCTGGAAGCTCTGGTGGTTTAGGGGCAGGTCTGCTCATTCACTGCTGCCTTCCCCGCACCTGGTACCGTGCACACAGAATAAGCCTAGCAGAATGCCTGTGGATGGACTGACCAATGAAAGTAATGAGGTGCTGGGACCCGAAGGCTGAGCGGCATGAGTCATGAGGAGGCGTAGGTGGAGTTGGAGGTGGGAGGAGGATGATGTAGCAAAGGTAATGGCATGAGTCAAGCGTCTGGCTGAGAATGGGCACAGTGAGTCTCAGACATCAGTGACTCCAGCAAGGGCTGGAGCCTGCAGGGAGGGGGCCAGTGACGGGGAGGGGAAGCTGGATGGTTGGACCATGAAGTGCTTTGCACACAAGTTAAGCGGTTCGACTTTATCCTGCAGGAAGTGGGGGCCGCTAAAGAGTTGACAGATTCTGAATCTACCTAGCCGTGTGATCTTGGCCAAGGTATTTAACTCTGGACTTGGGTTTTGCTGTTGTTTGGTTAGTTCGTTTCTTTTTTCCATTAGAAAAATGAGGGAAGTGATGTGCCTGGGATGGTCGTGAGACTCCCCTGGGTGTGTTGAGTGCTGTGTAAGGGGAGGCATGCTGGACATCTAAAGGGGCAGTGGGTATGGGGCCTACCTCAGCCTTGGCACACAAGCAAGTCCACGACATCCTTCTCCTCTGAAGGCTGACAATTGGCAGAATGCGATGAATGACTGTCTGATGGCATCAGAGAGTTGCGATGCTGTTAAAAGGAAAACCTTAGACAGATTAAGTTTAACAGAGTTTCATTGAGCAAAGAACAAACCACAAATTGGGCAGCCCCTGAACGAGAATAGATTCAGGGAGGCTCTGGCCCAGCCACATGGTCAAAGAAGATTTATGAACAGAGAAAGGAAAGTGATAAACAGAAAACGGAAGTGAGGTACAGAAACAGCAGGATGGGTTACAGCTCTGCATTTGCCTTATTTGAACATGGTTCAAACACTTGGCCACCTGTGATTGGCTGAAACTCAGCGCTTGGCACAAAGGTTATAGTTGTGTACAGCCAGCTAGATTACAGTTCACCATGTACAGAGAGACCTGGCTGAACTTAAAAATGTAAGGAGGCAGCTTTAGGCTAAACTCGATCTAACAATGCTTTCCCCATGTGCCTGGCATTTCTGTCTTGGGAGCATCCAGATGAGTAAATGACGTCTAAGAAGAGTCCCTGGGAGAGACTCACAGGTGCATGAGAGAGGAGTCTGTTTTGAAAGCAAGGCCCGTTGAATTCCAACTAGAAAAATCTCCATTCATTTAAGAGCCATGTGTCTCCCTGCACTAGTTTGGTATTAATATTTATCCATGTTCATAGTATATTCAGATCAGCTGCTGACAAGGCCTTTTCATTGGTCAAATACACTACTCTATATGAGGAAACATAGACCTTGAGTGGATTAAATATATATCTCAAAGCCTTCTGAGCCCCACTTTGCTCCCAAGAGAACTATTTTATTTTTCTGAGCTCTCTAGAGGAAGAGAGGCAGATTAGTTTTCCCAGTGGTGTAGTGACCAGGAACTCCAGAAATCTGGGGATCAGCAAGCCACTGCACCATTGCAGGGCTCCAGGGTCATACTCCTTAGCCACACTCCAAGGACCAACCAGGAATAAGCCATTGCAAATGCTGGTTCCAGGAACACGCTGACCCAGCTGTGATCCAGGGATCAAAAGCTAACACCAAACCTGTTGGCTACAAATCCTCCTGTGAGCCCAGCCTCCCTTTCCACTTAAATGAGTTCCTAATTCAAGGCTGCATGAGTGCCTTTGGATGGCCATTCACAATCACAAGGAAACCTCAGCTGCAAGAGAGTCTGGGATATTCAGTTTGCAATATAAGAAAGCCCTTAGCAGAAGGTTGGGATAGATAAAGAGCTACCATATTGTCACTGATAAACTGGGTTCTTTCACCACTTTGTGTCAGTCACAAAAAAAGAACATCCAGCTGGGAAAAGCAATCAGGCTTTATTCACTAGCCAAGGAATGGAGAAGCCAGCTCTCACTCGAAAGGTAGCTTCTTCCCAAACAATAGAAGGTGTGGGGTTTTAAGCACCAGGTGCAGGGTGGGAGAAGCATGTTTGCATGTGCAGGGCGGGACTCCAGATATGCCTAATTCATAAATATATATGTTCATATATCACCTGTACACAAAATGGTGGAGATTTTCTTTTGGGGGAGGAAATTTTAGCATTATAATGATATGTTAATGATCTGAAGGCAACTAAGGGTCATCTATTCCGGTTTGTGCTGGTTTTGTGGGGTCTTATCTTCCTCTGCTCTTTAGTCAGCGGTCAGTAAGCTCTGGTGCCATCCCAGGCCTTCTAGTTTCATTAAGCAGCTGTGCCTGTAGATAAAGGGACTAAAAGAAAACAGAAAAAGGAACTTCCCCAGTGACTTCCTCAGGGCTGCCCTGGTAACAATACTGGCTGCCCTGAAGAAGACCGAGATATTCCTTGTTTAGTGTGTGCCGTTAAAGATCAATGCTGGAAGCTGGCAAGAGGGAACATTCTCACTAGCTTTCTATTTTAAGCAGACATGATTTAATATATTTACCTAGAAAGGTCTGAGCATGCATCCTCTACTCTACCTTCCTCCCTAAACCCCACATCCCAGCAAATCTGTACTCAAGGCATTCACAGTTTGCAGAAATGATTTGCTAATCCAGGCTGGGGCAAGCCCCAAGAGAAGAGCTGACAATGACCAGTTTTCTGGGTCAGAGTCACAGAATCGGATGGGCCAGAGGGAGCCCATTCATCTCCCTTTCTTCCTCTTCAAATGTTGCTCCCTGACCCTTTATCTAAGACTGGATGGTTGGTGGTGAATAAAATTGAAGTTCCTAAGCTCCTAAAGAGGTTTCTGGAAACCCGCGTTTAGCTGGTGTCTCAGTGTGGCTGGTTGGTTCCTAACCAGTCTCTGCTTCTAAACTTTACCTCCAGGGCCAGGCGGGTTCAGGCACGTTCCTGGTGGAAGGTGCTCTGATGCTGTGGAAGAGTTTCTTCATGGATTCCAACTGCTTGATTTATGGGAATGACTCCACCATGCCTGTTCTCCCCCACCTTTGATGAGGCATCTGACACTGAGTTAATTCATTTGCATGGTGTAGACTATTAGTATATCCAGTGTTGGGACACTGTGTCATCTTCTTTCTGATTATGATGGTAACAAATGCTTGCCATAGGAGACTGGAAAAATCTATCCTATAGGAATATTGGAAAATCTATCCTGTAGGAAGAAAGAAAAAACTCACCTAAACTTGTATCACACACTGTCAAATCTGGGCACTTTTTCTTCTTTTTATCTTTTCCCCCTAAAGCCACAGGCGTTTAAAAACACCCTGAGCATGAGTCAGCCTGTCTGTCCACATCTACATACATGGTATCGAGGTCCTCGTCTTGCAGATACAGATCTATTCTCTTGCGGAGACTCAACCTTGGACAACGTCATTACTTTCCACCGCAATATTCATTACTCCATCAGCAAATTTTTATTTTTTATTCTTTTGAGACAGAGTCTCGCCCTGTTTCACAGGCTGGAGTGCAGTGGTGCAATCATGGCTCACTACAACCCCAACTCCTGGGCTCAAGTGATCCTCCTGCCTCAGCCTTCTTCGTAGCTGGGATCACAAGTATGCACCACCATGTCCAGCTAATTTTTTTTTCTTTTTCTTTTTTTGTAAAGATGGAGGCCTCGCTTTATTGCTCAGGCTGGTCTCAAACTCCTGAGCTCAAGCAATCCTCCAGCCTTGGCCTCCCAAAGTGCTGGGATTACAGGCGTGAGCCACTGTGTCCAGCCAGAAAGTTCTATTTTGTATAGCTAACTTAACAAAACCGCTGCAGTGCTAGCCCCTATTCTTAGTCTATTGCCCATCTGGCCTCCACTATCTGGAAGATAGACAGAAGAGCCCACAACCTTCTCCAGACAACAAAGAAACTGGCTGGTAAAGTCATCAAGAGGCTAGCTGGCGTCTGGGGGGCGTGAGGGAGTGCACTGCATTAATGAAGTCTTTTTGTTCTTGGAAAAGTTTTTGGACAAAGGCTGTGCTATGCGTACAGCATCTCTGCAGCTCCTGGACATATGCTCTGACTGTGCTACTTCTGCACACAGAAGGTCAGCATATGGCTTCCTTTCTCTTTCCCCGAGGAAAAGTGACAGGCTGGGCATGGCTGCCTCACCTGCTGTTGCTCTCGCTCTGGAAAAAGAAGTGTTGGAGGCATCACTGTCAGTAAATCTTCACTGGGCTCCCAGCAGGCCTGGCCTAGCTTGACCCCTTCATGGGTAACAGCAGAAGGCCGCCCGCTGCTCCTCGGCTGAGCAACCAAACAGCACAGCTGCTGAGGTTAGGGTTTGAGGTGAAATATAGCCACACACATCTTCCAGGGTCACACGTGGGTAGCCTCAAAGGGCAAATAGGTCTTGAAATGAAGGTGTCAGGGGAGAAACCACTTCCATGGCCTGTTCTCAAGCTGTCCAACTTGGCAGGGTGAGAAAAATCTGCAGTGAATGGCCTTCCTGGGTCTTTCCATCAGAGCAGCCTGGAGTGAGTGCTGAAGGTGAAACAGCCACCCCAGCGCTTCTCCTCCTCCTCCACACTCCTTCATCCTGTTAGGTCCCCTGCCTTACCTTTGTCCTTGTTATTGCTGACAGTCAGAGCATCCAGGAAACAGAGCCGGGAAAGAAAGAAACCGGAAGAGAGGAGAGGGGCCTAAGATTGAGGGTTTGGAGAACAGATTAATGCTATGACCTTCAGCCGCCTGGGGACACAAAGCACCTTCCAGAGAGAAGCCATTGAGCAGTCGCTGACGTTGCATCCATCAGGCTCGTACTGATTGTAGGATTTGATTTTTAAAAGGCACGTGTTTATGACTACCTGGCTTTCTTGTCCCACTCTATAGCAAGCTAACTGAAAGCACTTTCCCCCACGTCAACCAATTAAAGAGAAGGCTAGCAAATATGTCTGTGGCAGAATAATCTTGGTGTTTCCTAATTTCCACTTCATGGCACATGTGGAAAAAGACATCTGAAGGTGCTATGGAATTATATGGACAAGGCTGCAGGTAGACGGCGAGGCCACGGAGAGATTCGACTTGGAACCTATTGGGAGAATGTAGGGTGGAGACGTGTGATTCCAGATCATGTGAACCCAGGATGCATGTGAATTTCCTGCATCACCTAAGGAGGAAAGTGGGGAAGTTGTTGAGCGAGAGCAGCTTGAAATTCTTCTCGGGATCCATGTTCCACGTAATTGATTCCTTCCTTCCTTGCTCCTTTTTTGCCCTTCTTTGGTTGATGATTTTCTTTCATTAATCAAATCTGTCCTCAAGGATCTCACCTTCAGCTCTGGGAAGAAAGCCCATTAAGCAACCACAAGGCAGTAAAGAAGGCAGGAAGAGACAGGAACGGTCAGAGTATGTTGAAAAACGTTCCTCAGTCAGTCTCCCAAATGTGCGGTGTATGCTGGAATCACCTGGAGTTCTCTGTATGGATGCCACCTCGAAGACCAGGGGATCTCAGGTGGTGATCAGGAATCTGCATTTCACCAGCCCCTGTCCCCACCCCATCCCCAGGGCACGCTTTTGGAAATCTGCTCACAATGTGTCCCTCCTCCTCTTTCCTGCTTTTATTAACTAGATGTTAAAATGCTTGGAGTCACACTCAAGAGTGTGTGGGGTAAGTCTTCTCGTGAGACTTAGATCCTTGTTTTTCAGCACCAAGTAAACATTTCTAGCCTTTCTTTTTCTGACGGAACAATCCATTTCAAAGCCATACCTCCGAGGGGGCAAGGGTTTTCTCTAGACCATGCAGCATCACTGTCTCTGGGCCCTGAGGCTGTTAGAGTGGTGGGTACAGATGTGCTGAAGGTGCCAGCTCATGCCCTGAGGCTGCTGCTGAGCTGCTCGGACTGGAAACCAGCACTGAGCCTTGTGTGCACAGAGAAAATCACTGCGGAGTTCAAATGACAAAAGACCCTTTGAACTTCATCGATACCTATGGCAATGGCTTGGAGAATAAAAGCAGTGCGTTTTTTTTTTTTTTTTTTTTTTTTTTTTTTTTGAGAAAGACTCTTGCACTGTTGCCCAGGCTGGAGTGCAGTGGCACAATCTCGGCTCACTGCAAGCTCCACCTCCTGGGTTCACGCCATTCTCCTGCCTCAGCCTCCCGAGTAGCTGGGACTACAGACGCCCGCCACCACGCCCGGCTAATTTTTTGTATTTTCAGTAGAGACGGGGTTTCACCGTGGTCTCGATCTCCTGACCTCGTGATCCGCCCGCCTCGGCCTCCCAAAGTGCTGGGATTACAGGTGTGAACCACCGAGCCCGGCCAAACCAGTGCATTATTAACACATGTTTCAAGCCATCGAATGCGGACCTGCAGTCTTAAAGCAGATCCTGAAACACCTTAGCTTGTATTTGTCCCTGAGGCCCAGCAGATGCTAGCAGTCCTGCCCCGCACTTTCACTCCTTCACCTTGTTTGACAGGCTAAACCTTAGGATGACCATATAATTATTCAAACCACATAATGTTGAGAGTGAAAAGGATGCAGTTGAATTGAATAAAAATGTATACCAGACTGTCCTGGGCACTGAATCTAACGCCCACTTTCTTAAGAGAAGAAACATGAGATTGTCAGTGTAAATGAAGATAAACCCTGTGGCTCTGGCCAGTTTGATAAGAGGAGTGAGGAGAGATGTATATTTCTGCCATGTAATTCTCAGCCCAGGGGAGGCTGAGGGGCCAGTCTTTGTGCTGCCGCTACTTAGCTATAAACTTTGGGCAACCACTGGCCTCCCTGGTCTCGTCTCCTGCTCTGCGAAATGGACTGACCTTCCAGATCATTTCTGGGGCTCTGTACTAATGAAGGAGTGTGGGTTCCCGTTTCCTTTCTCTTTTTTATCCCTCTTTTCCTCCTGCACCTAGTCCTCATTTTTGCATCAGCTTGTGAACTGCAGCACCTGTGGTTATTATTATTAATTTCAAAACTCCTGTTTTAACATGTAAAGTGACCCAATTACAAAATAAAAATTGATTTTAATTGTGAGCATGCCATTACTGTATGGTATTCTATTCTCGGTTGTTTACATGCCGCTCTCCTCAAGCACAGTGTATAATAAGTCCCTTTCTGTGAGGCTGGGAGCTTACAGATTCCTTTACTGCAAAGACCTGCATAGTTGGAAGGTGCCAGAGAAGTGAATTACAGCAACTGAATTGAGCTCTTCAAGTTCTGGCAACAGCCAGGAAGCTAAAAAGAAGCTTTGTCTTAATGGTGGCAGGAGCCCAGAACTGCCTCAGTTTAGAGTGATTAAGAGTATTTCTGAATTTCACCCTACTGCTGTCTGAAACAGCAGCCAAGATTGAAGGGCGGGAGTGAAATGCTGCAAACTGCACCAGGAAAGGGGAGGATTAGAGGAGACCGAACGGCTTCCCTAAACCCTTGCTGCTGTATGCAAAGATGAGGTCACCAGGAGCTCTACAAGACATAGAGATGCTTTAGGTATGCAATTTGCTAATGTCTTGATACAGCTGCTTATTTAAAATCATCCTTAGGGCCAGGCACGGTGGCTCACACCTGTAATCCCAGCACTTTGGTAGGCTGAAGCGGGTGGATCATCTGAGATCAGGACTTCGAGATTAGCCTGGCCAACATGGTGAAACCCTGTCTCTACTAAAAATACAAAAAAAAAAAAAAATTAGCCAGGTGTGGTGCTGCATGCCTGTAATCCCAGCTATTTGGGAGACTGAGGCAGGAGAATTGCTTGAACCTGGGAGGCGGAGGCCGCAGTGAGCTGAGATCGTACCACTGTACTCCAGCCTGGGTGACAGAGCAAGATTCCATGTCAAAAAAAAAAAAATCATCCTTTAATACAGCCCACTGTCTGTTTGTGTAGAGTCCTGAAGCTAAGAATCATTTTTCTTTTTTTAAATGATTGTGGGGGGAGAGCAAAAGAAGGATGGCATTTTGTGACATGTAAAAATGATATGAAATTCAGATTCCAATGTCCATAAATATTTAGCGGAACACAGATCACGCTCATTTGTTTACATGTTGTTCACAGCTGCTTTCCACGGTAACTGCATAGTACTTGGGAAAGAGCCCGCATGACACCCTCAGCGCTGTTCTCTGCTGCCTGCACACAATAAATCGCAGCGATGCTGCCGTAGGTTGACAGCCTCTAGAGTGCTACCCTCTGTGCTGTACTAGAACATTTTTATTTTATTTTGTATTACCAGCTTTTTCAAAGACTTTAAACTATAGAGGACAAAAGAAGAGGTGGTGAGTGAGTCTGAGGCATTCACTTCCAACTCCTGAGGAGATTTTGCTAAAGACTGTAGATCGCAGAATTCCTCATTTTTTTCCTTTTTCTTTTCTTTTTTTTTTTTTTTTTTTTTTTTTTTTTTTTGAGACGGAGTCTCGCTCTGTCACCCAGGCTGGAGTACAGTTGTGCTGTCTCAGCTAACTGTAACCTCCACCTCCTGGGTTCAAGCGATTCTCCTGCCTCAGCCTCCCGAATAGCTGGGACTATAGGCACATGCCACCATGCTGGCTAATTTTTTTTGTATTTTTAGTAGAGATGGGGTTTCACAGTGAGAATTTACCTTGGTTCTTTGCTTTACTTTTTTAACCTGTTCTCACACTGAGGTGTATAGGGGGTAACAATTGAGATGGGATGGAATTAAGCTTAAGCTACAAAATTGCGTTAGGCTTACCTAATAGTTGTTTTCAAATATCTATCTGATGCCCAAGAATGTCTGCCCAGGTTTCTCTTGTTGTGAAAGTACCTACAGAATAGCCTTTTGCCTCTCGGCCCACAAAGCCTAAACTATTTACTATCTGGCCCTTTCCAGGAAAAGTCTGCCTATCACAGCTTTGAAAAATTCCCATCTTGCTATAGAAAAGTGCAGAGCCCTGGCATTCAGTGGCTTTCACGCCTGAGCCCATCTCTTTTGCTGCAGTCTGACTCCATGCGATTTCCTCACATGTGCCCTGTGCAGCAGCCACAGTGGTGACCGCAGGTTCCAGATGGCGGCTCCTCTCATCTCCTTACCCTCCTGGGAGCTGCTTCCAGGTCCCCAGTGTCCTCTCCCATACTGACTGCCCCCGGGGGGGAGGGGCACCCTTTCCCCTGGCTTTATGTTTCTACAAGAGTAATCATAATACCTGGCATCCACATCCTTACTGTACCCCATGGCCACTTTACACACAGCATCTCATTTTATCTTCTCCCAGCCTGTGGAAGTAGGTTTTATGACAATCTCCATCTTACAGTTCACAAAACTGAGACTCAGAGAGGTTAAGCAACCTGCCAAGGTCGTATAGATAGAAAGTGGCAAACCCAGGCTTGGGGTTCAGAGAGATGAGCTCCAGCACCCAGGCGCTGACTGCTTTGCCACAGGGCTGCTCTGGAAAAGCTCCTGGCCTCTTGCAACCTTCCTCTCGCCCTCCATGGAGGCCGCCTTGGTGACCCGAAAGGGAGTGGGGGTCCATAGCCCGGGGCTCATAGTTGGATGGGGCCAATTACATGCCTTTGAGTCCTGGGGTTTGGTTTCTTCTCCTCCCCTCTCCTTACTGTCCTGCGCAGCAACCCTGGGTTGGGAAGTCTTCCCTGCGGTCCCCACGCAGCTGAATCACACTCTGTACTTGGGTGGGGCTGGGGTGTGTTGACATGCCCGCTCCATGTGTTTCTTTTTAACAGATTTTACTTTTTTTTAGAAAAGTTTTAAGTTTAAATAAAAACTGAGAGGCTAGTACAGAGAAGGCCCATTACCCCATACCTAGTTTTTCCTGTCATTAATATCTCACATTAGTATGATACCTTTATTTACAATTAATGAACCAATATAAATACATTCTTATTAACTGAAGTCCATGGTTTATTTAGATCTCCTTAGATTTTACCTAATCCCTTCTTTTGGTTTCAGGATCCCATCCAGGATACCACATGACATTTCATCATCATTATCATGTCTCCTTAGCCTCGTCTTGGCTGTGGTGGTTTCTTAGGCTTTCCTTGTGTTTGATGACCCAGGGGTTTTGCAGAAAGTCCCTCTGTTGGGATTAATCTGATGTTTTTCTCATGATGAGACTGGGGTTATGGGCTTGGGGGGAGGAAGACCCTGGAGGTTAAGTGCCCTTCTCATCATATCATATCAAGGGTACTTGCTGTCAACGTGACTTATTGGTGTTGATATTGAGCTTGATGACCTGGCTGAGGTGGTGTTTGTCAGGGTCCTCCACTGTAAAGTTCCTCCTCTTTGGCCTGCCCTTTTGACCAAAAATCAAAAGTCATGTTCTCCAGTGGTCTTTCTTAGCAATAAAGCTGACATTTTGACCTCCATTTGTTCTTTGCGTCTTATTTCTCAATTGAGTCCATATTTGAGAAGGGAAGAAATAAATGGATGTTATGTATTGAAGCCCTAAGACCTCAATATTATCCCCCTGGCAAAATACTTCACATCTTTATGCTTCACTCAGGCATCATTTCCTCTTTGAAGCTCTCCCTGATCTCCCCAGGCAGAGTCATTTTGTTCTCCCAGGTGCTCGCACAACACCCACCTGCCTCTCTTGTGGGACTTTTCTCTTGGCTGCCATAATTCCTTCTTCCTGCTCTTTCCTCCACTGGACGGTTAGCCCCTCAGGGACACCAGCCATGTTCTAGTAATCTCTATGTCCCTGAAACCTGGCCCAGAGTCTGGAATTTAGGAGATTCTTAGCAAATGTTTGCAGAATGAAAAACAAGTCTTTCCAAATCTCCCATCAGTGAGGGTTGCCTGACTCCTCCAGAATGGAGATTTACTGGGACTCCTCTTGGTGATGGTTTGAGGAAGGCAGTCGAATCTAAGAACCATTCTATTCTCTTTTCAGCTCATTAAGAAGGAGGCAGGGCTGCTTAGCTGGTGCAGTTGGAATAATACTTGAGTCCAGGACCCACATTCAGTGAAGACCTATGACCCCATCAATATTCACAGCTGTTATTGAATGAGTAGCAGGAGGAGGGTAGTCTCTCCTGGGTACTGTGTTTCCTATTAAGTCATTTAAAAAAATCTCTAAAAAGAAGTGCAGTTTTAGAAACAGATAGTAATCATAAAAATAGCTATCATTGTTGAGTATCATTGTTGAGCAATGCTACAGTTTGGATATTTGTCCCCTCCAAACCTCATGTTGAAATTTGATGCCCAGCGTTGGAAGTGGGGCCCAGTGGGAGGTGTTTGGGTCAAGGGGTGGATCCTTCATTAATAGATTAATTTCCCCACCTCAGGGGTAAGTAAGTTCCCAAAAGAGTTGGTTGTTAAAAAAAGCCTGGAACTTACAATAAAATAAAATTCAAAAAAAGAGCCTGGCACCTCCCTGCTGCTTCTCTTGCTTCCTTTCTTGCCATGTGATCTCTGTACAGCCAGCTCCCCTTCACCTACCAGTGAGTGGAAGCAGCTTGAGGCCCTCACCAGATGCCCAATTTTGAACTTTCCAGCCATTAGAATCAAGAGCCAAATAAACTATTTTAATGTATAAATTACCCTGCTTATTATACCTTTACAGCAACACTAAATGAACTCAGACAAGCAAATAGCATAAGCTCTATGTTAGGTGTTTCATACATGTGATATTTAATTCTTACAATTCTGCAAGGTAGATTGTTGCCTTGACCCTATCTGAAGGTCATATGACTAGAGGCCCAGAGAGGTAAAGTAACTTGCCCAAGATAACACAGCTATTAAAGATCTCGACTTAAGTGGGTCTAATTCTAAATTCTTTCTAGGTCAGGTGTGGTGCTCACACCTGTAATCTCAGCACTTTGGGATGCTGAGGGAGGAGGATTGCTTGAGCCCAAGAGCTCAAGACCAGCTTGGGCAACACGACAAGACCCTGTCTCTACAAAAATAAAAATAATTAACCAGGTATGGTGGCATGTGCCTGTAGTCCCAGCTACCCTGGAGGCTGATGCAGTTGGGCTGGGAGATTGAGGCTGCAGTGAGCAGTGGTTGTGCCACTGCACTCAACCCCGGTTGACAGAGCGAGAATCTCTCTAAAAAGAAAAAATATTATTCTATCTCTACTGATTCTACACTGATTGCCTTCACAACTTTCTGCTTTTTCTCATTTTCCGCTTCTGCAATTAGCTAAGTCTAAGGAACCAATGTGAGAAAGGACACAGTATTGGCTAAGAGAACACAACAGATGGACTGAGTTTCTGTTCTTTTTTTCATAAATAAGACTCCATTTTTATAATCTTGCCCTGAGGAATGCTGACTCTAAACTATTTCTGTACATTTTTTCTGTCTTCACTGATATGACTGACCACTTTCTTGATTTTAAGATGAACATTTTCCCAAATTTTAGCATCCTCTAAAATTGGAATGTGTCTTACAATTTTATTCAACATGGATTGAAATCAAGTTTCTCTAGAGGGGATTTGCAGATAATTCTATTTAAAGTTGTCTCAAGTTGGTGGTCTTACCTACTTGGGTTCAAATTCTGCAGGGAATATATTTTTCCCACCTTCACCCAGTGCCAGTGAGACTTGGAAGTCTTCTGCTGTTCTTTTTTGTGGAGTGGATTTATTTCTCATTTACTCCTACAATGAAGGTATCGCCTTTGATAGCCCGGTTTATTTATAGAGTCTTTCAATACTGGCCATTTTTTCTTTCTTATATGGTGGTTCATGCCTATAATTCCAGCTACTCAGGAGGCTGAGGCAGGAGGATTGCTGGAGCCCAGGAGTTCAAGCTACAGTAAACTATGATTGCACCCCTGCCCTCCAGCCTGAGTGACAGAGCAAGACTGTCTAAAAGAGAGACAGAGAGAGAAAGAGAGAGAGGGAGAGAGAGGGAGAGAGAGAAAGTTATCTTACAGCTCATGGTATTTTAGGTCCTATATTAAAATATGGTAATTTATTGAGGTCTGATGTTAGTTTTAAGCAGTGTGGTAGCCAGTCTCCAAGGTGGCCCCCAGTGATTTCTGCCTTCTGATATTCACACCCTTGTGTGTTTCCTCCCACACTGAATAAGACTGACCTGTGCAATGAACAGGAAATTGTGGAAATGACCAGGTGACTTCCAATGCTGCATCATAAAAGACCTTGCTGCTTCTGTCTTGTTCTCTTTTGGATCACTCACTTTGGAAGAAGCCAGCTGCCATGTTGTGAGGACACTCAAGCAGTCCCATGGAGAGGTCCATGTAGCCAGGGTGATGACCTTCTGCCAACAGCCAGCACTGACCAGCCAGGTGTGTGGGTGAATCAACCTGAAAGCAGATCCCTCAGCCCTAGTCAAGCCTTCAGATGACTGCAGCCCTTAACCTCATGAGAGACTTTGAGCCAAACCACCCAGCTAAGCTGCTCCCAGATTTGTGATTCACAGAAACTGCGAGATTACAAATGTTTATTAAGTCATCAATTTTTGGCATAATTTATTATATAGCAATGACAACTAATACAAAAGCTAGAAAAATACTGTTTGAAACAAAAAGTTTTACTTGTCTTTTCAAAATCAGTTTTTATCTCCTTGTTTTCAAATGATCTCTTCCACATTAATGAGAGAATTTCTGTTGTTTTCAGGACAACTGAGATCTAAAGCAACTATGAATATTTGCTCAGTTTAATATAAAGACTTGCAAGTGACTTTGTGCTATATATGTCATGCTTTGTGCATGCTTCAAATTTTATAGTTTCATTGAAGAGATTTTTCTGATAATGATATAAGTAGGTAATATAAGTAGGAATAAGTTATGTATCACTATTTTTAAAAGAATAGGAAAATGTTGATTGGGTTAGTTTAAATCCAGAAAGGATACTTGCAAAGATGCCCTTAATTACCCCAAAATGCCTTAGTTTGGGAGAACCAGCTAAAGAGCTATGTTAGGGTACTCATCAGTATTGAAGAGACCATGCTAACCTGTGGTTGCTATTCTAAGCTATGTATTTGGAGGTGCTGCAGGTCTTTCCTTTGGGCTTGCTGACACAATTACATTTTAATAAAGGTTTCATAAACACACCCTTTGGAAAACTTATTTTTTTATTTTTTATTTTTTGAGACAGAGTCTTTCTCTGTTGCCCAGGCTGGAGTGCAGTGGCGCGATCTTGGCTCATTGCAAGCTCTGCCACCTGGGTTCACGCCATTCTCCTGCCTCAGCCTCCTGAGTAGCTGGGACTACAGGTGCCCGCCACCACGCCCGACTAATTTTTTGTATTTTTAGTAGAGATGGGGTTTCACCGTGTTAGCCAGGATGGTCTCGATCTCCTGACCTCATGATCTGCCTGCCTCGGCCTCCCAAAGTGCAGCTTATTGGTTTTTTATGTTGTCTTTGTAAAAAGCCTTCTTGTGCTGTCCTGTGCCCAAGACATCAGCTACATCTATTAAGATTGATTAATGAAGGTTAATATAATGTTTTCCTCTTTGGTATTCAAATGGATTATTTTAACCTGCATTTTGATTATTATTGTTGATTGCCATAAAAATTCAGTTGTTTCTAACCTTTGTTGCTCATCGAGATCTCCTATGGAGGTGTTTATTTAATTTTTTAAAAATATAGGAAATGGACTTTTGCCTGATTTCCTAAATTAGCATCTTCGGGGGTGGGACTTGGGAACCTGTATTTTTAAAATTAACAAACTCTCCAGTTGATTCTTTGAGCCATTCCCATGCATTGGCACTAACAGGGACATCAGAAGACACTGAATTCACTCCCTGCCATCCACCGTCACCTTCCATTCCAGCCTCCAAGTCTGCAGCAAGGGAAGATGCACATGCATTTAAAGAACCATGGAGGATCTGCTAGAAGATACTTACAGATGATTTGGTCCACGTGCCTTCATTCATCAGATGAGGGGACCCCTACTTCATGAGCGAAGTGAAGTGACTTACTTTCTTGAGGGGTTTTTTATTGCATTAGTGTTATGACAATGTAGTTGAAAGTTACAAGCTAGCAAAAACAAATACAAAAACAATGGTTGCCACAGTCTCCATTTTAGGGGAGGGATGTCATTTCTCATCTGGACTGCAGACAGTTTAATTGAGAAAAGGGAGGCTTCCTCACTTTGCAAGTGATTGTGCAGTAGTTTTCTTGAGGAGGCTTTTCTAAGTAATTAATAGAATAAGTAGGAATGAGAATGCATCTCATTTTTAGACTGGGTAAATAATTGGTTAGATTATTTTTAATTCAAAAGGAGATATTTCACTTGCCTGGGTGAAGAGGCTTAGAAAAAGAACTAACTCTGCAGTACAAGTAGCAGGATTTCTGAGTTAGGGGCTCATCATAGCCTGAGAGAGGAGGTAATTGGTAGGAGCTTGCAGGCAAGTGAAAGGTCACAGGATCCCTGTGAATATCAGTGGGCAGGAGATTTGAAAAGAAGGAATGCCCGTGAGAAAAATCTCTTGGGGCAGGGCGGGGGGTGGTGGTGGCTGGGGAAATCCAGGACTGTGGTGTCAATGCTGTGACATTGTGATTTATAATAAGAAATGTATATTTGGTCCCTGTTTCCCGGCATAAGGCTCCTAAAACCCTTGGAATCTCCAAAGTGGTGTTTTTTTTTGTTTTTTGTTTTTGTTTGTTTGTTTGTTTTTTGTATAATGATGACATAATTGGTGGGGTGAGGGCTCCTGGATAGACTCAGGATGGGGCTGGTTGCTGGAGGAGCCAGCATCCCACCTCTGAATAAGGGAGGGAGTGGAAGGTTGAGTTGATCGCCAAAAGCCGATGATTCAATCAATCAAGCCTGTAAAATGAAACCTCAGAAAAACTCACAGGACAGAGTTCAGAGAACTTCAGGCGGCTGAACACATGGAGGGTGGCATGCCCTGAGAGGGCATGGAAGTCCACACTCCTTCCCCCATACCCTGTCCTATGCATTTCTTCCATATGGCTGTTCTTGAATGACATCCTTTTATAATAAATAAGTAGTAGTGAGTAAAGCACTTTCCTGATTTCTGTGAGCTGCTCTAGCAAATAATCCAACCCAAGGCAGGGCTCGTGAGAACTCACAGTTTATAGCCAATTGGTTAGAAGTACTGGTGGCCTGGATTTTTATTTGGCATCCAAAGAGGGGTGGGGGTGGTCTTGTGGAACTGAGCCCTTAACCTGTGGGATCTCACTCCAACTCCAGGTCAACAGTGTCAGAACTGAATTGAATTATACGATACCCAGTTACTGTTGAAGAATTGTTCAGTGTGGGGAAAAACACACACATCCGTGTTGAGTGTTGAGAATGTAGTAGGAGAAAACAGACAGTTTGGTTTTCCCTATCATACACATGGTCTCTTTGATGCCCGAATTGTGCTATAATTCTCCTGCCATTCTCCTAAGTTTTACTAAAATGCCTTTCGGATACACTAATCTTGTGTTGGTGCTGCTTTGGGAGAGAAAGAAGAGGGATAGCATAGGGTGAAGTGATAAGGCATGAGGATGTAGAGTTCAGTGGAAAAGGAAGATGAGAGAGACAGAAGAGAGAGGGGAGAGAGAGCATGCACCAAGAGGAACCTAATCCCTTCGAAACTCCCAGGAGAAATGGGACAATGGGCTTCATAAAGAATGTGGAATAGGCTCAAGTTATTTTTCTCAAATAACATCCAAGGGAAGGGTAATCCGCAGAAGAAAGACTTGGGAATTGACATCCCAGTAGCAGACAATTGGATTACATCACAAGTTTTCTGCAAAATGAATGAAAGCATTCGTGTCATACCACACACCCTTCTGCCACATGAAAACCTCGGGTCCTGATGGACATTCCCCCCAGAGGCTGAGACTGCCTTCCCTCATGCACATCCAGCTGGTCTTTGGACACTGTTTCGGTGCTCCCCAAAGAATAAAGCCACAAGTACTCCATCAAAAGGAAGACAGCTTTACAATAGCTAGGGTCAAATGCTTAATTTAAACCCCAGGAAAGAGCAAGGTTGTCAAGACAGAAGCAAGGGATCCCCCAGCTCTTCCCAGCTTTTGTATTCTGTGATTCTTAGGAAGAGAGAGGTCAAACCCTGGTTTTGTACAGTGATGAATAAAATGGCCTGGCTAGGTGTCAGCTGGCCTGCTAAAATTGGCAGCTAACAGGGGAGAAACAGAGAACTTCTGAGGACCTGGTTCAATCTGCATGTGTGATGTGTTCACGTAGACTGCCTGTATATAGATTATATAACATCCATGACATACAGAGAAAGGCTTTGGGTTCCTGAGAAAGAAAGAAGCTCAGAAATAGACCATTTCTAGGGTAACACAAATCAGGATACAGATTCTAGTCTCACACATGGGGTGATCTCAGCTGCCAGAGGACACTTGGCAGCTAGGGAAGAACAAACAAAGGAAGTCATTCCCATAGTCAGGGCCCCTACTGGAAGCTCAGAGAGTCAGGGGTTGCCTGGCAACAGCAGAGTCTTCCTGTCAAGAGCATAAGATATCTCTTTCTTTTTTCTTCTGGACCTTCATTTTTCACCTAATTTCACGCGGAATTTGTTAGGAACCCAGTGAGATATGTTTGAGGTCTCATAGGGATGCTGATTGGAGACAGATCATTCTTCACAGGCACCTGAGCCCTGCAGAGATAAATGCCATGCCTCTGAGGCATCCAGTTGCACCTATGGTTTTGCCGACTCCTACTGTGGGCAAAATGTGATGAAGGCTCACAGCTAGGGGGGAGGGAGGTGACATGGTCCTGAATGCCTGAAGAAATGGCAGATATCTGATTTATGAATTTGTATGATTATTCCTACTGCAGGCCATCCTGATGTTTTCGAGAAGCAAGCTTTGGCTTGCAGTCCGAGATTCACCCCTGACTGTCTGTAGTCACTTTGCCTCTTGAGGCCTTGCACTCTCAGCCTCTAAAAGAAATCAACTTCTGCCTGCCCTCAGCGTGGTGCTCTTAGGAGATCTGGTGAGAAGGTGAAAGAAAACTACTAGATTATAAAGGCTCTTGAGGATGGGATCATTGCTTTTTCATTCCTATGTATCTTACAGGCATCTAGCAATGAGTTTTAAAAAATATATTAGGTATTCATTATTTTTGCCTATAAGGTACATATATTGTTCATTTTGTTGACAAATAAGAAGCACTTGTATTTCTGCTGGCTGCATGGTACCTGGCCTTTCCATTCCATTGCACCATTGTGTTTGGTTATTAAGGGAAAGGGTGACCCCAGAAGAAAGGCTTGAAAAGTGACATCTTGCTAGCAAAACCTGGATTACATTATAAAAGGTTTTCTATGAAATGAAAGTATTGAGATCATAGCATACATGCAGCTGTGTATACCAATGGGTCCTAATATGTGCTCACCCAGTGCGTTCTTGCCATGCAGAATGCAGAAGGTGCCAAATGGGGTTCAATATTCCTGGCAGCTCTGAGTATTATGGAAAAGGGAGTTCACTGTGTGTCAGGTCAGAACAGGTCTGGACTATCTTATGGAAAGGAGATCCTCTTCTTTTCCTTGAAGCTTTGAGCTTTTGGGTTGGGAGAAGGGCAGAATTTTACTGGGTGGAGGAAGCTTTGATGCTACCCACTAGATATTTCCTGCTAAGAAGAAAACCGATCAAGGGAACAAGGCCCCATAAGAAGCACCCAACTTGGAGCTGAGTAAATCTGTAAAATTGCATGGAAGACTCGATGCTGTTGGTGGTGAACTCTTGCATCAAGCCTTCTAGTTTGTGTTCCTAGTAGTGTGAACCAGCAACTTTTAAAATTTTGTCTTCTTTTCCCTGGTTTTAAGTTATTATTGCTTTCTCTTGCCAGTTCTGAGGCATTTTTTTAAAAAGGGAGCATTTATCCTTTAACAGCACATGCTGTCATATTTTGTCCCTGTTACAGTCCTGAGAGGGAGGGAGCAGCCTCTGCTTTGTCACACAGTTGGTAGGGGTGGGAGACAGCCAGAGCCCAGGATGTCTAAGTGACTTCCCAAAGCCACAGAGCTGGGGAGTGGTAGAGCGGGACTTGACTCTGTTGGTGGCCACACTCCTGAACCCATGCTCTGTGCCTTTCAATTTATTCTTGCTAGGCTGAACTGACAGTAGCAGGTCGAGAAAAAATGGCGCCCTCCTACAAATGAGGTGAATTTTCAAATAAGGTCAGATGGGTCAGGCTCTAAGATCAGACCTATTTTTTGTTTTAGACAGGGTCTCGCTCTGTCACCCAGGCTGGAGCACAGTGGAACCATCATGGCTTATTGCAGCTTTGCACTCCTGGGATCAAGTGATCCTTCCAGCTTAGCATCCTGAGTAGCTGGGACTATAGGCATGCACTGCCACAACCAGCTAATTTTTTTATTTTTTATTTTTTTGTAGAGACAAGGTCTCATTATGTAGCCCAGGCTGGTCTCAAACTCCTGAGCTCAAAGGATCGTTCCACCTCGGCCTCCCAAAGTGCTGGGATTACAGGCATGAGCCACCACACCCAGCAAGATCAGATCTATTAATCCACAAAGGATTGGTGAGTCCAATCATCGTCCTCAATTCTATCTTGGATATAGCTTTGTGATGAAGCTAGAATATCCGTCTCTGTCATATCAAGAAGAGGCATCTCAAAATACAGACAGTGAGAGTTTAAAGTCTTGGAACTGGAAAGATCAAGGCAGAAGCCTCTGGGTACCAGCAGAAACCACCGAGAAGCAGGACTGGAGAGCTGAGGGTGAGGGAAGAGTTGGGGGTGGGGTACAGAGATGCTAGGACCTGATCCTCAGGTTCTGTTTGGGGTCATCATCTAGGTTGTCATAAAACCGCACATTTTGAAGTTTCTGGGTGTAAGATTGCTGAGAGCTCTGTGCCTGCACTGGGGGATGTGACCTTTGCTGTGGCTCTGGGGGTGAAGTCGGGGTACACACAACCAGGTTTACTCAGCAACCACTGTTGGCTGTGTCAGCCACGTTCCCGTTCCCAGAGCTCAGTTGTTCATGTCTACACCCACTGCTCCCCTGGCAAAGGCACGTTCTCTTTCAGGGAGCCGTTCAGTCATGCAGCTGAGGAGGTGCCTCTGTGAGCTCCCCCGATCTGTCCCACTCGTGAGCAGGATTTCCAGCGTTCTGGGCCATTCAGCTGAGTGATAATTTTGTCTCAGGCATTTGCAGAAATGGCTGCTTATGTGTGCAGGCATGTGTGCTGCTGCCCCTGAATTCTCCATAAGGTAAGATGGTCCACTCAGCTGGCTCCGGAGACCCTTTTACACAGTCACAGAGTGGAAAATCAAGTAAAACGTTCATCCCGTTTTAAATACTCCAGTCTATTGAAACTAGTGGTATTGTGATTGCAGGTGTTTTTGTGTTTGGGGGGCCTCTGTAATCCTGGTGCCAGGTTGAACAAAAACCTCAGCCTCTGTTAGTATTGCCTGAAACACACTGCTGGAGGAGTGTGTGTTAAGGACACTCTGAAAAAGATACTTGTGGGAGGTCTCAGGCATTTGGAAGTTTTAGATACGACTTCAAGTAAGATTCACTTTTGGGTGGGGTAAGGAGCTTCTTGATTTTCTTTCTGTTGGTTTTTAATCCACAGGTGGACAGAGATACCATTGGCAACATAGAGCCAAGATCCCAGCCACAGCCCCTTGCTTGGCGCTGCTCAACATTCCAGCAGGAATCCATGCTGCTTAGACCAATGGCTTTAGAAGTTGAGTTATTTAGGCCGGGTACAGTGGCTCATGCCTGCAATCCCGGCACTTTGGGAGGCCGAGGCAGGTGGATCACCTGAGGTTAGGAGTTCGAGACCAGCCTGGCCAACATGGTGAAACCCTGTCTCCACTAAAAGTATAAAAATTATCCGGGTGTGGTGGCACACACCTGTAGTTCCAGCTACTTGGGAGGCTGAGGCAGGAGAATTGCTTGAACCCGGGAGGTGGAGGTTGCACCAAGATCATGCCACTGCACTGCAGCCTGGGTGACAGAGTGAGACTCTGTCTCAAATTAAAAAAAAAAAAAGAAGTTGAATTATTTAAACAAATTTTCATTTAATTCAGTGCAGCTACTTTTGTAGTGTCCTGAGAGAAAAGACACAGCTGAGGTTGATGGACCTGGCTTCTGATTTGTCTTACTGTTTCCTACCTGTGAGCCCATAAGCAATTTACTTTAATTCAGATCTGCAAACTAGAGGCCTGCTGCTGAATTTGCTTTGCATACTTTTTTGGGCTTGAGCAATGCAGGGTTTGTAAAAATTTAATCAGTAACTAACATCTAAATATCAGAGTTTTCAGCATGAATCCAGATTTCTGGCTTCTTTAGAAAAATGGAAAGATCTGGCAATACTGGGCCTGAATTCCTGCATAGCAACAATTGCCTTGATCATTCTTTATATGGGGCAGTACCCTTTATTTTAATCGTGATGCAGTCTCTGCTGACATTTAAGTTTGCAACCTTGTATTCTGTTGAGCCTCAGTTTCTTAATCCACAAGATAGGCATACCGTATTAGTTTGTTCTCATGCTGCTAATAAAGACATACTCAAGACTGGGTAACTTATAAAGGAAAGTAGTTTAATGAACTCATAATTCCACATGGCTGGGGAGGCCTCACGATCATGATGGAAGGCAAAGGAGGAGCAAAGTCACGTCTTACATGGCAGCAGGCAAGAGAGCTTGTGCAGGTAAACTTCCATTTATAAAACCATCAGTTATTATGAGACTTTTTCACTAGCACAAGAACAGTATGGAGGAAACCACACCCATGATTCAATTATCTCCACCTGGTCCCACACTTGACATATGGGGATTGTTACAATTCAAGGTGAGATTTGGGTGGGGACACAGCCAAACCATATCACATACTATCCTCAATTCATAGGTTCTTCTATTTTTTTTATTTTTAGTTTTTAGAGATGAGGTATCACTCTGTTGCCCAGGCTAGAGTACAGCAGCATTATCACAGCTCACTGTAGCCTCAGGCTCCTGGGCTCAAGTGATCCTCCTGCGTCAGCTCCTGAGTAGCTGGGACTACAGGTGCATGACTCAGCTTCTTGTGTGAAGACAGAGTAACATCCATAAAGCAACTAATAGGATTTCACACACAGTGGGCCCTTGAGAAATGCTGGATCTTATGGTTTGTGTGCAATCTACAAGGTGTCCCCCTGGGGAAAACCCCAGGTGTTTCCCCATCAGGAAACACAGGGGTTATAATTTGGGTGTTGGTCCCCTCTAAATCTCATGTTGAAATGTGATCCCCAGTGTTGAAGGTGGGGCCTAGTGGGAGATGTTTTGGTCATGGGGGCAGATCCTTCATGAATGTCTGGGGACCGTCCTCACGATAATGAGTGAGTTCTCTGTCACTCCATGTGAGATCTGGTTGTTTAAAAGAGCCTGCACCTCCTCCTCTCTTGCTCCCTCTCCTGCCATGTGACACACTGGCTCCTCTTCACCTTCTGCCATGATTTTAAGCTTTCTGAGGCCCTCACCAGAAGCAGGTGCCAGCAATAAAATTTCCTTAGGGGAGAGATAATGGTGGGAACAGTGGAGGAATGTGTGCAAGCTGCACTCAGGCTTTGCTGTGACTCTGTCTTGGATGGAGCCAGTCAGTTATGAAATGTCATCCATTTCACATCCCTCTAGGGAGTCCTCTGGAAAGAAGAATAGGCAATTCTTCCACAGGCTTCCTGTACAGCCTGCAGAACTATAAGTCAAATAAACCTCCTTTCTTTATAAGTTACCCAGTCTCAGGTATTCCTTTATAGCAATGCAAAGTGGCCTAACACAATGGGGTCAGCTGATTCCTAAGCAGTATGTTGGTTGACACTGTTAATATGCTCTTTTCCCTGTTTCCAGACTTTTTGGATACTTTATAGTGTATTTATTGTGCTATTTCAGATGAACAGTTAGATACAGTAGAGTACTTCAGATGAATATATATACAGTACTTCACATGAATATATATCCAGTGTATTATTTGAAAATGTAATTAACATTAACTGTATCCCGAATCCTCCTGACTTTGTGGATGCCGTTTGCATAGAGTTTATTCATATCTGTGAGGGTGGTAAGGGGAGTGTATTCTCTGGGGAAGGAAACAATTTTTACAACTACTTCCTAATTCCAGCTCGGAAGTCAGCAGGGCAGGCTGATGTGATGCTGAGTCATGCTGGGTTGATATTACGATGACAGAAACCTTAGGCCTCATTTCCATGCCTGGTGCCATCTGACTCTCCTTCTGGAAGGGCTTATGTCAGCTGTCCTCAGTGGTAACACTGAGGTAACCCTCAACAGTGGGTTGAGCTTGATAATACTGGTTACAGGATTCTGAAAAATCACAGAAAGCCCTGAATCCCAACCATCACACCCTAGTTCTATAGAAAAATTCTAAAGCCAACAGTATTTTTTTTTAACAGAGCAAAAGGAAGCTCATGTAAAACAAGGAGAGACAAGAGCGACTGAAACCCCGAGTGGCTACTTCTGTTTCTCCTTATCCTGTCTAAGCATCTCCCTGGATGCTTAGCATCGTGGGTGGAAGGGACCTGGCCAGCCCACACAGTGGAAGTTATCCTCCAATACTGGAAATAGATTTTCCAGTCTCATTACTCACCAACGCTCACTCAGGCAGGAAATGTTGCTTATACAGATGCCAGGCTACCCCGTGCCTCTTGCACTCATCTCCCTTAATTATTCCAAAAGCCTTTGGGGTCCACTATTTGGTTAAGGAGAGTGTGGTGTCATCAGAGGTGTGAGAAAGCCTCACCTCCATTACCTGGGAGGCAGAGTGTCAGGGACAGAGAAGGCCTTGCTTTGGCCACAGGCCCCATGCGAAGGGGCCTTAGCTCTCTGGCAGCCCATGGAGTGGGCCTTGCCCAGTCCATACCACTGTGTATTTCCCTCATGAGTGGGACAGAGGCCCTGTGCCTGGATTCTTGGGGACGCATTTGCTCTACCCTGTTCTTCTTTCCAAATGTCTCCCCAGAGAGATGCAGAATGGAGGATATGCTCCATCCAAGGCAGGGTCATAGCTCAGCCCGAGTGTGACTTGCACAGTTTCCTCTGCCTTTTCCCCCATTATCTACCCCATAAGGAGACTTTAGTGTTTTTTTATTTTTCCCATAATACCCTGCTTACTCCATAAGATTTTCCATGAAGATCAAACATGCATAAAAGTCCATTGTAGATGGTAGATCACTCTACTGATGTTATTATTATGACTAATAATAGTAGCTTCAAAGGGGCCCAGTGTTTCCACTTGCTTTTCTTTATGCTGTGACTGTTTTATCTAGAAGAATTTTTCTTCTTGCTCACAGGTATTTATATCAGCCGGAGTCCCAGCAGGAAGATGGCACCTTCCACAAGATAACTGGGCCAAGTTTAAAGATGAGATGATCTACACAGGTCTGGGCAGGGCTATGGGAGTCCCCAGGGGTGGAGGTGACCCAGGGAGGGGAGTAGCACTAGCACTAACCCTGAGAGTGCAGCCTGTGCAGTCACTTGTCAGTGCTCAGAGAGTCCCCGTGCTTGGTTTAACACTCTGCTATCACATTCTTGAAATCCCAAATATTTTTTGAATAAGGGTCTTTGCATTTCATTTTGGCCCTGGGCCCTGCAAATAATGTAGCCCATCTGCTTCGACCTCCTCCAAGTCTGAAGGACAAAGGGAGGAAGGAATGACATTGTTCGGAGCCCAGCTATGGAAAGGGCTGTTTAATAGGGTCTGTTGTCTGAGGCAGGGCACAGTGGCTCATGCCTGTAATCCCAGCACTTTGGGAGGCTGAGGTGGGCGGATCACTGAGGTCAGGAGTTCGAGACCAGCATGGCCAACATGGTGAAACCCCATCTCTACTGAAAATACAAAAATTAGCCAGGTATTGTGGTGCATGCCTGTAATCTCAGCTATATGGGAGGCTGAGGCAGGAGAATCGCTCGAACCTGGGAGATAGAGATTGCAGTGAGCTGAGATGGCACCACTGTATTGCAGCCTGGGTAACAGAGTGAGACTCTGTCAAAAAAAAAAAAACAAAAAACAAACAAACAGGGTCTGTGGCCCAATACAGCAGCTACCATCATAACTGAGGCTTCCTAGGGAGGAAGAGGGTATAAATACCCTGGCTCTTTCTCCTCCACCCTCATGAATCCTGCCGGTGCCTCCCACTGGCTGAAACACACCAGAGTCTGTAAATTCCTCAGGCACAGAACAAGGATGTGAACTGCAGGTAGAAGACCTGGAGGGGGAAGGGAGACTAACGGCACACATGTATGCAAAGAATCAAACGATCTGCCCTTCGGCAGCCTGCAGGCCCCTACCCGTATGGCACCTTCCTGCTCAGCCTCTAGAAACCACATCATCCTCCAGGACCATCCCAACATCTTCTCTGCCCACCCAGCTTGTTCACCTCCTCTGAGCCGCTTGTATAGCATATCTGATCTGTCTCCAAATATTTATGCAAAATAATTTAAAATTTAAAGGAGATACTTGAGGACCATCTGAGATATGGAAATGAGAGGCACAGTCCCTGCTGGGGTAAACAGCTGCCCACAGTTGGTTCACAGTCTTGGCTGGTCCCCTTCTCAGTGATTCTAGCCTTAGCCATGTGACTTGTTTGGCCAATGGGATAATAGCAAATGTAACACAAGTAGAGGGTTGAAACATGCGTGCACATTGAGTCCTGTCCTGTCTTGCTGCTGAAAACTGCTGCCACCACGTGAACAAGACTGGGTTGACCACATGAAGGATGAGAGGTCCTAATTATCCCAGCCATCCACACCATGCCCGCTGAGGCCCCAGAAGCCCAAGGGAGGCCACAGGGACCATCCAGCACTACACAGCTGGCCTAGACCAGAAAAACCTCCTTCAAGGAACTTAAAAAACAGTCCTTAACCTGCAGGAGACAGATGTGTGAGCCAACAGTGACAGAGAGCACAGCAATTACTTTGTCAGAGGCTTGTGTGGGGCAAGTGTGCAGAGCAGGGGAGCGTGGAGGGGGCCTGTGGGGACAGGAAGGACTGACAGAGGCCACCACATAGGAGCTGAGACCTGCAGAAGGAGCAGACGCTGGCAAGTGTACCAGCAGCAGGAGGATGCTCCCGATGGTGGAGGACCCCACATGCAGGTAGACATGAGGCAGACCTTGGCATCTAAGGGCCCTGCAGGAATCATGTGCTGCTAAGGGGAACCTATGAGATGGGCTCACCCTGAAACAGAGATGCTTCCTGCAGCCGGGCACAGAAACTCAAGGGAAAGATTGGCCAACTCTTTGTTCTCTTAAATATTCGGTTTGACTTTCCAGGTTTTTATTACTTTTTATTACCCACATTTGGTGCGAGGGCAAATCTGTTCATAGACACCATCGGCAGGGCCTTTGTGAGCAAGTCTGGGACTCTGTGAAAAAATTCTTTGGGATCCAGCAAGGGCATATGTGTATGATATAGATCACCCAGGCACCCACCAGACCCCCAAGTTATTTGTACTTTCATCCTTGCATCCTGCTGGGCAATTTAAAGTGATTTGAGATGAGACATAAAGTTGTTCGTTATTCAGCTGGTCTTGAAACCACCTTTGCAAAGGTTATGACAG
This sequence comes from Hylobates moloch, assembly GCF_009828535.3. Taxonomy (NCBI): domain Eukaryota; kingdom Metazoa; phylum Chordata; class Mammalia; order Primates; family Hylobatidae; genus Hylobates; species Hylobates moloch. The sequence goes on along the minus strand of NW_026652303.1, from coordinate 3,328,056 downwards.
TAAGAAGAGTCTAGGTGGCTGACTCCATCTTGCGTCTGGCCTCACAGGCTAGCTGTCCTTGCTCATTCCTGGGCATAGGCCAAGCTAACCGCAGGATGAATCTAGTTTATAATTTAGCTTTGAAGGAAGAATGATAATAGTTCCTTCCCAAAACTGATCCCCTCCTGGCTCAGAGACTGACACTGCCTTTGTAAAACTAATGAAAGGCCATGAAATTAGGATTATGGGAGGGGCTGAATTCTGCTAAAATGTTAGCTATAATTCCTAGCTGCTCAAGAGTCATGTGGCCAGAGATCACAAGACTAGTGACTTTCCCCAATAGCTCCCTAGTAATATCACTATTGTGGAGCCTAAGATTGGTCTTTTAAAATGTTTTTCAGACTTTTGCATTCTGGTGACCAACAGACTCCACCTAGACCTATGACTCATGACTCAGTCAGTTCTGTGGCCCCACCCAGAGGTGCACTCATTGCACAAGGACCCTTTTCCACACCCTTATGATTTCATCTCTGACCAATCAGCAGCACCCATTCCCTAGTCCCCTGCCCATGAGACTGTCCATAAAAGCCTAGCCTCTGAGTTCTTGGGGAGACTGATTTGAGTAATAAACTCTTACATACTGCTTGGCTAGCCTTGAGATAATTAAACTCTACTGCAATACTGCTGTCTCGCAAAAAGGATCCATGGGTATCTATATTCTCTCTCTCTCTTTACATTCTCTCTCTCTCTCTGTCTCTCTCTCTGTATTTTTGCAGTTCCCAGGGAACACTGGAAAATGCAGTTTGTAGGGAAATATCTTTCTTTCCAGCTTTTTTTGATGCCAATAGCAACAAAGAGGCCACATGACATGCTCTGTGCTTCTTGGAGCAGAGCCCAGGGTCTAGTGGTTAACAGGGACAACTAAACTGTACTCTTCAGCCATCATATCCAGGATGCCACATACCATGCCTGGAAAAAAGTCCTCACTCATGCTTATTCTTGCTGTCACTCTCATCTCTCTTGACCCCTTCTATGACAGTTCAACACAATTCACACTTTGTTATTGTGTGAAAGAAAAAAATTTTTTTTCCTCATGAAGATCTTGACGAGAGCTGTTTCTGAGTGATCCACCTGACTGTTGCAAGAAGGCATGTGTTGATATGTTGATATGACTGTGCTTTTTTTTCTTTTTATTTTGATTTGTTTAGTGGGGCAGCAGACAGAGAGGTGGGGCAGCAGACAGAGAGGTGGGGCAGCAGACAGAGAGGTGGGGCAGAGATCCCTGCGATCCTCAGAGGGACTGTGAAGGGCTGGGACTGCTGCCTTAGACCAAGTTTTCTTGTCAATTGCAATGTCTGGGTCAGAATTTTTCTATAGATGATGGTGGAGATCCAGCACCTCAGCAGTGAGAATTTGCCATGTGAAACATAAATCAAACTATGCAACAAAACCCACAAGACATGTGAGCAATCTAGGAGATAAGGACGTCTTCCCAAACAAGACTGGAAATTCAGAAGCTAAAATGAAAAAAAGTAGGCTTATTTCTAACATTTAAAATAAATACAAAATTTTTATAGCAAAATGCAACATAAAGTCATCAAGCAGGACATTTGAGGGGAAATGATAATGCAGAGGACAAATATATTACATTTACACAAAGAGTTTTTATAAATCAACAAGGAGAAAAGTATGAATAATTACAGTATTTGTGAACTTATTAGCAACCTAGCAAATATTAATCTTTAAAAAGATTATACCCTATGACTTAACATTCCAGGATATGTGTATGAGGATATTTGCTAAGCTTTATTCAATATGGCAAAGCAAAACAAAACAAAACAAAACAAAAAACCTTGAAGCATTTACTGAGCACATTCTGCATGGCAGAAACTGTGTTGAGTCCTCCTCATTCAACTGTTTGAACAGCACAATGAGTCGGCCATTAGACACAGCCCCTTACTAGGATGAGAAACCCAAGACCCAGAGAAGGCAAGCAATTCACTCAAGATTATACAAAGAAGCTACATGGCAGGAAATGCCAGATATGAAAAAAGATGAAGCTAAAAATGAAAAAAAAAAAAAAAAAAAGAATAACATCAAGAAATGTAAAAGATAGAACTAAAACTTAAAGCTAAGGCCAGGAATGGTGGCCCACACCTGTCTTCCCATGACACTGGGAGGCTGAGGTAGGCAGATCATTTGAGCCCAGGAGTTTGACACCAGCCTGGGCAACATGGTGAAACCCTGTCTCTACAAAAAATACAAAAATTAGGGCTGGGTGCCATGGCTCACGCCTGTAATCCCAGCACTTTGGGAGGCTGAAAGGTCAGGAGACTGAGACAATCCTGGCTAATATGGTGAAACCCTGACTCTACTAAAAATACAAAAAAATTAGCCAGGCGTGGTGGCAGGCGCCTGTAGTCTCAGCTACTTGGGAGACTGAGGCAGGAGAATGGCGTGAACCCAGGAGGCAGAGCTTGCAGTGAGCCGAGATCGCGCCACTGCACTCCAGCCTGGGTGACAGAGTGAGACTCCATCTTAAAAAAAAAAAAATTACCCAGGTGTGGTGGTGCACACCTATGGTCCCAACTACTTGAGAGGCTGAGGTGGGAGTTTTGCTTGAACCCAGGAGGCAGAGGTTACAATGAACTGAGATCACATCACTGTACTCCAACCTGGGCAACAGAGCAAGACTGTCTCAAAAAAAAAAAAAAAAGTAGAGGGTAAATACAAAGATAAAAAGCAAAGAACCAAGAAAGTAAAAAGGAAGAGAGAAAATGAGATTTAGAAATTTCCATTTTCCCTTTGACTTTGCGTCTTGAAAAATAAAAAATAAAGAGATTTAGAATTTTTTTAAAAAAAGAATTAAGAAACAAAAGAGTAAAACATAAATTAAGAGTGACAATATTTTTTAAAAGAGAAGATAGAGATAAACTAAGAGCTTAAAAAGCATGGGAATAAGAAATAATAAAAGGCTTAGTAAAAAGTTGGCGTAAAAGGTGACCCACCCATGGGCCGAGCCCTACCCGTTCACTGAGCCTGGGAAATGACATTCAGCAGCAGGTGGAGGAACAGCTGTTTTCTGTCACCCAGGTCTCAAGGGCCTGGACTGGTTGTAGCTCTCTGACACTGAAGCAAGCACTGTGCTAGAGCCTAACCCTGGTGTCTTTCCAACTAACCCACATGTATTCTCACCTCTCCTCCTCCCATGGGAACCTGGGACAGCCACGCCTAATGTGCTGCATCCTGACCACTTTGCCCAGTTCCTAGGAAGCTCTTCTCTTTGGGGGCAGAGCCTGCCCTTGGCTGGGCCCTGCATCGAACTCTATGGAGCTCCTTGAACTGCAACTCTGCCCCCATGGCCTGATAAGGACCCACAGCTACCAAGAAGCTCCAGGGACTGCTCCCTCTCATCACCCCCTTAGTGTGCACTCCTGGACCATTGGCCCACATTGGACACCAGACCCTTAGGATTTGGATTTGAATTATCTGCTCTTTCCTGAAATTAAGAGGTAATATTGGGGCAGAGGAGAAGGAGGGATGTCAGACAGTATTTCATTTATCATTATTATTATTTTTAGGAGTCTCGCTCTGTCACCCAGGCTGGAGTGCAGAGGTGCGATCTCGGCTCACTGCAACCTCTGCCTCCTGGGTTCAAGGGATTCTCCTGCTTCAGCCTCCTAAGTAGCTGAGATTACAGGCACCTGCCACCATGCCCGGCTAATTTTTTTTTTTTTTTCTTAGTAGAGACGGGTTTTCACCATGTTGGCCAGGCTGGTCTCAAACTCCTGACCTCAAATTATCCACCCACCTCGGCCTCCCAAAGTATTGGGATTATAGGCGTGAGCCACTGTGCCCGGCCCAGACAATATTTCAAATCAGATAATAGGACAAGGAGCAAAGAACCTAGATAGTTCTTCAGAGGAGCTTCTGGCAATGTTTCTGAAATCGGGGACCAGCGGCCACAGTGGGGTTTGATATTGAAAGAAAGCCTTCTAAGCAGAAACATTAGTTATTGTGAAGGGTCAGAGTAGGTCTCAGCATGGTGGGCTTAGCAAAGAGGAAAGTAGGCTGGGAAGCCGGCCTGCAGAGCGAGTAGGGGAAAATCTAGGCAGCCCCCAAGAGGGAAGAGGAGACAAATTTAGGTTAGACAATCCCAAAGAGCATCAAGTTACTGAGCCACCGTCTTTCTGGGGACAAAAAGGTCTCATGTAAAAGAACGAGCTCACACCCAGGTGGGACGTTTTGCAATTTGATGGAGAGGATGTCGAGTACGATGAAAGGCCTTCAGACCAGCGATCCGAACTTGAGAATGACCTACTTCTTCCACTTACAGCTAATTATCGGACAGTGTTGGCTGAAACACATGTAAGTCACTGTCAGAAATACCATTCAGTTAAAACTCTTCATGAGCAGACGAGCTGTGTTAAAGGATTCCTTTTCATTTCCTATGAATCCCAGTGTATTCTAGATTTTACGTACCAGACATACCCCTGTGCATACTGCAGTGGTATTAACATGCACCACATATGACATATAAGCAGAGTTTTTGCTAGTAAGGAATTTAGGGCTCATTTTCATTTAACAACACCATCTTATAAGTAAGAAACTAGGGTTCTAGCAAGTTAACTGGTGTCCCCAAGGTCACCGAGTTAAGAGTGAGCAGATCGGCTACCGGAACGGCTGTCTTCTGACCCTTAGGCCAGAGCTCTTTCCATTATACTCTTCAGACAAGGTTTTCTATGTCCTTTATAAGCTGTCTTCTCAAAATCTACCCAGCCAAAGTGCAGGACGTCCCCACTTAAACCTGCAACGCAAGTCAGAGCATCCTTTCATTAGCAGACCCGAGGGCAAGGAGGTGGAGAAGAATTGCTTAGGCCACTAATGGATTCTCCCAACATATGCCTTGAGACACCGCAAGCCCTTCTTTGCATTGTGACATAGGACGCAGTAGAAGCCTGCTAACAGTGACAACCCCTTCTGAAGGAATAATAGGTCTGTGCAAAAAGCCTTTGGCTCAGGACATCGGGTGGCTTGGTGCAGCTGTCCTGGATTTCTGGAAGCTCGACTTGCTGTGACTCCAGGAGGTGACAGCTCATGTCCATTCTTCCATCCTTGCAGACACAGGGGGCCTGTGGGCAACCTCAGACCACCCAGGCTGACCCTGTTGCTGCCTGGATAATGCATATTTTTACTTTTCCATGTCTTTGAAGCCTTGACACGGGCTGAAACAGGGACCCCAGGTTATCCCCGGATGAGGGCAAGTTGACAGAGATCATGAACATATTAGTTTCAGCTTTTCAGAATCACATTAAGATGTGCTCATGTCAAATCAGTCTTGACAGTGAATAATATGAATTAGTGACTTGCTTTGTGAAGGCTGAGCTGGGAGAACAGTGGCTACAGGGAACCTTGGTTTATGAGTCATTTACACTTTAAATATGAGTCACTCACAAACAGTACTTGCTTTTCTGTATTGTTCATGCATCAGGGCCCTCAAAGTCAGCATATGCTGCTCCAGGCTGATAGGCCCTTTGGGTGTATGTACAGGGTGTTTGATGATGGCTTAAATGTTGGTGTTTGCCCCTAAATCCTGGCCACAAATTATTTCTCAGCTTCAAGCTGATATCCCTTACAAGACAATAACTGAGATTCCCTTTAAAGGTGTGGCCCTGACTTAGTCTTCTACCCTGCTCTCTACAGGGATAGCTATGAGTATTGATTGCTCCTTTGGCCCAGCAATTCAAGCTGCTCTTCCTGCCTAGAGCTGTGGCAGTTGAAACATTGGGGTCTGCTCCTAGGCAATGGGGGATTGGCTAGCATAAACCAGTGACTTCAACAGCTCTGGGGAAAAAGATCAAAAGCCAGCTGCCACAGGTTTATTGCAAGTGAGAGTTTGAGTTTCATGTTTACACAGGAAAAATCAGCAGGAATCAAGCAGTTAGGAAGTGTTGCAGACTGCAATTACTGGGTGTCAATTCTGTCTGATCCCACAGGCAGGGGTGTGCTAAATTTAGCATGTGGCTTTATTGGTGTTGACCAGCAGTATCCCACGGAAGCAGGATGCAACATGGCCTTTGTGTGGAGGCTGGAAAACAACAGGAGTTGTGAAGCTTATTTGGCTCAGGGAACAAGAAGAGCTGGGGGCTGTTAATAAGTAGGCCTCCGAGCTGTCAGCGCTGGGACTGACAGTGGCCGATCAGCTGGAGCCCTGTGGGAGCCAACTCTCCCTTTCACGGCACCACCTGTGCGATGTATTTCAACAACATGGCACATAGGCAGCCAGGTTATTTCTGAAAGATTCATATTACAATGAATTTCAGCTTAAACAATTAAAAACAGATTTCTCTTTCTAAAATTAGATAAAGCAGACTGATTAGATAAATGTCAAAGATTTCCAGAATAAGACACGCTAGAGAAGGGGTTGGCAAACAGTGGTCCCAGGCTGGCAGCCTGTTTTTACAAATAAAGTTTTATTGAAGCACACTCATTATTTTATCAATCATATATGGCTGCTTTCAGGATACAACAGAAGGATTGAGTAGTTGCGACAGAGACCAAATGGTCTCCAAGAGCCTAAAACATTTCCTGTATGGCCCTTGAAGAAAGTTTTCTGACCTCTGCTCTAGAACAATGGTCCCTGGGTCAGGTCTTTTCAGTAATTCCAAAATCTAACTGGATTTGTGTGTGAAATGGCCACAGAGAATAACTACAACAAGGGATATCAAACTGGTGGCCTAGTCAAATCCAGGCTGCACACATGTATTCTTTGGGCAGCAGTGCTGTGTTTTATAAAAATTAGCAACATTTTAAAATAAGGAGTTTTCACATAAAATGTCTGATTTGGGGCTACTCTTGGCCCACATCCCTGCATGCTACTGTGGCCAGAGCCCAGCAATAGCAGCCTTCTTTAGAGGGGACGTCTCCTGTTCCACTCTACCGCAATCCTCACCACATCTTACTGTTTCCCCATCACTAAGGCAGTGTCAGACACCATTGGTCATGATTCTTGCCCCACTGGGTCCACACCTGTGGGGGCTTTATTATATATTACCTGCCAGTTGGCATATGAGTTTGCAACCCAGCACTGACATCAAGCTTCTTTGCTTTAGGCTTGAATTCTCTCAGGTCACTCTCAAGCACAGGTTGTGTCCTGCTGATGAGAAGCACTGTTACTACTGACATTCAATTATTCTGTTGACTATTACTCACATTAATACATTGTCTGGAAGAAAATAATAAAAGCGATGTTTCATAATGAAAAGATGGGGGAACCATTACTCTAAAACAGTGAAGGAAACAAAATATATTGTCTTAGGTAATCAGAGTGATCTTTCTTTACCAATCATTAGTAACTAGTAGACTGTCAACTCCAGGAGGACAAGGGGTCCAGCCACTCCTGATGTTTTCTCCGCAGCCAGGCAGGCACATCTGACTTGCTAACATTTTCTCCCAGGGCTTTTTGCTCTGAATGAGTGTTCCCCAAAGTGTGGTCCCTGAGCTACCTGTGTACAACTACCTGGAGTGCTTGTTAAAGATGCAGTTTCCTGGATCCACCCTAGACCAACAAAAACAGAATCTGTTTGTTGGGACCTCGGAATCGCCATCATCAATTTTTTTAAACAAACAACTTTTGATGAGCAAAAGCCAACAGCACTGAGCGATGGTCAGTTGCTAGCAATTCTGCTGGGTAAACCATGTGAACCTTCAATTCTAGACTGTCAAGATGACTCTGATATGCTAATGGAGTGACTGAGTGTGCTCAGGAGAACGGCAAAACAATATTTTAGAGAATAAGCACCAAACAAATATGAAACATGCCAAAGGGCAACGGTAATGCCCACTACAGGGAAGGAGCCCACCTTTGGAGAAAGCCCACCAGCAGACTCTCCTCGGTTACCAGGGACGCCATAGAGAGAGTTATGGAATGCCCTGGAATGCCCTTAGAAGTCAACTATGCTGTAATTTTTGACAATTTTATTTGCCTTCTCCAAGGCAAATCTCCAAGGATGAAGGTACAGTTAACATTTTTTAGAAAATTTAAGCCCTTACCTGCCATCACAAGGATATACTTGCTTTGTATTTGGAGGGAAGAAAAGAATGTTGATTTTTAAAAGGGTTTTAAAAATAATAATTGCATCTCCCGCCCATCTGCTTGTTTACACAGTTTAGCACAGAAGGGGTTTAATTACTTATTTAGAACTTGCTGGAAATTTGAGTTATAAAACTCCCCAATTCTGCGCCTAATGGAAATGATGTTTAAAGTTCTGTAGCCAGCTGCCATCAAAAGACACTTGGTTGGGAGGCCGAGGCGGGCAGATCACGAGGTCAGGAGATGGAGACAATCTTGGCCAACACGGTGAAACCCCGTCTCTACTAAAAATACAAAAAATTAGCCGGGCGTGGTGGCGGGCGCCTGTAGTTCCAGCCTTGGGAGGCTGAGGCAGGAGAATGGCGTGAACCCGGGAGGCGGAGCCTGCAGTGAGCCGAGATCGCGCCACTGCACTCCAGCCTGGGCGACACTTGGACAGCTTTAATTTGCTTCATCACAGAAGCCAATGCCTGAGAAAATGGAACCAGAAACAAAGGCTCTTGAAGTGGTAGCATTGGCCCAATAAAGCTAGAGGAGGGGGAAACTGAGGCACCGTGCAGCCTTCATTATTTGCATATATGTAACACCATTAGCATCTTCTTTAAATGCAAAGTGACATAGAACATTAGAAAATATAACTCTCCTCCCAAAGGCTTAGCTATTTCTGCGTGGAATGCATGAATAAAGTTACAGTTTTATTTTATTTTTAGGCAACTCTATAGATCACTGGGGACTCATCCTGCAGACATCATTCAAGGTATCCAGTTCAGAATCTATCACCAGCTCTGATTGTAGCCTCTGAAGAGATCTCAGATGTTTCGTGCCTTATACATTTAATTCTGAGATCATAGACCCCAATTTTTTGAGGACGCTCTACCCACACCTTCGGATGTTTTCAGAGGAGTTGCTGGCAGGGCTGGGCCACTGGGCCTTGCTGGGCTCTAATTTTCCTACCCACCTGTGTCCTATAGACCGTGAATTTTCTTCTAAACACTCTTGACTTTTCACTTGTTAAATGAAAGCATTTTCTTAAAGAAAAGACTAAAACCAAGAGGTGTGAACTTTTTTTTATTGGGAGAAGGGCTACATGTGTGTTTCTCCCAGCCCTAATCTACTTCCTCAATGTGCATGTCCATACACCACATTCTTACTTTCTTTAATCCTAACTTGGATTTTTCCCCCATCTTTAAAAATACTTTTCTCAATTTCTTTTCTTTATCATTTTCTTCCTGTCTCCTGTGATGTACAAAATACTATTTCCAGGGTTTTTCTCCTCCTCCTCCTCCTCCTCCTCCTCCTCTTCTTCCTCACTTTCCTTTTTGCAAGTTATACTCTCTGGGAACATAATTAATGTTTACTGGGCACTGGTGATTGATCCATTCTTCTGGTAGTCCTCTCCCACTCAATCCTCTCCTTCCCCATGACTCCTCCTCCACCCACCTTATCCAGGAATATAGAATTTTCCACTGCCTCAGATTCACTCCTTTATAACAGTTCCCACCCTTTTCCCTCTAATATGTGCTGCCTTTTCCAAGTTGCATTACAGGACTGTAACCAGTTTCTGTTTACAGCCTCATGACTCTGCAAGACCCTCCATCCTTACTACCCTGGGATATGGAGACTTGAAATCACCTGACTTTCTCCCTTGCTTTTTCAAATACAAGGGAGCACCTAAAAGCAGCATCATTTTGTATAAGGTTGGATTCAGTGCAATTTGGAGCTCTGCTCTCATGACAGTGTTTTTACGTTATACAAAATGCCTATAAGTCTCCTCATCTGTGAATTCCCAAGAAAGATCAGTCCAAGTAAAGAGAAAGCTTGATTTATGACTCATCAAAGAAGGGAATAATAATAATTTTTAAATAATACATTATTCTTTGGGGATTTACAAATAAAAATGTTAAAAGACTTATTGGATTAAAATTAAGAAAACCATTTAAAAATTGAGCTCTCCCTTCCAGTTCTAATCTTATCATATAAGTGTGACTTTGGCCAAGTCACCCCTCTGCAGCCCCAGGCTGTCTCATCTGCAAAATTGCAGCTCTAGGGGCTCTAAGAAGCCTATGAATGCATCTGAGATGGGATATTTTGCCTTAGTAACTCCTCATTCTGTCCTCCAGCATAGAATAACCCCTCCCCTCTGAGCCAGAGTGAATCTTTTCCTCCTCTTGGTTTTTACCTCTGTGGGTCATGGCACCTATCACATCATATTAGAGCGAGATGCTTGCCTGCCAGTTTTCCCAACCAAACAACAATCAGATTCTATTATTATGTTGTAAGTAAGAGGAAATACAAATCAAGCAAGCTTAAAAAATAAAGGTAATTTTTTTGTTCATGCAACTGAAAGGTCCAGCCACAGCCTGGCCTCGGGTCTGGCTAGATCTGGGCTCATGTAATGTAACAGGCTTCAATTTCTCTTCTTCCTGTGCCTCTGCTTCCCTATTGCAGGCCCATTCCCAGGTGGACATGAGATGGCAGCCATAAGCTCCTGCAATTACATCCATTCTCAGTCACATCCAAAGGGAATCAGAGGGCTTCTTCTGGTGGTTCTAATAGAAGGAAGACATTTTTCCTTCCCAGAAGCCTTTGCAAATTTCCTCCGGAGGTAGTGACTGTTGGGTTCGGTTCATGTGTCTATCCCTGAACCAATGACTGAGGCCAAGAAGATGAGATATGCTAATTAGCATGAACTACTCAGGCTGCCCTGCCTCCTGGGAGCTGGGGGATAGAGTCAGCCCCACCCACCTGCATGGCTGGGAATAGGGTGGGGGATGGAAGTGGAGGAGTGAATCCCCAGCCAGATGTTAGGGCATCAGAAGTGGGACAAGGGCAAATGGTGGGGAGGTCTTTGGAGCTGTCACTCCCCTGGCCACACTGAGAGCCTGGGCACCCCATCCTTTTACCCCACAGCAATGTTAGCGTGTTCCAGCATCAGAGGAGCTAATGAAGAAAATGACCCATGAGTCGGGCTTTGGATATGACATTTACAACAAAGGCATACAGGTGGGTTTAAAAATTAATAAAAAAATAAAATAAAACAAAAACAAGCAGCTTAACTTCCTTTGTCAGCAATACAATTGCCTGGGTTGAGCCTCTATCAGAAAGAGACAGGTGAAACTCAGGAGTGGAAATGAGCTTTTGCCCTCATTCTCCAACAGCAATCTGGTATTCAGCTGGAGGCAGCTACTGTAAAAAGATTTGTGGCAGTGACTGTGAAAGAGAAATGAAATGTCAGGGTCTCCTGCCTTGTGGGGCTGTGTTGGGTCAGGGCATATGGCATCCCCCATCCCCCTTCATCCAGGATGCTGAAAATATAATTTAAAGGATATTTCCTTGACTTAGCAAACTATGGTCACCAAACATAATGGAATATGAGATAGCTAATGAGATGCTATGTGAAAATGTTGATTAACATGGATGCTCTATTTGAAATAATCTAAGTTAAAAAACAAACCCAGAACTTAAAATAGCATAAACACACTGATTATAGCTCCACAAAACATGTGTTCACTTTTAAATATTGAAAGAGTGTTTGCGGTAAAGTAAATAGTTTATTAGGTTAGATTCTTCTGTAAAGTGCCTTAGCTCATAAATTTTAGAGGACTTTTGCAGAATGGCCTTCACGGGGAGAATGAGTTGTGCATTTTCAGGAACTGAATTCTGCTCATTCCAGGCCAGCTGGGTGTGGGTCGGGGTCTCAGCCTAAAAACAATGGTGTGGAACATGAGGAGAGGAAGGAATGAAGGAAGGGAGGGAGGGAGGGAGGAAGGGGGAGGGAGAGAGGAAGGGAGGAAGTGAGGGAGGGAGGAAAAAACGAAGGGAGGAAAGAAGCAAGTAAAGAAAGAAAAAAGGAAGACAGCAAGGAAGGGAAGGAGTAGGGAGGGAGGGAGGAAAAGAGGAAGGAAGGAAAGAAGGAAGGAAAGAAAGGAGGAGAGAAAGAGGGAAGGAAGGCAGGAAAGAAGGGAAGGAGGAGGGAGGGGAGAAAGGAAGGAAGGAAGAAATGAAGGGGGGGGAAGAAAGGAAGGAAGGAAGAAATGAAGGAAGGAAAGAAGGGAGGGTGGGAGGAAGGAAGGAAGGAAAGAAAGGAGGAGATAAAGAGGGAAGGAAGGTAGGAAAGAAAGGAAGGAGGAGGAAGGGAGGGAAGGGAGGGAGGAAGGAAGGAAGGAAAAAAGGAAAGAAGGAGGGAAAGAAGGATGGAAAGGAAGGAAGGAAGGAAGGAAAAAAAAGAATGAAGGAAAGACAGAGGGAAGGAGGGAAGGCAGGCAGGCAGGATTGGGACAGTCCGCGAGTTTCCCACCCAAGCATGTCAAAGCCCATAGTGATCATCCGGCAGTTGTGCAAACCTGGAAACTTTTTCTAAACTTGTGACAGCAACTCAGACAGACTTGAGACATTTATATCTCCAGTCCCTGAAGTCCCGGTCTCAAACAATAACTGCGTGTTCCTTGGGAACCTGATGCGAATCCTTCAATTAACATACAGTGTCCAGGCCTGTGCTAGTGAGAGGTGACAGCGTGCTGGCAGTCCTCACAGCCCTCGCTCACTCTTGGTGCCTCCTCTGCCTGGGCTCCCACTTTGGCGGCACTTGAGGAGCCCTTCAGCCCACCGCTGCACTGTGGGAGCCCCTTTCTGGGCTGGCCAAGACTGGATCTGGCTCCCTCAGCTTGCAGGGAGGTGTGGAGGGAGAGGCGTGAGCGGGAACCGGGGCTGCGTGTGGCACTTGCAGGCCAGCTGGAGTTCCCGGTAGGCATGGGCTTGGCGGGCCCCGCACTCGGAGCAGCTGGCCAGCCCTGCCGGCCCCAGGCAATGAGGGACTTAGCACCTGGGCCAGCGGCTGCAGAGGGTGTACTGGGTCCTCCAGCAGTGCCAGCCCACCGGTGCTGCGCTCAATTTCTCACCTGGCCTTAGCTGCCTTCCCGAGGGGCAGGGCTTGGGACCTGCAGCCTGCCATGCCTGAGCCTCCCACCCCCTCCATGCGCCCCTGTGCGGCCGGAGCCTCCCTGACGAGTGCCACCCCCTGCTCCACGGTGCCCAGTCCCATCGACCACCCAAGGGCTAAGGAGTGCGAGCGCGTGGCGCGGGACTGGCAGGCAGCTCCACCCGCAGCCCGGGTGCAGGATCCACTGGGTGAAGCCAGCTGGGCTCCTGAGTCTGGTGGAGATGTGGAGAACCTTTATGTCTAGCTCAGGGATTGTAAATACACCAATCAGCACCCTGTGTCTAGCTCAGGGTTTGTGAGTGCACCAATCGACACTGTATCTAGCCGCTCTGGTGGGGCCTTGGAGAACCTTTATGTCTAGCTCAAGGATTGTAAATACACCAATCGGCACTCTGTATCTAGCCCAAGGTTTGTAAACACACCAATCAGCACCCTGTGTCCAGCTTGAGGTTTGTGAGTACACCAATCGACACTCTGTATCTAGCTGCTCTGGTGGAGCCTTGGAGAACCTTTGTGTCCATATTCTGTATCTAACTGATCTGATGGGGATGTGGAGAACCTTTATGTCTAGCTCAGGGATGGTAAACGCACCAATCAGTGCCCTGTCAAAACAGACCACTTGACTCTACCAATCAGCAGGACGTGGGTGAGGCCAGATAAGAGAATAAAAGCAGGCTGCCCGAGCCAGCAGTGGCAACCCGCTCGGGTCCCCTTCCATGGTGTGGAAGCTTTATTCTTTCGCTCTTTGCAATAAATCTTGCTACTGCTCACTCTTTGGGTCCACACTGCTTTATGAGCTATAACACTCACTGCGAAGGTCTGCAGCTTCACTCCTGAAGCCAGCGAGACCACGAGCCCACCGGGAGGAACAAACAACTCCAGAGGCGCCGCCTTAAGAGCTGTAACACTCACCACGAAGGTCTGCAGCTTCACTCCTGAGCCAGCGAGACCATGAACCCACCAGAAGAAAGAGACTCCGAACACATCCGAACATCAGAAGGAACGAACAACTCCAGACATGCCTCCTTTAGAACCGTAACACTCACTGCGAGGGTCCACGGCTTCATTCTTGAAGTCAGTGAGACCAAGAACCCACCAATTCCGGACATACTAGGAGCTGTGGAGGGGCCACAAGAGGAGGAGCATGGTCTCTGTCATTAGCACACTTTCCGTCTCATAAAACAGACAACAAAAACATATATTAAGCAGCTTTAAAACAAAACCACATATACTGAAATGCAAGATTGAAAAGTACTGAGAAAACAAAAAATGTTCTATAACTGAAAAGAGAGAAATTAATAACTTTGAGGGTAATCAAGGAAGGTTCCTGGAAAAAGGTGGCAATGTCACTGAGAGCATGGCTGTGATTTAGATCGGGGGTCCACAACCCCCAGGTGACAGACCAGTACCAGTCCATGGGCTGTTAGGAACTGGACCACACAGCAGGAGGTGGCAGCGAGCAGAATTGCCTGAGCTCCACCTTCTGTCAGATCAGCTGTGGCGGTAGATTCTTATAGGAGCACGAACCGTATTGTGAACTGCGAGTGCGAGGGTCTAGGTTCCAAGCTCCTTATGAGAATCTAATCAGTTTCATCCCAACTCCACCTCCACCCGCCCCCACCCACCACCTTCCCATCCCACCTCCACCTTCCCCCACTGCCCCCCAACTCCCAGTCCATGGAAAAATTGTGTTCCATGAAACCCTTCCCAGCTGCGGAAAAGGTTGGGGCTTGCTGATGTAGATGATACATTTACAAAAAGACCCAGAGACTATGAGTAAGGGGAGCCAGAAGCAATGAGTCCCGTCCACCAGGGGCGTGGTGGGTAGAGCAGAGGGACACAAAGCTGGTGGGGGTGTGGGGGTTGGTGGGGGTAGATCCTGGAGGGTCTCAGCAGCCAGGTGCTCAGGAACTCAGCTTCAGGAGAAAGGAGGCCACTGTAGGCTTTTGAGAAAAGGTGGCATTTGGGGAACATTGATTTGGCAGCGTGGGTTTGGTGGATGGGTTGCCCACTGGGGTCAAGGGAAGCAACCAGGGGGGAAGTTCACAGATGTCCAGGTGAGGCGGGCATTGGCTGTGGAGAAGGGCAGGGCCTCCAGAGCTGTCCAGAGTGGAAGGGAGAGGACACAGAGGAGAACCACAAGGAAAAATTAACCAGCCTCCTCTCCCCATATCTGACCCCAATGTGGAGGGTGTAAGACAGAGGGATTGAGCTTCCAGCAGCTCTGCTAACTTCCTCCTTGGCCTTGGGTGAGTCACTCCATCTCTCTCTCTGTCTCCTTTTGTGAAGAATCAGAATAATACTTGCCTTATTTCTTTCAAAAGATGCCTGAGGGAACCAGACAAAATAATTTTTTAAACATTTTGCAAAATATAAAGCATTAGGCAAATACTTGCTATTATTCTATATAATTCCTATGCTGTAATCTAAGATCAGGCTGCCATCAGATTGTGTCGGGAACTGGTTCCTTCTGGTGGGTTCTTGGTCTCTCTGACTTCAAGAATGAAGCCGTGGACCCTGTGGTGAGTGTTATAGTTCTTAAAGATGGTGTGTCTGGAGTTTGTTCCTTCAGATGTTCAGACGTGTCCAGAGTTTCTTCCTTCCAGGGGGTTCGTGGTCTTGCTGACTTCAGGAGTGAAGCTGCAGGTCTTCGCAATGAGTGTTATAGCTCTTAAAGGTGGCGCATCTGGAGTTGTTTGTTCCTCCCAGTGGGTTCTTGGTCTCGCTGACTTCAGGAGTGAAGCCTCAGACCTTTGCAGTGAGTGTTATGGCTCATAAAGGTAGTGCAGACCCAAAGAGTGAGCAGTAGCAAGATTTATTATGAAGAGCGAAAGAACAAAGCTTCCACAGTGTGGAAGGGGACCCCAGTGGGTTGCCGCTTCTGGCTTGGGTGGCCAGCTTTTATTCCCTTTATTGGCTCTGCCCATGTCCTGCTGATTGGTCCATTTTACAGAGCGCTGATTGGTCCATTTTACAGAGCGCTGATTGGTCCATTTTACAGAGTGCTGATTGGTGTGTTTACAAACCTTTAGCTAGACACAGAGCGTTGATTGGTGCATTTTTACAGAGTGCTGATTGGTGTGTTTACAATCCTTCAGCTAGACAGAAAAGTTTTCCAAGTCCCCACCCGACCCAGAAGCCCAGCTGGCTTCACCTCTCAAGATAAGCTATGGCTTTCTGCCTTCATCAAAGATGGTCTTGGGATACCATTCTTTTAAGCCTCTCTCACAGCTTTCAAATCATCTCCTCCCTCCCAGAGTGTGGTCTTGCTTCTACTGTTAACCTTTGTGGTTCCTGTCTCTATGGTCTTGCTTCTGCTGCTAACCTCTGTGGTTCCTGTCTCTTTTATACTTTTGTGCTTCTACCATAGAGTTGTAAGCCAAATAGCCAGTTTCATTGGGACTGAATGTAAAATAAGAATAAATAGGTGCTGAGCGAGACCTTAAGAAGGCTCTCCTGCAGCAAAGTTATAAACGTTGGGTATTAACTTTTTGGGATCACTTTGGCTACTCATTTTACTTAATAAGAGTAAAGATGTCCTGAATGCTTGGCTCTGATTTCTGGACTCTCAGTGCATTCCAGGCCATGGAGACTGTTGGGTGAGTGATGGCTGAGCAGGAGAGATGTCGCATGGTGACACTATTGGAACTGTTACTGCGCTTGGTGGAGATTGACCACTGTGAGTCAGATGGAGTATACAGGAATTCAATTAAATAAACATTTCATTTATAATTTGTATTTCTCTCAAAGGAGTGTATAATGGAAATGAATTGTGAAATATTTGACAAAGACGAGGACGTTAATTATAGGAGCTGGTTTGCAGTGAATATAGATTATTCTATTTCATACATATTACATTTGAGGTGATGACAATACATGGCCATGGAATTGTCTCATGGAAAATGGGAGATTCAGGAGTAGAACCTGGGTGACGGTGAAGGACTGAGATCAGAGTGAAGGCATAGGAGTTATCTCCAAATCAGTGGTGGATTTATTTAAAAAAAAAAAAAAAAAAGCACATGAAGGGGCTGAGGCAGGAGAATAGGGCCTGGAGGCGGGGAACGTAAGGACTTCCTGGAACTAAATCAAATGGAATGGAAACACTTCAGCAATGAGAGGAGTGTGACTGGCTTTGTAACATCATTTCATCCTCCCCATTACACAGGCAGTAGCGTCCTCTCTGTTTACACAGGATGCATATCGAGTAAATGACTTTGTAACTTGACTTCATCCTCTTTCTTTCCATACGGCATACACCAAGTAACCAATGGGCAACCTCTAGAGGGTATTGAGACCCCAGAAAATTCTGTAACCAGGGCCCTTGAACCCCTTGCTTGGGCCCACTCCCACCCTGTGGAGTGTGCTTTCGTTTTCAATACGTCTCTGCTTTTGTTGCTTCATTATTTCCTTGCTTTATTTGTGCATTTTGTCGAGTTCTTTGCTCAAAACACCAAGAACCTGGACACCTTCAGCCAGTAACTGGACTACTCCATGTGGAGAGGATCGGAGGACCAAAGGTTGGGCCCCGTGCAAAGCCAGAGGTGGGAGCAGAGGGTGGAAAGCGTGAAGCACCACTCCCAACCCCTAGGAGATGCCGTCTTGTGGGAGACACTGAACACACGCATCATGAAAGATGAGAGAGTGCTGCATGGCTATAAAAAGGACACATGGTCATTTGGGCTCCCCACGCTGTAAATGCTGTAGGCAGTCAGAGGGAGAGAGAAGCCCTAAGTTAAAGCAGCTGCAGGAGGCCTCCTGGGAAGAGGGAGAAGCTCAGCCTGGGAAAGGTGGCCCAGGGGGTTCTGATCTGACTTCAGCGTATTTGGGGAGCCCTTTAGCACAGAGGCAAGGGGGTAGAAATGTGGGGGGGCTCATCCACCCAGTGAAAGGGCTCCCTCCCTGCCCCCAGCCACCAGAGACATCTCCCCGACACTGCCTCCCTCCTCCACTCCCCTTAATTCTTCCTCCAGGTCCCGTGCACAGATCTTGCCTCTGAATCCTGGCCTGGGCCACCCTTCCCTGCCTGGTGCCCTTTCCCTTCCCCTCCCGCAGTGATACTTTCTGGAAACCTGGCAGGGCCTCCCTCGCTGACCTCTCCTTCTGTGCAACTCTAGTAACATTGTTTTCTTTGCCATGTGTTTGGAACTTTAGATATAATTCTTTATATTGTTGTTCATTATTTATGTGTTTGGTCTGTTCCTCAATTAAATTGTGTTATCATCTGCTTTCAAAGATTGTTCTCAGGCTCAGGGGCAATGTCTATAAGGCACCAGCACAGGTGGGCACTTGGTAGGAGCTGGCTGTTATCCATGGTATTGTGACACCCCTTGAGACCAGCAGCCATGTGTGATGCCCTCTGCACCCCTAGCTAGTGGCAGGCACATGGTGAGTGCCAGTGAATGGCAGGAGAATCTCCCCCCAGTCAACTGGCTGCTTCTGCATCTCTCTCTGCTGGGGATAGCAATTTTGTTTAACAGCAGGGCCTTTAAGAGCTCATTTCTGGCAAGTCTTGAGAAGACATTTACCCATTTAATTTTTTTTAAGAAATGGCTGGAGAAAAGCCAGCTCCCTTCTTCTTTCGTGATGAAGGACAAGTTGCTTTTGTTAAATATAACATCTTAAAATGTTTCAAATGGACATGAATGCTAATGACAAGACTCAACCCTCAGCAAACTGCTGACAAATGGGGACTTATTGGCTCAGGAAGAGAACACACACAGAGAGTTTTAAATCCCTGGCTGTCTCTGGGTGCTTGATCCATTAATGGAGTGGGTAATGCCCTTAGTGCTCTGTGCTAGTTGGGGATTTTGCCTCATATTTTAGAGCACCTGCAGAAGGGGAGAGGGGAGGGGGAGGGGGGGAGGGGGGGAGGAGCAGGAGGAAGAGGAGAAGGAGGAGGAGGAGGTGGAGGAGGAGGAGGAGGAGGAACAGGAGGAGGAACAGGGAAAAGGAGGGAGAACAGGAGGAGGAGAGGGAGGAGGAGGAGGAGAAAGGGAGGAGGAAGAGGGAAGGAGGAGGAAAGGAGAATGACCTGGTTTTCTTTTTGCAAGTGACAGGTATGAAGCCCAGCCTGGATGATTTCCATGATATTATTTTTTGAAACAGCCATTTTTAGAGTTTGAAGTGGCTTCAAGTCAGATCAGCCTCGTTGTCTCTGATGCTGGCAGGAAGAGGAGGTGGAAGTGTTTGTGTCCCCGAAGAGGGTTCAGGTTTCCTCTTAGCTGCAGCAGTCATGGTCTGGCCTGCTGTAGCATTTGCTGGGAGAGGGATGGAGATGCAGCTATTAGAATTCCTGGGCCACATCTCTTTTACACACTGACCTTCAGACTTTTGCTATTTTTTTAAGTTGGTATCTTCAGAATCAGAACAAAAAGGCTGCTTATTGATACTTACAAGTATTTCACATTTCACATTCCTATAGAGAATGTCTAAAGAATGGTAAAGAGAAGACATGCTTCCTAGTTTCTTGTCTACCTCCTCCAAGAAACCTGGGTGCATTTCCATGTCGTGGAGATCAAGCTCAAAAGGAACTCAGATAGGTGGCCTGTCCTTAGGACATGCTGCTGGTCCCTCTGGTCAGCAACGCCTTTCCAGGTGACCACCCGGACACTTCCTCTGCACCAGACAGGCCTGGCCTCATCATGTGGTCACCTTCAGCTTCCTTCCAAGGAAACAGCTGCAGGACCCTCCAAGAACCCCCACTGCACCCTCAATGCCCCCTCATCCCTGAGATGATGACATGGGGAGGATGCCTGCCTCTAAGGCATCCAGTCTGTACTGCCGACTTGAGATATGGCTGGGAATTGAAGCCTCACCCAAGTGGGGCAAAGTGATTAAAACCAGAACCTCTCCCTCTGGAATCTGCATTGGAGAAATGGGGGCATCGCTAATGCTGGATTGCCTGAAAAGACCTGTAGATTGCACAGGAGGTCCAGGAGGGGGCTGAAGCAAGTGGTGAGGCTGAGAGAGACACACTTGGTGGGCAAGGGAGGGACTCTTTGCTGGCACCAAGGGCACAAGGGGAGGACGTGAAGGGCTGGCTCT
Organism: Hylobates moloch; assembly: GCF_009828535.3. Taxonomy (NCBI): domain Eukaryota; kingdom Metazoa; phylum Chordata; class Mammalia; order Primates; family Hylobatidae; genus Hylobates; species Hylobates moloch. Next base: position 3,308,002 of record NW_026652303.1, on the reverse strand, counting down.
ATAAGAGGGATTCCTACGCTCCGGCCACCTGGTCACTAGAGTGGCCTCGAATCAGTAACTCCTGCCACCTCCTGCACCCTGTGGGTTCTGCACTACATGAGGCCAACGCCCAGTGGCTGCTGCTCATCCCTGGGCCCAGGTGCCTGATGGTCCAGCTTTTCCCGATTTCCATGAGGTCCAGACAAGGGTCCTGTTTTCCTCACTCCCACACATATCCTTAAGGTAAAGTCCTGAGGCTGGGCGCAGTGGCTTCTGCCTGTAATCCTAGCACTTTAGAAGACTAAGGCGGGAGGATCACTTGAGCTCAGGAGTTTGAGACAAGCCTGGGCAACATAGCAAGACCCCATCTCTACTGAAACACAAACAAACAAACAATCTGGACATGGTGATGTGCGCCTTTAGGTCCCAGCTACTTGGGAGACTGAGGTGGGAGGATAGTTTGAGCCCAGGAGATGGAGGCTGTAGTGTGTTATGATCACACTACTGGAAAAAAAAAAAAAAAGATGAAGTCCTTGTTCCTTGAATGCAGAGTGAGTCTAAATCCTGACTCCTGGTGGGGCAGTCTGTCATCTCACTTTTACACCAAAATATTCCCATTTACTATGATTTTTTTGTTTGTTTTGGGAGAAGATATCAAGACTCTGTGGGACAGGGCTGGGCATGGCAGCTCACACCTGTAATCCCAGCAGTTTGGGAGGCTGAGGTGGGCAGATCCCTTGAGGTCAGGAGCCGAGATCGCGCCACTGCACTCCAAGCCTGGGTGACAGAGCGAGACTCCGTCTAAAAAAGAAAAAAAAGATGCTGTGGGATGAATAATGCATTAAAGTTACACTGAGACTTGATGGATATTTCACTTTAAAGAGCTCAGGCTTCCACCTGCAGAGCTCAGGCCAGACAGCCACCTTAGCTTCTCAGGTTGAAACCAAGTAACTAAGAGCTGTGCAGGAACCCCGGGGGGCCAGGGGCTAAAACCAGCAAGGCTGAGGGGCCCTGGAGAAGAAAAATGAGGAGGGAGCCAAGGAGAAAAGGGACTCCTCAATGCCCAGCCCAAGGTGCGTTCTGAATGGATTTGCAGGTGACCTGATCTTTGTTGATCTATTAATTCATTTTTTCATCATTCAACACGGATTATTGAGCCCCTGTGATGTGCTGGCAACATTTCTAATTCTTATTGTTTATTGCATAAATAATAAGGTATATCAGGTGATGTTAATGCCCAGAAGAAGGGTAAAATGTTGGTGACGGTGAGGGAGAATACATGTATATGTTTGCAATTTTAGGTAGCTGGCATTTGAGCAATGGTCTGGTTATAAATAGAAACTCAGATGATTTCATAAGAGAATTGCAGGAAGTTGCTCCTGAGACTTGTCTCTTTTTCTCCTTTTTTGCTTTAAAAATCAGGGCGCTGACTGGGGCAGTGTTAGCCTTTAGAGTATCCAATCAGGGAACAAAATGCAGAAGAAAGGGGGTGCCCAGAGAGCTCTCACCATTTTGAAGTAACCAGCCATCCATGCCCAGTGTCTCAGCACCTCAGCAACTCAGCCAGACCATGCCTGACCTTCAGGTCTGGATTTAGAAGCAGATCCCAGAAGATCTCCCTGACTCCATTGGGACCTGCCCTCTCCACCCTCACAGGTGATCTGGACAAATTTGTGACATATTGCTGAGGCCTACTGTTGGCCATTTTCCCCCCAAGGTGGCCTGGGATTTACCCGGGACATGTGGCAGGCATGAGGCAGCTGGTGGGGGCTCCCGCTGAGTGGGCACTTGGGGCCCTTCAGAGCCCCTGAGCTCAGGCTCACGAACACCAGTGAAACTGACTCAGGCTGCCAACACTAGTTCTGGGAAACCAAACTATTGGCTGTTCAAGTTGCTTTTGGAATAAAACCACTAAGAAAGAAATGACCCCATAGCTTAGGTCAATTAAAGGTTTGAATGTTACAGATGTTTGATTTTTAAAAATTCTTCTGACTTGACCCATGGTTACTTTTATATTTCCTGATGTGGGCCACCTCCCTTGATAGGGGTGTGGAGCAGAGTTGGCTTATGTCAGGGGACATTCAGGCATCATTCATTGTTGAATGGTCCATCACTGCCTGGCAGAGGGAGGGCAGAAGAGTTGCCCCCAGAGTTGGGGGGTCTTCACCATGACAGGCCCCTCCTCAGTGACCTCATGTAACATAGACTGTTGCTGCAGTTGGGGAACTCAAACCCTAGAAACTTCACTTTTTTGGGCTGGAAAAAAGTGGCCTGTGTGTCAGCTGCTGCTGCTTCCGTGTGAGCAGTACTCCACCTGGTGCTCGATGGTGCCTCCCTTTTGGGGACCCTCCTGAAGTCTCTGGCTACTGAATTCAAATCTTCTTGCTGCAGAATGCAGGAGTTTACAAATCTTCCCACCCAAACATCTTCCCTGTCATCTCTGTGGGAGATGATGCAATGAGCAGAAAACAGCAGGGTCTGGCAGTGACCATCTGAGTGTTGATACTTTTTTTTTTGAGATGGTGTCTCACTCTGTTGCCAGGCTGGAGTGCGGTGATGCAATCTCGGCTCACTGCAACCTCTGCCTCCCGGGTTCAAGCGATTCTCCTGCCTCAGTCTCCAGAGTAGCTGGGACTACAGGCGCGTGCCACCACGCCCAGATAATTTTTGTATTTTTAGTAGAGACAGGGTTTCACCATGTTGGCCAGGAAGATCTTGGTCTCTTGACCTCATGATCCACCTGCCTCGGCCTCCCAAAGTGCTGTAATTACAGGTGTGAGCCACCATGCCCAGCCGTGTGTTGATACTTCTGAGCTCTCAGGGCGGGGGCTGCTCTGGAGTCGGCTGGCACCTCGGTGTGGCAGTCCGGACTCTGCCTTAGGGCTAGACATGAGGGACTGGAGGCAAGTGTGGTTGGTGCTCTTGGTACGTGGTTGGTGCTCAACAAAGCTGAGCATGTAGCGAAGGATGTGACACACCTGGTGGCCTCCGCAGTGGAAGACCATTTCTGCATCTCAGCTCCAGAGTGCAACTGAGCTGGCCCTCTACTTTTCTTTCCATCTACCTCCAGGCTTAGGAAACCACACAAGCTAGAGTCAGCGGTTGGGGGGCCAATTGTTGGGCTCACCTCCACAGCTCACAGGGCTCTGTGGCCTAGTGGCAGGACATTCTAATGGTTATGCACCTAGACACTGCAGGAGGTGCCCATTCGATGACCTCCTAGCTGTCAGTAAGTTACTTCAGTTCTCTGTGCCTCGGTTTTCTCCTGGGGACAATAATATTGCCTATTTCATAGGATTGTCATGCAGGCTGAATTTCTCAAACATGTGAATTTTCAGACAGTGCCTGACACAAAGCAAGCATTTAATATGGAAAATAACTTAAAAACACTGGAGGCACTTGAGGTCAGGAGTTCGAGACCAGCCTGGCCAACGTGGCGAAACCCCATCTCTACTAAAAATACAAAAATTAGCTGGGCATGGTGGTGTATGCCTGTAGTCCCAGCTACTCGAGAGGCTGAGGCATGAGAATCGCTTGAACCCAGGAAGCAGAGGTTGCAGTGAGCCGAGATCATGCCACTGTACTCCAGACTGGGCAACAGAGTGAGATTCCATCACAAACAAACAAACAAACAAACAAAACACTGGAGGCAAATGAGTAAGAACTTTTCTGTAGGACTGTTTGGACTATAAAAATTCAGGTCTAGTTCTTTTCAAATATTCTGATTTTCTACTACGAACCAAAAGGTATCTGAGACAGGTCTCAATCAATTTAGAAAGTTTACCTTGCCAAGGTTAAGAGCATGCGCCCGGGAGGCAGGTATGTGCCTTCTTCAAAGATGATTCTGAAGGCTTCAATATTTAAAGGGGGAAAGGGTGGACACTGGGGAAAGAGGAAGGCATTTTTTAAAGGTATGGGTAGATAAGAGACAAATGATTGCATTCTTTTGAGTCCTTGATCATCTTTTCACCAAATACACAGTTCACAGGTGAGAGGGGGTTAGAGGAAAAGTCACTTATGCCTTCAACTAGTTCTTGAATCTGCATTTTTGCATCAGAGAAAGCAATCAGATATGCATTTGTCTCAGGTGAGCAGAGGGATGGCTTTGAGTTCTGTTCTTTGTCCCGCACCTGTGACGATAAGCTATCAATTTACATTGTTAGGGTGAAATTCAACAGAATTGTTTTAGGATAAAGATCTTGGGGCCCATAAGGAATTTCCTGGTGGGCAAGTGGTGAGGGACGTAGATAGCTTTAAAAAAAAAGATCTTTGTAGCTATCTTATTCAGGAATAAAATGGGAGGGAGGTTTGCCTGATGCAGTTTCCAGCTTGACCTTTCCCTTTGGCTTAGTGATTTGGGGGTCCTGAGATTTATTTTCCTTTCACACTACTCACTAGAAGCAAGAGTAACATCTCTTCGACAGATTGGTTGTGCTTTGACTGTTATTGTCATCCAGAGACCACCGCCTTCAAGAGCTGATTACACATGACCTGAAAAGTGATTTGCTGTGATCATTGAGGAAAGGGTTCCCAGGACTGAGTTTCTGGGTGTCCCTCTCTAGGACAAATGGCATTAGCAAGACCCCTGCAAGTGGCCACTGCTCCCTGTCCACCTGGCACATGCTCATCACACAGTAGGTCCAGCAAGGACATCACCAAATGTCTGTTGAGTAAAGGGGGAGAAGGGGTGGGCCTATTTTGAACTTGGATGGAGTTTTGATTTCTTCAAAACCTTTCTATGCATGTGAGGTCCTTGCTAGTGTCTTTCTGGAGGCCATGCCTTCTCAAAACAGAGCCTTCCTTGCACTTCATAAGAGATAGTGACATGGATAGACAAAATCTACTGTTTAATAAATTTAGTGTGTCAATCAAATCAGACTCAGAATAGAGCCTCCAATCTAAATGACCCTGCCTATAGCTGAGGAAGTGAGGTACATGGTTTAGTTACAGCAGCAGATGAGGCTGAATGTAGCTGTGTGTCCAGGCAGTGGGCCAGGCCACACACTAAAAGGACCTCACTGTATCCATCAGCTGAGCCCAAGCCCAGATATAGTTTCAGCCTGGTCAGCAGTGGCTTCCCCGTGTCCTCTCAGCTAATCCTGGCACGGAGCATGTGGAGCTTGGAAGGCTTACGCAAGATAAAATGCACCCTGGAACTGTGGTGTATTTTATCACTGCCCGTGAACTGGTTGGGATACCTTGCAAAGGTGCTGATTTTGTAGGACTGGGAGCCACATGGGGGCTCTTCCTGGAGTGCAAAGATGGCAAAGATACAAAATTAAAAACAACTTATGTTCTGAGAATTAGTGTCTGGAGAAAATGCAAGCCATTGTGCTACGTACCGTGACTAAAGTCAGTAAGGATGTGAAAAGGAGTCAACCAACTTCAGAATTAACAGCACTTGTTTTACAAAATTTCAGGGCTCTTCAATTTAGTTCATTTTTTGCAGATGAGGAAACCGAGGCTTTATGGGAATTGAGTGAGTCTAACGGGGTCACACAATTTGTAGTAAAACCTTGATTAGAACCCAGATCTTCTCATCTCACATTTTGATGCTAAAACAAAAAACAAAAAGAACGGAGATTCTCTAACTTCAGTTCAATTCCTGGACTAAAACTACCCTTTTTCTTTTCTTTTTTTTTTTTTGTTTCAAATGTTACTAATGATACATTGTTTCCGAGATATTTATTCAGGTTTGTTATTTTGAAGTGACAGCCAATTGGAACCTTTTTTCCCAAGGATTTTTTTTTTCAGGGAAAAAAAAAATATATCACCACCATTGATAAACTATCACCTTCTGAGTTAGCCTTGATTCCTCCTCCTCCCCTTCCTCATCAACATCTAATCTGTCAGGAGGTCCTGTTCTATTTCTGAAATGCATTTCAAATCCATCTCCCTCTGTAAAACTTCTGTTACAAGCCATTTCTTGCCTCAACTGTTGCAAAAGCCTCCCATCCATTCTCCATACTGAGACAGAATGTTTTTTTTTTTAATTTTAAACTTTTTATTTTGAAATCATTATGGCTCACAGGGAGTTGCCAAAAGAAAAATCACTTTTTGGGTAAATGTTAAGATAGTTGTCTTTCTTTTTCTGTGTTCTGTTTTGTATCCTTAAGAAGGATTCAAACCCATCTCTCTCTATATACTACATGTCCCAAATAATGCGATGTTGCGCTGATGATAAAAGTGTATGCTTACCCAATAGCTTGTGCTGCCTGTATTTGCCTCAGCTTTCTCAGCCCCTCCCATGCAGGGGGACTTCATGACTGATGGCAATGTTTAAGATTTGTCCTGAATGCATGGCTGCAGAGTGCCTCTTGGTTAAGCAAGGACACTGAAGATTTCACGCCACCTGGCCATCAACATGAGATATCCTGGATTTATTAGGTCCTTTAAAAACTTTTTCTTTCTGTTGCAAGCCCTCAGGATGCATTCCTATCATTTTTAAGTAATGAGGTTAATTTTTCTTTAAATGTAGCTGCCCCAGAAACTCTCATTTTCCTGTGAAGCCCAAATAAGCTCCTGTAGCTAGCTCTGGACCCCTGATGGCAATGGGGCCTTCGTCGTTGGAACGGGGGAGCTTTCTTTTTATACTTTGAACCCTGGGAGTCTGCTGAGGTGACATAGGCCATTGGAAACACAGGCTATACTGTGAAGGGTCCTTGATCATGTCATGCCCTGTAGGTGGACACCCTCCTTTGTAGGACCTGCCCTGGACAAGACTGAGAGGTAGAAGACACTTGCCGTTCCATCTCTCCCCAAGGTTCCCTCCGTTCAGGGCCGTCCACTGCTCTTTCTCCAGCTCCATCTCTCTCTGAAGCTGGCAGGCAGGGACAGCCTCTCTTCATGTGTTCCACGTTTCCTCGTGTTACAACCTGGACTTCAGTGTTAATCCTTTACTTCAGTAAACACCCACTCATTGGAACACCTCTGGGCTGGGCTTAGACCCTGGAGATAAGAAGATGAAGGGCATGGAGGTTCAGGCCATTTTGGAACTTCCAGGCCCCACAGGGAGGGCAGAGAAGTGGACAGGCAAGCCCAGGAACCCGTGAAGGCTGCCGTCCTGCTGTCAGTTATGTGTGTTACGCAACCAAGGCTCATAGATTTTCATCCCAGCAAAGCCAGCTGGGAAAGGAAAAGGGACAGTTGTGAGCTCTGAGAGTCAGCTTCCTTGAATTGCTCTTTGAGCTAAAATCAAAGCTGGCAATTAAGACTCTCCTACTACTAAGCTGTGGAACAAACTTTCCTAGGAGGCCCGATTTTCCCCTCTCCTCACTCTGCAAGCAGCAGCAGCCGGTGTCACCAGGGGGCAATGAACGATTCCTCTCCCGAATCTCCTTAGTCACCCTGTGTTGGGTTTTTCTCTTGTACCTGCTGTCTCCTTGACTAAAATCCGGATGTAGTCACAAGGACAGGAAATTCGGGCAGGCCCTTGGCATGGCCCGGGCACAGCCAACTGCAGTCAGAGGAGACCCTGGCAGAGGCCCCCACTTGCGGTCTCCATGTTCACCATCCTCTCCCCATGACTGAATGCCACCTGATGAGGGAGGTGGCCAGGGTTATCCTTAGGTTTATTAAAGTGTACTTCATACTTTGCTGATTTTTCTCTTGTTTTCTTCATTGGAATTTAAAAATTCGAAAAATAGAAGCCATTTGTTCTCCTTTTATTCTGAAAGAAAACTATTGATAAAGAGCTTACTTTCCTTCCAGGCATTTCTATTGCTCTCGCCTCACCCGGTGATTCTACTGAAGATAAAAACCTCATTACTGGAAGCAGATGCACTCTGGGGCTGGAAATGCCTCGCTTTCTCTATTTCCGGTCACTGTGCATTGCAGGGTGACCCAGACCCAGGGGCTGCTCAGGGCTGGAGTGTATGTTTACCTTCCTTGGAGTGTTTCAGGAGGATTGGAAGACACCTGGTGCCCAGGAAGAAATGAGAGTGTGGAGGCGGCAGGGCAGGGACTTCAGGGGCTGCATCTGTCCCACGTGCCCCCAGGCCTGTTTCTTGACTGTTCTGACAATCAGCTTCTTCAGCTGCTAAATGGGGGCAATTCGAGTGCCTGCCTCACAAGTGATTTGGACTACACGTGTGCAGCACAAAGCCCAGGATCTGGCACCGTAAATCTCTTTGGAAATGTCAGCTACACTAGTTATTATACAACTTATTGACTGACCTCAAATGTGAACAAAACATAAAGTAGAGACAAAGAAATGCTAAGACCATGGTGGGGCATGGTGGATCACGCTTGTAATTCCAGCATTTTGGGAGGCCAAGGCGGGTGGATCACTGGAGGTCAGGAGTTCAAGATCAGCCTGGCCAACATGGCGAAACCCCGTCTCTACTAAAAATACAAAAATTAGCTAGGTGTGGTGGTGCACGCCTGTAATCCCAGCTACTCGGGAGGCTGAGGCAGGAGAATTGTTTGAACCTGGGAGGCAAAGGTTGCAGTGAGCGCAGATAGCACCACTGCACTTCAGCCTGGGCAACAGAGTGAAACTCCGTCTCTTTTTAAAAAAAAAAAAAAAGTCAAAGAAATGCTAAGACCATATGTAATGCTTCTTTGATCGCCTCGAAGCCTAAAAAGAGCAAAAATCACAGCACGATGGGGCGGACGACCTCCCCAGGCTTCTGTGGCCAAAGCCTCTCCACAGCCAAATGAACCTTTCCCTCCCAGGTGTTCTGCGTCTGCCTGATTATTGGCACCTCCCATCTTGGGTAAGATCACTCAGCTGGATCATCTCCAAAGCCCAGCTGCTCCCCTGTGGTCTCCTGGCAGCAGCTTCTGCAGATGCAGAACCACACTGTGTGACCCAAGAGGAATGCACTCACCTCCACAGTCAACCTCGAGTGAATGAGTGAGTGACAGCCAGAGTGGATGGATCCCCAAAGTCCATTATATTTGGGAGGGAGGGTGGGAGGGAAGTGAGAGAGAAAGGACTACATATTGGGCACAGTGTATACTGCTCAGGGGACGGGTGCACTGAAACCGCAGAAATCACCACTAAAGAACTTGTCCACGCAACCAAAAACCACCTGTGCCCCCAAAATTATTGAAATAAAAAAGAGTAGATGGATCTTCTCTGCATCTTGGGGCCCTCTGAATGTAAAGGCTGAACAAAGCTACTCCTGGTGTTCTTAGCAGTATGTGAGTCAGGTTCCTGTTGTAAAGCGATCTATACCATATAACTGAGAAAACAAAGCAAAGCAGGCCAGAAGCAGACTGAGGACAGGCCCAGCAGCTGGTGGGGGAGTGGAGCAGAATGAGAAGGGAGCTTGGGGAGAAAAAAGAGGTGTGGGCAGGCCAGGAGGCCTCCCCAGAGCCGTCAGACCCCCCTAACCCCCCACTGTGGGCCCAGCTTCCCTTGGGGCCACGTGGCTGCTGAGGGCCTGTTTCCTGTGCTGGGAGGACAGCCGGGTGATGGCCAACCTCAGGTATTCCCAGGAGAATTTACTCCATTTCCTTCATCAGCTTCTCTCTGAGGTTGCAAAAATGGAAACACCCTGGCCTGCCCAGCCTCTGTTCCCTGACATCCTCTTTGCTAAGTTATTTCTTTGCACATTTGAAGAGTCCAGAGGAACACAAAGCCACAGCCCCCATTTCTCTTTCCTCCCTGCTGCCTGCTGCAGGCTGGAGGCATCTGGGTGGGAGGGCACACTGGCAGCTCAGCAGGAAGGCAGGGCAAAGAGCCATGTGGGTGCTGGTGTTCTGTGACTCCTTCTAATCTCAAACATGTAGTTACCTTTCCCCATTTGCTCCCTCAGGTTCCAAGCGACCTGGAGCCCTTCCAGGTGCCAGGAACAAAAAAGGCCAACAAAGTGGAAAAGCATTTCCTGCTGTCAGAGAGTTTCTATCCTGGTGAGAGAGACCGACAATAAATATTCACTGTCAAGTGGCGATGAGTGTTACAAGCAAAACGGAAGCTGGGAAAGAGGTAAAACATCTGGAAGGGTTTCAGGTTGCAGTTTTAAATAGTGAACAGGTGCCATCAGGCAGGGACTTGAAGAAGGGAAGGGAGTGAGCCTGCAGATATAGGGGCAGAGAGATGTCAACCTACAGTCACAGGAGACAGCAAGTGCAAAGGCCCTGAGGTAGGAGGGGGCCCAGCCTTTTCAGGAAAAAGCCAAGAAGGCCCAGGTGTCTGGAGCAGAAGGAGTGAGGACACACGAGGAGAGGATGAGGTTCCAAAGGTGAACTGGAGATGAAATAATGCAGGAACTTGTAGGATTTTGGCTTTTACGATGGGTAAGACGGAAAGCCAGCCAACTGTTTTGAGAGTGTCGTCATCTAAATGATGTTTAAAAGAATCACACTGGCTGGTGTCCTGAGAATAGAACAGGAGGGGCAATAACAGAAGAACAGAGAAGAGTTTGGAGGCTAGTGCCTGAGGATGCTGGCTTGGACCAAGGATGGTGCAGGGGAGGTGGTGAGAAGTGGGTTAGCAGATGTGATTTTAAGAAAGCTGAAAGACAGAGGGAGAAACTATTTTTCTGGGATGGTGAAAACCACAGAAAGAGCAGGTTTGGGAAAAAACAACAACAACAGGACTTCAGTGTTGAGCAGACCCTGCCTAAATAAGTCTGGAATTTGGGGCAGGAACCAAGAATGGCCATTGTTTAATGGCAGTTAAAGCCATTGGCCATATAATTACTTGCTCCCAATTTAAAATGTGACTAGGGGCCTGGTGTGGTGACTCACACCTGTAATCCCAGCACTTTGGAAAGCCGAGGCAGGAGGATCGCTTGAGGCCAGGAGCTTGAGATCAGACTGGACAACTTAATGAGACCACGTTCTACCAAAAAAAAAAAAAAAAAAAAAAAAAATTAAAAATTAGGTGGGCGTGGTGGTGCATGCCTGTAGTCCCAGTTATTCAGGAGGCTGAGTCAGAAGGACCACTTTAGCTCAAGAGTTCAAAGCTGCAGTGAGCTATGAGCACACCACTGTACTCCAGCCTGGGCAACAGAGTGAGAACGTCTCTAAAAAATAAAAAATAAAATGGCAGAAAGAAAGTACTGGAGTAAAAATTCACAGAACCTGAGATCTGGGGGAGACCCCTCTCTTAGGGCTGTTTTTTTCCCCTCTCTGTTTTAAAAACCTTTTATCCATTTTTCTTTTTTATTCCAACAAACTTCAGTCTCCATAGAGACTGTAAAAAATTGCCAGTGCCGACTATATTTCAAGTCGTCATGGCAGGGTATTGGGAAAAGTTTTCAATTAGCAATAATTGCCCCACGGATAAATCTCATTGGCACTGCGCAAAGCTTACCCATTTTTCTATGCCTGTTTTCCTCACTATAGCTTTTTGGGAATTTCTCTTTTGCTCCACTAGGAATTGGAGAGAAGGGGATTCAATGACAGTCAGAGTCAGCATGAGTGTGGGTGCTGCCTGCTGCGTTTCTTTGGGACCCGGTGGGAGGTAACTGAATCCTGGGGGTGGGTCTTTCCTGTGCTATTCTCATGATCGTGAATAAGTCTCACGAGATCTGATGGTTTTATAAAGAGGAGTTTCCCTGCATAAGCTCTCTCTCTCTCTTGCTTGCTGCCATGCAAGATGTGACTTTGCTCCTCATTCACCTTCTGCCATGATTGTGAGGGCTCCCCAGCCATGTAGAACTGTGAGTCCATTCAACTTCTTTTCTTTGTGAATTACCCAGTCTCATGTATGCCTTTATTAACAGCTTGAGAATAGACTAATAGAGAGGGCTTGAAACGGACAGCAGGAAAGCAAGGAGGAAGCTTTCTGCTGTGTGCCTCTTGACTTCCCCTCTCTGGGTTTTGGCCAGGGAGAAGATATTTTGGATAAGTTAAGGGCTACTTAAAAGTAGTTGATCTTGCCCTCTGACTAATTTAGGGGCCTGGAGAGGCTGATATCCAAGCCACTGCCACACCAGGCAAAGGGATGTCACAGATGAGTCAGTCAGAACCCCAGTAGTCAGATGCAGGCTCTCAGGAATCATTTTACCAGGATGCCTGAGGCCCTGACGTGGCTTGTGCAGGCCCCAAAAGTAGCTGGGACTCAGGCTGAGGGCCCTGCCAGAGGAAGGCTCTATTTCTGGGCAGCATAAAGCCTGTGCCAAGGGACCACAAACTAGGCTAAGTGGGAGTTTTGCCAGGCCTCTGGTAGGTCTACCGCACTGAGTGATAGTCTTCAGCCCTGAAGCCCCACCGGCCAGAGTGGCCCAGGATGAAAGGGAGAGGCAGAGGAGGAGGACACTGCCTGAGAGACCTAGCATTTTTATCAGAGACTGAACCCTGCCCTGGAGGGCCTGGCTCAGTGCCTCTCAAAGTTCCAGTTGCATGAAGGCCACCCGAAGATCTTATAAAATGCAGATTTGGATTCAGTAGGTCTGCAGTGGGGCCTGAGACTGGCCAGCCCCCAGCTGAGGCTGGGGCCACTGGGCTCAGGCCACACTTTGAATAGCAAGATTCTTTGTTATTGGATCAAATCACCCTTGAACTGGACTGGAATGTTAACAATTTCTTCTATTAGGTAGTGGTGGAGACTCAGGGGGAGAACAAGAGAATCGTAGACTCATAAAAGAAATATATATATATATCAGGGTTTTCCAGAGAAACAAAAACAATAAGATGAGGTTTATTATGAGAATTGGCTCATGCAATCGTGGAGGCTAAGAATTGCCATGACATATAATCTGCAAATTAGAGACCCAGGAAGGTCAATGGAGTCATTCAGACTGAGTCCAAAGGCTTCAGTTAGGAAGGAGGCAGGAGAACACTGATGTCCCAGCTCAAGGGGAGAGAATGAAAATGTGCCTTTCTCTGGCTTTTTTGTTCTATTCAGGCCCTCAGTGAATTGGACATTGGTGAGGGTGGATCTTCTTCGCTCAGTCCACTGAGTCAAATGCTCATCGCTTTGAAAACATCCTCACAGACACACCCAGAAACAAGGCTTTACCAGTTTTCTGGACATTCCTTAACACAATCAAGTTGACAAATAAAATTAACCATTACAAATCCACTTCTTATCAACCTGACACCCATATGTTCCTTAAAACATAATTAATCTCCAAATAAAGACAATAACAAGGTCATAATTTATCCCACAATGATACAACTATCCTGCCTGCAACTGAAACTCACTAATCCCTTCCCTGGAAGAGGAGGTAAAGTTCTTGTGTAAACTTTACTCTTTGGATATCCTGTAACTTCAATGATATGATGTAAAATTAACAATACTTCAATACTGATATAAAGTCAATACATCGTATATTACATGATAAGGGAATAAGAGGAAAGAAAATAAAGATATGTACTTCATATAGGTGTATAGATATGTACACAAACATATTGGGAACAAAATAAGGAAGAATATTTGAAAATGACAGTCCTTTCTGTAACTGGTCACGTGGTCATAGCTGGTGTTTATAACTACTTTCTTTTACTGCCCATTTTGTGTTCCCTAAGCCTTCAGCAAATACTTCACCTGGTAATGATTCTTCACCTGGTGGAGTGAGCCAAATATTCATTCGTGAAGGATCTGGGCCATTTATAGCCCTGCCTGAATTGGGTTGCTGTAGTTTCCATTGACCTTAATGCTAAGAGACACACTAAGGGACGTTTTGCATTCTAGACACACTCTTTCGTATGTCCATGTTGAAGTAGCAGTCCGATTTCCTCTTGGCAGTCCAGATCAATCACCCCAGCCAGCATCATTACTGCTCTCTTAGCCTGCTGACCCAGAGGCACGAGGAGTCCAAAGTGGTTGAATGGCAGTCTTAATTTCCAGTTCAATGAACTTGTGTCTGCTGAACATTTCTCCTTCTGGAACTAAGATCTCTAGGCAAGCAGCAAGCATAAAGCCTTGGGAATGAGAAGCAAAAATCTTTGCTAGTGGGTCACTAGGGTTAATAGTCAGTGGTGCCACTGTCATTTCCACTCCTTCATTCCTGGGCCTGTGAATCCTGGCTGTGGGAGAAATAGAACCATATATTAGATGCTGATTCCATGCATATACAGCCATCTGGAGAACCTTGCCCAGGCTCTGCAAAGTAGTACCACCTCCCTGGTGCTGTAACTGAGTCTTTTTTTAAAAAAATTATTATTGTTGTTATTTTTTATCCAGTCATACTCCTGAACCAGGATAGGTTCAAAACACCTACCAGTAACTGAGTCTATAAAAGGCCATTCCACTGTTCTATTAAGCCAGCTGCTTCAGGATGGTGGGGAACATGGTCAGACAGTGAATTCTTGGAGCATGGGTCCTTTGTTCTGTCTCTTTCAATGTGTGGTGAGTTCCCTGAATAGAAGAAGTGTTGTGTGGAATACCACGACAGTGGATAAAGCTTTCTGAAAGTTCATGGATGGTAGTTGTGGCAGAAGCATTATGTACAGGGAAGGAAAATCTGTATCTAGAGTAACTTGTCAATTTCAGTAAGAACAAAATGCTGCCCTTCCATGATGAAAATGGTCCGATGTAACCAACGTGCCACCAGGCAGCTGGCTGAGCAGCCCCAGGGAATGATGCCATACTGGGAGCTTGATGCTGATCTCCACTGCTGGCAGATTGGGCCCTCAGAGGTGACCATAGCCAGGTTAGCCCTGGTGAGTGGAAGTCCATGTGGCTGAGCCCATGCATAACCTCCATCCCTGCCACCACAGTCCCTTTGTTCATGAGCCCATTGGGTGATGATGGAGGGGCTGGGGAATGAGATTGACTTGTATTCATAGAATGGGTTATCTTATCCGCCTGATTATTAAAGTCTTTGGTCACCCTTTGGTGCTTTGGTGAGCATCTACATGAGACACAAGTGTCTTCACATTTTTTTGCCCATTAAGAGAGGTCTATCCACATACCTCTTTCCCAGATGTCTTGGTTACCAATTTTCCAATCATGTACCAATTCCCTGACCATCCAGCCAAACCGTTGGCTACAGCCCATGAGTCAGTATATAATCACATGTCTGGCTATTTCTCCTTCCAACCAAAGTGCACAACCATATGCACTGTCCAGACTTCTGCTCATGGGGACGATTTCCCTCACTATTGTCCTTCAGCAATGTTCCAGAAAGGGGCTGTCATGCTGCCATTACTGCCCACTTGCAGGTGGTGCCTGTGTATTGTGCAAAACTATCTGTAAACCAGGTCCGAGTCTCTTCCCTGTGATGGACTTACTTGTGTCTGTAGGGGCTGCTCAGGCCCTGGCATGTATATACCCCTTCCATTTGATGATGGAGTGCTGCTGTGCCTGACTAACTTTATGGCTTGTTGGGTCCAATATCAGCCAGTTCATGATGGAAAGCCCAGATTGCATGGTAACTTGGTGGCTCATGGTCAAGTGTTCGGTTTTTACTAAGACCCAGTAGCAGGCCAAGAGCTGTTTCTCAAAAGGATGGTAGTTATCCGTGGATGGCAGGGCCTTGCTCCAAAATCCTAAAGGCTTCCATAAGATTCATTTATAGGGGCCTGCCAAAGACTCCAAACAGCATCCCTGTGTGCCATCGACACTTCAAGCATCATTTTAGCTGCTGTATCATATGGCACAAGTGGCAGAGCAGCTTGCATGGCAGCCTGGACCTGTTGCAGGGCCTTCTCTTGTTCTGGGCCCCACTCAAAACCAGCAGCTTTTAGGGTCACCTGTTAATGGGTTCGAGTAACACATGCAAATGTGGAATATGTTGGCTCTAAAATCCAAATTTGCCTACCAGGCATTGTGCCTTTTTCTTGGTTGTAGGAGGGGCCAGATACAACAACTTATCCTTCACCTTAGAGGGGATTTGTCCCACACCACTGCACCCCTAGCAATTTCATTGAGAAAGAAGGCCCCCGGATTTTAGTCAGATTTATTTCCTACCCTCTGACATGCAAATGTCTTACCAGTAAGTGTAGAGTAGTTACTACTTCTCACTCACTAGGGTCAATCAGCATAATGTCATCATGTAATGGACCAGTGTGATATCTTGTTGAAGGGAAAGGTAATCAAGATTCCTGTGAATTAAATGATAAAATAGGGCTGGAGAGTTGATATGTCCTGAAGTAGGAGAGTAAAGGTGCATTGCTGGCCTTGCCAGCTGAAAGCAAACTGATACTGGTGGGCCTTATGGACAGGGATGGAAGAAAAGGCATTTGCCAAATCAGTAGCTGCATACCATGTACCAGGGATATGTTAATTTGCTCAAGCCATAAAACCACATCTGGCACAGCAGCTGCAATTGAAACCACCATTGGTTCTTATGTTAACCTACTGTTATTCTAGGAGATCCGTCTGTCTTCTACACAGGCCAATTAGAGCAGTTAAATGGGGACATGGTGGGAATCACTACCTTTGCATCTTTCAAGTCATAGATGGTGGCAATAATCTCTGCTATTCCTTCAGGATTGTGGTATTGCTTTTGGTTTACCGTTTTCCTAGGTAGGGACAATTGTAATGACTTCCATTTGCCTTTATTACCATAAAAGCCCTGATTCTGGCCATGCGCAGTGGCTCACACCTGTAATTCCAACATTTTGATAGGCTGAGGCAGGTGGATCACCTGAGGTCAGGAGTTCAAGGTTCAAGATCAGCCTGGCCAACATGGTGAAACCCCATCTCTACTAAAAATAAAAAACTTAGCTGGGCATGGTGGGGGGTGCCTCTAATCCCAGGTATTTGGGAGGCTGAGGCAGGAGAATCACTTGAACCCTGGAGGCGGAGGTTGCAGTGAGCCAAGATCATGCTACTGCACTCCAGCCTGGGCATCTCAAAAAAAAAAAAAAAAAAAAGCCCTCATTCCACAGGTCAGGGAACCAGTGTGGTGATTCTGCCAGCTGCTGCCTGGTCCAGCGATGTATCTGGAAGTGGGAAATAAACACAGGGTAAGTTCAAAGAACCACTGGCCCCACTATGAGAGGGACCTAAGCTAAGACTCCACTGATGCCCTGACTTCCATAAGTCCCTACTCTGAGTGGGGAAACCACAGTGACATTTTGGGTGTATACCAGGGTCCTTCCTTGAGGGGACCCTGTCTTCCTTTCATTCAAGAGGTTCTGGGTCTGTAAACTGGCTGAAATCTGGGAACTGACTGAGGGGCTGTGATTCTTTTTATAATTCAAGTTAGACTTTCGTTCACTTAACCTGAAACATTTCTGCCTGTACAAATCAAGTCAGAATTTAGTAGGCATCCTATCTATTTTAATTCTAGGAGCACCACAATTAGCCAGTGCCAATAGTGTGCTAGTATGTGTGAGTCGATAGTGTGTGCAAGTCAATAGTGTGCCAGTTGATAGTGTGCACGAGTTGACAGAGTGCGCCAGTAGATAGTGTGTGTGAGTTGATAGTGTGTGCCAGTTGATAGTGTGCGTGAGTCGATAGCGTGCATGAGTTGAATGTGTAACAGTTGATAGTGTGTGTGAGTCGATA
>NW_026652303.1:3264825-3290657 GCF_009828535.3 Hylobates moloch | reverse complement strand
GTGTGTGAGTTGATAGTGTGTGCCAGTTGATAGTGGGTGAGTTGATAGTGTGCACGAGATGATAGTGTGTGAGTTGATAGTGTGCACCAGTTGATAGTGTGCACTCGTTGATAGTGTGCACGTGATAGTGTGTGCACGAGTTGACAGTGTGCGAGTTGATAGTGTGTCAGTTGATAATTGCAAGTTGATAGTGTGTGCATGAGTTGCTAGTGTGCGAGTTGATTGTGTGAGTTGATAGTGTGCAAGTTGATAGTGTGCATGAGTTGATAGCATGCACAAGTTGATAGTGTGCACGAGTTGATAGCGTGCACGAGTTGATAGCGTGCACATTGATAGTGTGTGCACGAGTGACAGTGTGCGAGTTGATAGTGTGTCAGTTGCTGGTGTGCAAGTTGATAGTGTGTGCATGAGTTGCTAGTGTGCGAGTTGATTGTGAGTTGATAGTGTGTAAGTTGATAGTGTGCACGATTTGATAGTGTGCATAATTTGATAGTGTGCACGAGTTGATAGTGTGTGCGACTTGATAGGGTGCATGAGTCAGGCTACTCTGGTTACTGGCTTTGCCTGCATTGCCTGTTGCGGTGGCCACGCCCACCTTGCCTTTGGTGATTGAGTGTTGCCATTTGGCTTCTGCCAACCTGAGATCCAATTACTCTCATTGCCTTGAGGTCTTCAAATTGTGTGACTGGGGTCCCACTGTAAGTTCTGATCTACAGAGAAGAGCAGTCCCAGCACTCTTCAGGGACACACCAAGGACTGTCGTCACCGGTTTATTTTTCAAAGCATTTGCCACAGGTATGTCTTCTGGCTCCTCCCAGTGGAGGTGAGCAGGTCTTTAATGGCAAATCCACTCTGACATTCCAATCTCCCTAAACCGTTGAATCCCATCCCCTACCTGAAATCAAGGGAGATGGGGCATTTTCAGTTTGCTCATGGCGGGCCACTTTTTGACCCACATTTCAGTCAATCAACCAAGCAAACTGTTAGAGCCCTTTCTCTCTCCCTGTGTGCAACACTGCACGCAGAATCTCTGTTTGGTGGGCCCACACCAATACAGTTGGCCGGATCCAACTTGATGTTCCTTCTACCGTTATCCCATACCTTTGATATCCCTCCCTGCACACACTCCCTGGGTTTCTGTCTGTATAAATTGGAAACATAAAGTAGTTCTTTGCAGTGTAGTGCACTCCTCACAGGCCACGCTTCGACCCTCACCTTTAGGAACCTGCTGGAACTTGAGTCTGGTCATAGGTCTAGAAGCAAACAGGGGTGATGGGGGTGGATTCTGAGGAGAATCAGCATTGCCTTGCATGGTAGCTGCCTCAGGGGAGGCCATTCACGTTTCCTCCGGCCATGCAAGGTGAAACCCCTCACAGGGATGTAGAAAGGCTGGTATCACTGCTGGGTAGGGAGGCCACATCTCCCGGGGTGGGGACAGCGCTTCTGCTGGGGCTTGCAGAGGCCACTTTTGCTGATGGTTGGGAGGTCTCTTTCACTGGCAGAAAAGACTCATCAGAATTTAGGGGCTAAGTGTCCCCAGCTTCATCAGGGTCTTCCCACACATCCCTGTCCCAACGGACAGGATTCTATTCTGTCTTAATCAATGCTCTCACTTTACCAGTCATAGTAATTCAGCCAGTCTCAGTCTATGGCCTTCTTGTATTTATTATGGTGATTTTTTTTCTGTGTGAATGGTTGTAGGGGGATTTTCACATTGAAAGCCAAAGGGGCACAGCACAGTCTCTGTCCTTGAGCTGCACCCACTTAACCAAGTCCCGCCAGGCAGGCCTCTACTCCAGGTCTTCTGACTGCCACATTCATGTTGTTTTCACTCTTCTTGGTGGCCAGGGACCCCACAGCCAAGGCCTGGGGGAGCACCTGACTAGTCAGTAGGGAAAGACACGGCCCCAAAGAGAAGAACCCAGGAGAGAAGTTAGAGGGGAAAGATATGATCACATCAGGATTTATGGCTACACTGTGGTTCCTCTTGGTGACCAAGACCTCAGTTCCACGAGCATTTGCCAAACACCTTTTAGGGCAGGTAGGTTCCATTCTTATAGTGCCATCAATCCATCAGGAACACGAGGATGAGAAGAGATAGTCTTGCCCCAGGGGTTTCCTATCTGGCAGGGAAGGTAGGTGCACAAATAGCCATACTTTTACGGTTCATGTTAATTTTCCTTTATGCAAACCTTCAGAATACAGTGTGGTTGTTTATATAGAATCTAATAGGACCATGTAGGATCTATTGTCTAATAGGGAATTGTGTCATGGAAAAAGAAAATATATTACTTCAACATTTCATGGAAACTTTGCAGCAGTTTCAATTTGGTCCTGTTTGTACCTCTCACCCCACCTTGTGGCCATTTATTTGAGTTGCAAGGTCAGTTCTTGGGTGAATCCTCTTGGAAAATGAATTTGCAAATCTAAATGTATCTTGAAATGTTACTAAACGTCTCAGAGAATGACAGCCTCACTAGTGAATGGGACATCTTTCGTACTTTGGAGTCCTGGAAACTTCTCAGTACATTTTGTCTGGCTGTTTTTTGAAACTGAAAAATATTACCTTTTGGCTTAGGTGGTTTTCATGAGTTGATTTCTAAAGAGGAAAGGATCTTTTAAGTGTTTTTTCCAGCCGTGTTTTTTTAGACCAAGACAACCAGAGAGAGAGAAAGAGAAAGAAAGAGACAAAGAGAGGAAGAGAGAGAGGAAAGGTGAGGAGAGGAGAGGGGAAGAAAGAGAAAAATTAATAAAATACAAACAGTAAAACAACAACAACAAAAGCAAAACCAACGATTTTTTAAAGCACTAAATCTTAAATAGCACAAAAGTAAGATATTTTGTTCTAAATATATGAAGGCATTATGCATGGCTATCCCATCTATCAAGCGCTGTATATTCTCATGATCAAGATGTATTTATTAAGTAGCCTTTTTTTTCCTACTAGGCATGGTGCAAAGTGAGTTAAGCAGACTGTATTAATTCCAAAGGCTTAAAGTAGCAACACCATTATTAAAAGTTACTATTATTCCAGGAGGAAAAATAAAATAGGAAAAATTAGCAGTTTGTTTTCAGGTGTAAATAGTGATAACAAGAACTCAAATACTTGTTGGTGTCAAGAGGTCGGGAATGGGAACCTTCAGTCTTCAGCCATGGTCTTCATCGATTGGTTTTCCCATTATATGAGATTACATTTTGACATTTTCCACTCCAAAGCAACTTTAAGCCCTGCCTTCCAACCAATTGCTGCTCCTAACTCTCTCCTATAGAAATTGTGGAGCCACTGTCTCTAAACATCCTGCCTAACAGGACTTCTAGAAGTTCGCCAAAGGTCTCCTCAACCCCAGTTCAGTGATATAATTTTGGTTTCTGAAGAGTGTTGACATTTATGGATCATCTGGTTGGAGGACTAAAGAAATTTCTGGCAAGTGGATACCACATTGACAAGGTGCTCATCAACCGGGTGAGTGAGCCAGTTAATTACTCTAGTGTGACTCACAAGCCTGCCAGTCATTAAACAAAGCAGGCTATTCATTGTGTTTAACTGCGAGATCTGCCAGACTCAACTCAAAAGCTGGTTTCCTTTAGCTGCAAACTGCATGCAATTCAGATCTCTCATTCCCATGACCATAAGACTGCAGGCTAACGTGAGGTCAAAAGGTATTCAAAATATCTGGTGGAAATGTCTGGTTCATATTTAAAACAAAGGTTTAGTAAAAAGAAAAGATGAAAATGATTTGAAAGGGACTAATTACAATAACCACAAATGAACCAAATAGCAAGTCAAAAATTTAGCAAGAAGTCCCTGAATAGCTACTTCCCTGAGTGGCTAAGATGGCAGGTTTAAAGAGATGTAATGTGGAAGATTATTTTAATGCCCAGGAGAAAACATATATTTCATTGATAGATGATAGATATAAAATCTAAATCAGATGGGCTCACAGAGAGAAGAACAGAGAGCTGAGGAGAAAGAAGGCAGTGAAGCATATTCGTTCATTCATTCATTCATTCAGCATTTATTTATTGAGTGCCTAAATCTGTTCATTCATTCAGCTCAGCATTCATTTGAGCGCAGGTACTCAGCTAGGCAAGAATGATACCAAAGCCAGAGAGTCTGTGTTTATGGAGCTTCAGCCTAGTTGGAGGCAAGCACATGAATAGTGTCAGCTGGGACCATGGCTACTAGGAGGGGTAGCTGTGCCGTATAATATTTTTAAAAGGAACAAATAGGCCCAGAAAGGCTCCTGAGAAAGTGACACTTGGGTTGAAAGGGGTTAATTCCTAGAGGAGAGGAGAAGAGTCCTGCAGACGGTGGGAATGGCATGAGCAAAGGCCCTGTGGCACGAGGAGCCCAGTGAGTACAAGGGTCTGTGAAAGAGCAGTGTGGCTGTGGCATGGGCTGTGAGCCGGTAGGACCTGGAAGATGCAGGGCTCTGAGGGCCATGTTGGGAGTGAATGGGTAACTTGCTCTGTTCCCCTGCTCCTCTCAGAAAGTAAGTAGATCTCCTGCTTAGAGGAATGTGACAAGGCAGAAAAGAACTGCAAGTCTCCTCTGGCTTTGGTTTTCATTAAAAAAAATGTTAGTGGGTGCCTAGTATAGTGGCTCACGCCTGTAATCCCAGCACTTTGGGAGGCTGAGGTGGGCAGATGGCTTGAGTCCAGGAGTTTGAGACCAGCCTGGCCAGAATGGTGAAACCCTGTCTGCCAAAAAATACAAAAATAAGCCAGGCATTGTGGCTCATGCCTGTAGTTCCAGCTACTCTGGAGGCTCAGGTGGGAGGATCACTTGAGTCCAGGAGCTGGAGGTTGCAGTGAGCTGAGATCACACCACTGCACTCCAGCCTGGGTGAGAGAGCGAGACCCTATCTCAAAAATAAAAATAAAATAAAATAAAATAAAATAAAATAAAATAAAATAAAATGTGTTAGGGAATGCAAGGGACTCCCAATTCAGGAAAAATGTTTAGGTCTCCTTCCATCAAACTTGAAAGAGTTCCTTGGGGACTGAGGAAGGAAGAGGAAGGTGAGGAAAGGGGCAGATGTGGGTGCTGAGGATCCCACCGAGAGGGTTCCTGCTCTCCACTCTTCCTAGAGAACCCAGGGTGGGCAGGGGGCTGAGGTGGGAGTGGGGAAGGCCCACGGGAAGGTCAGGCAGCTGGGGCCTTGGGCAGCCTCACAACATGGCTAAGGGGCAGCAGAAAGAGCCACTGAGCCTGGCAGACCATGTGGTCCCATTGGGGCAAGATGAGGGACATTTCAGCAGTGACCCGGGAGGGCCCGTGACAGTCTGGGCTTCTGTCTGGACCCCTCCCCACACACATCATGGGAGACCCCTAGACCGTAGATCCAGTCCCAGGGAAGGCAGAATGGGGTGTGTGAAATTTGCAGATTAACTGGGATGTGGTTCCTGCAGATGCAACCGTACCGAGGTAATAGAGAGGAAAGGAGGTGGGGGAAGAGAGACCTTTTATTCATGCACTTCTATAAGCATAGACTACCTCTGGAAAGATAGACAAAAATCCTTGGCTGTGGTTGTCTTTGGGGAGGGGATACGTGACGAGGGAGATAAACTTTGGCTCTTTGTCCTTTTGAGTTTTGTGATACACGTACCACTTACCTATTTTCAAAAATGTGATCAATGTTGAAAACCCTAACACTAGATAGAGATGAATTTGTATATTTTTTGCAGGGTGTTCAATTTGCTTTAGCAGACAAGAAAACTTAGAATCTACTGCTTTTACCAAGGGGCTCCAACTCGCCTTAGTCGGGGGACTGCAAGTACATATGACTTTAGGAAAAATTTGTGCCGCCTGCCTTGTGTAATATATTATTGTGTCTTTGTACTTATGTAGATCAGTAAGCTATTTCCGATTCTTTCAGTAGAGCATGTGGGATGAAACTTAAATAAGAATAGGCCGCATTTGGTGGCTCATGCCTGTAATCTCAGCATGGGAGGCCGAGGTGGGCAGATCACTTGAGGTCAAGAGTTCAAGACCAGTCTGGCCAACACAGTGAAACCCTATCTTTACTAAAAATACAAAATAATTAGCCTGGCGTGGTGGCATAGGCCTGTAATCTCAGCCCCTTGGGAGCCTGAGGCATGAGAATTGCTTGAACCCGGGAGGTGGAAGTTGCGGTGAGCCAAGATCGTGTCACTGCACACAAGCCTGGGTGACAAAGTGAGACCCTGTCTCAAAAAAAAAAAAAAAAAAAAAATAGTACTTAAACTTCTTTTTTAAAAGTTCAATAGGAAAAGGTTCCTGCATCATTCCAGGTGAGTAAATGCAGTTATATTCCTAGTAATAGTAAAGGATGTTGGGAGATTTTATTGGCTTGCGTATTACTCCTACTCCAGTTATGATGGTATTTTCTCATTCTATTTGACTCTGCTTTAAATTTTTAGAAAGAGGTAGAGGATTCTCATTTATATGTATTCTTTCTCATTTCTAAATTGACACCTCTATATGTATGGTACAGGTTGTATGTTTCATTTGCGACAATTATTTAATTATACAGTTTTCAAATTTTTCAGTTAAAAGAGAATAGAAGAAAGCAGACGTGAATGGAAAATGCTGACAAACGTCTGTGGCATTGGGAGTAGGATTCTGTGGTGCCAACCTTTAAAGAAGGTGCCAGAACTGTGCATCCCTAATCTGGGAAGGACACATTTCTTGCTCTGGAGTTAGCAACAGCGATGTTGCAGTGACTCAACATATAGTTGCTGACTGATCAGTGGCATCTTCTGAAGAGATTAGTTGAATTGATTTCTTATGAATGGGGTCCCAGATGACTTTTCTTTTCTTTTCTTTTTTTAATACAATGGATCTTTATCTCAAATGTATCCTCCAGAGTTTAAATTTATTTGCAAGTGATCTGAAGAGTCCAAGGTATGTAGCAACATAGACTGGCTTGTGGCTAGGCATTGGGTGTGCTTTAATGCTGGTGCACAGGAACAATCTTGTGGCTAGTGAATGAGCCTAGCTGGCTGCTAGCATGTCCATTGCTGTTGGAGTGATCTGTTCTCTAATTATTGCCTCATTTACAATAATCATCCATAATGGCCCAAAGAGATTGCTTTGCCTTTTTCCATTAGGCTTATCATATTTTATGAAGAAAATCATACTCTGTAAGTGGAACTTACTATTTGGAATTCCTCAAAGGGTCAAGGATCCACTGGTATGCCTTTGAGTGAGACATGGAGGAGGGGACCTTAAGTTCCTTTCTCTTATAAATTAAGTATACCTATTGCTGAATGCCTCTCCATTCATATGTTGAATAAACGTAGCTGCATTTGGGCGGGGTGTGGTGTCTCACACCTGTAATTCCAGCACTTGAGAGGCCAAGAAGGAAGGATTGCTAGAGATCAGGAGTTCAAGACCAGCCTGGACAACTTAGTGAGACCTCGTTGGTTGGTTAACTAAGGTTAGTGAGACCTTAAATTTTAAGACAATTAAAAAAAATTAGCCCAGCATGGTGGCATGTGCCTGTAGTCCCAGCTACTTGGGAGGCTGAAGCAGGAGGATTGCTTCAGCCCAGGAATTTGAGGTGGCAGTGAGAGATGATCATGCCTTTGTTTTTAACCCCATCAATTTCAATTTAATTCATTTAATATCTTTCTTTCCCTTTGTCTTGTCTTTTTTTTTTTGAGGCAGGGTGTCACTCTGTCACCCAGGCTGGGGTACAGTGGCTTGATTATAGCTTGCTGCAGCCTCAAACTCCTGGACTCAAGTGGTCTTCCTGCCTCAGACTTCTGAGCAGCTAGGACTACAGATAAGTGCCACCATGCCTAGCTAAGTTTTTAAATTTTTTGTAGAGATGGGATCTTGCTATATTTCCCTGGCCTCAAGTGATCCTCCCACCTCAGCTCCCAAAGCACTGGCATTGTAAGCACGAGCCACCATGCCCTGTCCATTTTTTTTAACTATCTAAAGATTTCGACCCTGCTGAGTCCCATGGCCCTCTTTTTTCTTTTTCTTCTTAGGTTCACCCCATGAATGTTTTCTTCATTCATCTTCTTTCTTTAACTTGATAAGGCTTCTGTAACTATTGCTCAATTCTGCAGGATTATTCCTGCAGAACATCACATGGAGTGACCATGTAGAAGGGGCCCTCTTAACCACAGCACTTACCATGACCTGGATAACAGGCATAGTCAGTGGATTAATAGGAACCCAAATACGTTCTTCCACTCTGCAGCATTTAAAACCAAAGATACTGCTCCTAAATTAGTTACTCTCATAATCCATTTTAAAGTTTCCTCAGGAAGCTGATGATACTAATCTACAAAGTGGAACAATTTCTTCACATTATGCCCTCTGGTTTTCATAGTTACTTGGTTTTGCCCATCTTTCACATTGACCACCTTCTTGGTAACTACGGGTCTCAGAAGTACCTTCTATTACCCTGGCATGACTTTGCTGTTTGTGGATGGCTTCGAGGTACTTTCTGTTGCCCTGGCATAATCTTACCCTTGTGTATGAGTGGCTTTGAGGCTAGTGGCCTGAGCTCAGACAGACTGAAATCTGAGCTTGGTCCAGCCTTGAGGTTGAGGCCTGACCCAGTACCCTCTTTCACTTTCACTTTAGCTATTATGGATAGCAATAACCAAAAGATCATGTATTTAGTGCACTTCTTGTTAGCTTGCATTTTCTCATGCGTTCAGTGAACCAAATCCCTGGGAGCTCCCTTTTATCCTTTCTCTTTTTATCCATTTACCTTTATCTGTATATTTTCTTAACCTTCATTTTGAAGAAAAAAAAAAAAAACCTTTAAATGACCTCTAAACTAGACAAAATTACATCTCCTTTAGCAAAAAACACATCTTCATGTTTTTTTTATAACTTCATCCAAACACTTCCTACTTTCTTTATACACTCTGTATATAGAATTGTTTCTCTTATATCTAGCAGGTTTTTTTTTTTTTTTTTTTTGAGATGGAGTTTCGCTCTTGTTGCCCAGGCTGGAGTGCAATGGTGCGATCTTGGTTCACTACAACCTCTGCCTCCCAGGTTCAAGCAATTCTCCTGCCTCAGCCTCCCAAGTAGCTGGGATTACACGCATGTACCACCACGCCCGGCTAATTTTGTATTTTTAGTAGAGACAGGGTTTCTCCATGTTGAGGCTGGTCTCGAACTCCTGACCTCAGGTTATATCTAGTAGTTTTAATTACATACATTAATTATAATATTAACTCTTAGTAACTCTTATTTTTATTGAAAAACCTGGGAAGTAAGCAATCATAATTGTATACCAGATGCAGAGGCCATGAACAGAGATGTGGAGATAACACCTGACCTTTTCCAGCATAGCCAGGAGGCACAGCTGGGTCAGGGAGAACTCTGCATATGTTCCCAAGCCTTACCATGGCTATTTGTTTAGAGCCTGGAATCGAATGGTTGTAAGACATAAGTTCACAGACAAGTTGAACAATTTCCAAAAATATCGCTGAGTCAAGTTTATGAATGTAAAACATCTAGGAGAGCTAGCTTAAACCTGTTTGACCAGCAGACCCAGACAAAAATGTCTGAGCTGTATTTAGTTGTGAAAATTCTGAAGACATTCCTATTTATTTTACCAACAATTTAAAAACTAGTTTTATTTACCAAAGACTGACTAAAGTCATGTGAGCTAAAAAGCACTGGAGTTAGTGTCCCTTTTCCTAAAAATAACATTGATTTAAGTGCTTACTTTCTCATTAAGTCAGTTAACTGGAGCTCGTTCATATATTTTGGTAGTGAAATATCACATACGCAGGACACATATCAACATATCGACATAGAGACACACAGACAGAAGCAGGTCTTAAAGATTTATAAGACTCTTTGTTTGCCTGTTTTCAAGTAGCTTCCATTTCTCCTTTAGACTAGCAATCATTTCCAAAGACATAGTTCTCAGGTAAAATAAGGTGGAACATTTACATCTCAAAGGCACAGAACTTAATCTAAATACCATTATTTGCTGAGACAAAGGGCACAGGTAAAAGCCCAGTTAAGACAATATTGCCAGAAAAAGTATCTTAAACAAGGTAAGGTTTTTAATGTAAAAGTTAAGACTTTGTCTTCTTACTATAAACGTTTCTAGTAGTTTAGGTACAGAGAATGAGACACTCTTATAAATAGAGATTTCCTGCTGAAATGTAGGCATAGTTTCTATAATTTCTTACTGCTCAGGAGTCATACGGCCAGAGGTCACAGAATTTGTGACTTCCTCAATTGCTCTTAGAGATAATATCACTAATGTAGAACCTAAGATTGGTCTTTTGAGATGTTTTTAAAATTTTTGCATTCTGGCAACTCACCAATCCCATCCAGACCCATGACTCATGTGTCAGCCAGACCTGTGGCCCCACCAAGAGGCAGACTCAGCATGCGAGGACCATTTCCCACACCCATATGATTTTACCCCCAACTAATCAGCAGCACCCATTTCCTAGCCCCCTGCCTGCCTGCCAAATTATTCATAAAAACCCTAGCTTCCAAGTTCTTGGGAAGGATGTTGTGGGTAATAAACTATCTTCTGCATGGCTAACCTCATGTGAATTTAACTCTTTCTTTACTGCAATACTGCCATCTCAGTGAATTGGTTTTCTCAGTGCAGTGGGCAGGAAGAACCTGTTGGGCAATTACACTCTGACCTCTCTTCTCCCTTCAGCTTCCTACTTAGGTTCCCATTACCAACCTCAAAGTCACTCTGCTCGGATAACTTGATTCTCTCCTGACGTCCACATCTTCCCTTGAATGGGATCCCATTTCCCTACTGCTCGCCAACTTCTAAAATCAAGATCAGACTCTCCCACCACCTTCTTTGGGCCACATTCTAGGATTCCTTGCCCCTTACCCAAAGGCCAATAGCTCTTCATTCTCAACAGCCACAGAAGCCCTCGACCACCCAGTTCCTTGTGCTGCCAGAAGGTGTTGTTGTTGCTCTAAGGGCAAAAGTTGTATAGAGCATTTCGATAAAAGTCCAAGTGGCTACTTGAGATTTGCTGTCATTAACATCTCATTGCCTATGATGTTCAATAATGATACTGTGCTTTGGTAATATGATGATGACAATTTTGATGATAGAGCCCTATTTTCACAGTCCGTCCATGCTGGGCAGGTACCTTCTGACATTTGTAATACTGAAGTAAAATGAATAACAGGAATGGGCAAGAAGGGGCTGGCCTCTTATTTTATAGGCAAGGAACATCACTATTGGCCCAGCACTACTTTTCAGTTTTTTGGAGGGAAGGTGGTAGTAAAGATATAAAAGATATAAAAGAACTAAGAAAAATGGGCCTTGTTTTTAAGAAATGTGCAATCTGGTTGATAACTCTTTTTATATATAATAATAACATTACTTTCATAAAACTTCTTCTATGCACTCTACATATATTAATTCAGTTACATCTTATGGGCTGGGTACTGTTATTGTTCCATTTTACAGAGGAGAAAACTGAGGCACCAAGAAGTTAAGTAACCTACTTAAGTTCACACCACTGGCATGTGGCATATTCAGGACTGAAACACAGGCAGCTTGACCCAGAGCATGCACTACATTACATGATATTATGTTTCTTCAGTAATGATTCTAGACCCTTGAAAACCAGTAAGGGAGTTTTAATATATTAAATTATATATATTTTTAACCTTTAAAATTTTTAGAAATATTATATATTGATTGTTGAAAATATGAAAATTGTTGAACAATATAAATAGGAAAATTGAAAATCAAGTACAACTCAGAGATCACCAGTATAAATATTTTGATACATGCCCTAAGTTTTTCTATGCACATTTCTAATACTCATATAGTCCTTTAAAATTGAATATTGTGTTATAGGTTTTATATAAAATTTTGAAATGTAAAGTTTTACAGCTAATGTTATTTTCAATTTACTTATATAATTTCCCATTTATTTCTTCATATTATTAAATATTTCACAAAATAGAATTTTGCTTTTTAATAGTCCATCGCAATTTATTTAATCACCTTTCTGGTATTGCGGTTTATTGTTGTTTTCAGTTTTGTGCTATTATAAGTAGTGCTGAAGTGAGCACTTTTATGCAAAAAGCTTCTTTTGCATTTCAGACTCTTCCTTTGAGGTTTATTTCTAAATTTTTTTTTTGTTTAAAATTACCTTTCAAATGATACTTAATGAATATTGGCAATTTTCTTTTCACAAAAGCTGTATCAATTTACATACCCCAGATGTGTATGAAATGAGAAGGACTACTTTATTTCACTCTTGCCAAACTTGACTATTATATTTTAATATAATTCCATGAGTCTAGCTGAGTTGGTATACTGATTAGAGTAATTTAACATGGTATTCTGTTGTTAATTTACATTTCTTTACTGTTGAGTTTGAACATTTTTTTTCATTAAAAAATTTTGTTTAAGTTTTTTAAGAATGGTAGAGACATGGTCTCACTATGTTACCCAGGCTGGTCTCAAACTCTTGGGCTCAAGCAATCCTCCCACCTCAGCCTCTCTGAGAGCTGAGATGTGCTACAGCTGCACCTCTTTTAATAAAGATTCTTATTGACAAAGACTCTCTCCCTGACCACACTTGAGTTAGCTCCTCGGGGCCCCCTTTTCAACTAAGTCCTGACCTTGGACTCTGCCCTTGGTCTACTTAGTCCAGTTTTAGCAAGAACCCTGCTGGGTCAGTTTATCTAAGATTCCCCCTGCCCTCAATATCTGACCAAATTCCTCGAACTTCACTCTTGGTTTCTGACCATCTTTGATATCTGATCAAATTCCTCTTCCCCACCCTTGATGTCTTATCACCCTGGCCTGCTTTCAGCAATAATCCCCCTAGCCTTGAGGTATCCTCTTAGTAATTTTCCATCTACTGACCCCTTGCTCTACTCCTTGGCTATAAATCTCCACTTGTCCTTGTTGTATTTGGAGTTGAGCCCAATCTCTCTCCCCTACAGCAAAACCCCCATTGCAATAGTTCCTTGTGTGAGACAAAGTAGCAAACATAAGAAACCTTATTTGTTCATTTCTGCTTGCTCACATAATTTCACAAAACCCCTGCCTCTGTGATGATGTGCAGCTTTGAAGACAAAACAAGATACAGCACACGGCCTCCCACATCTCTTCCTTAAAAGATAAATAACCCTAATCCTTGCCTCTTCCTACATAGGAGATACAGTCTGACAGCATTAGCGATTGTACCTCTGTAATCTATAACCAGATATGCTCTTACACCCAGACTTTGATGTAGTTCTGTGATAATGTGACTTCTGAGCAAGTCTGATGTGCTTTTGCACACTCTGACACCCTGCCATCTCTATAAAAGCAGTGGGTTGAAACACTGTTCTGGGCAGTCTAACAGGAATGCTCCTGGGCTGTTGGCCTCAGTCTCTGTCCTCAAGACTTCTGAATAAAACTACTTTAATTCTTTAAAACTTTTGTTTGTTTAGGTGACACTTGAGTAGTCTTCCTTACCGTCCAACAAATTTCAGGATGAATTTTTCTGTAACGTTGTAGACTACTGCAGGAGGACTGAAGATTGATGAACAATTTGGAAGCCTGCTTGGTATTACTTTGTGAAGATGAGTGTTTGCCTACCCTATGACCACATTCTTCCACCTAGGACACTCTTCCCAAGGGGTACCAGGACCACTGCAGCCACCATGTGGGGCAGGAAGTTGTGCCTTGTGCAACTTCAGGAAGGTGCCTTTTACATCACAGGTGTCTAGCTGGTATGAGCATGGTGGTGATGCAGGATTTTTCTTGGCCCCTTTGCCGGACTCACAGAAGGGGTGCCCATCTACTCAGCCCACTGCGCTCAGCCCCTTGTGGGCGGGAGCATGTGAACTAGTGAGTGCAGGATCCAGCCCACGGCTCTGAGCACTGACACAGGAGCAAACTCCGTGCAGGGCTCGTGGCCAGACCAGCTGTGTCGCCTTGAGGGGAATGCAGCAGCACCCAGG
Organism: Hylobates moloch; assembly: GCF_009828535.3. Taxonomy (NCBI): domain Eukaryota; kingdom Metazoa; phylum Chordata; class Mammalia; order Primates; family Hylobatidae; genus Hylobates; species Hylobates moloch. The sequence goes on along the minus strand of NW_026652303.1, from coordinate 3,276,730 downwards.
TGAGGGTGCCTGCAACCCTGAGGCCCAAGAGGGGGCGTTACAGTGCTCCTTTAATTCTGCCATCTACAGACAGCAGCATGTTAGTAGATCAATTGGCCCCTTGTATCATTGCATGGGGCAGCTGCCCTCCACCAGTGAGGGCAAAGGGCCAGTGTGACAGCCTTTCTGGGGACTCGCATTTGGTGTGTCCCGAGCTCTTGTCCAGCGTCCAAGAAGAATGTGGCCACACAGATAATTGAAGGATGGTGAAGGCAGAGAATTTTACTGAGCGACGGAAACAACTCTCAATGGAGAGGGGAGCTAGAGAGGGGACAGGAAGAGTAGATTGTCTTCCCCAAAGTCAGGTTGTCTCTTCCCTGAAGTCAGGTCATCTCCTCCTCTACTGACTGAGTCTGGGGTCTTTATAGCCACAGGATGGGGAGTGTGTGCTGATTGGTTTGTGAGTAAGCAAAAAAGGTTAAAGCAAAGACACCACTCAAAGGTGCAAACAATAGCATGGGAAACCAATTAGGAAAGGGTAGGTATATGCAACATAGGTGAAGTGTGGGGATCAATCAGAGGAAAGCATGCCAAACAGGACGACAAGTTCTCAATCTGGTCTGAGGATTTAACTTGTAGCTTGGCTTTCAGGCTTTAGATTGTCTTTGTTTGGAGCTAGGGTTTCACCAGGGACCCACCCCCATCTGCCTAGGCATTTGGCTGCCTCCTGTCTTTCTCAGTGGCCTGTCTTGGAGACATACCAAGACTGTTCATGTATGTTGCTTAACCCCTCTGATATGGTTTGGATGTGTGTCCCCTCCATATCTCATGTTGAAATGTGATCCCCAGTGTTAGAGGTGGGGCTTAGTGGGAGGTATTGGATCATGGGGACGGATCCCTCATGAATAGCTTAGCACCATTGCCTTGGTGATGAGTGAGTTCTTGCTCAGTTAGTTCACATGAGATCTGGCTGTTTATGAGTCTGGGACCTTGTTCTTTCTCTTGCTCCTGCTCTCACCACGTGACACAGTGGCTCCCTGTCGCCTTCTGCCATGATTGTAAGCTTCCTGAGGTCCTCACCAGAAGCTAAGCAGATGTTGGTGCCATGCTTCTCATACAGCCTGCAGAACCTTGAGACAATTAAACCTCTTTTATAAATTACCTAGTCTCAGATCTTTCTTTATAGCAACACAAGAACAGCCTAATACATGCTTCAGGCCTTGATTTCTTTAATAAAATAAGGACAGTAAGAGTGCCCGCTGCGGGGCTTGAGGGGGATTGTTACCACCTTTCCCTCTGCTTCTCAGGGTTCAGATGTAGACTCAGAAGTTAGATGGATCAACCTAAATCACTAGTTTCACTACTGAGAAAACTCAATTGAAGAATGCAGGTGGATTTGGGGGTAGAATCGGGCTTTCCACTTCTTCCTCCTCACAACTACCACTGTCTTGTTCCATCTCTCTCACCCCCTAATCCCACAACCAATTCTGCTCCAGTAGGCTTACTCCTGGGAGGAACAAATGATTCATGCATCTGGACGGGCCTCGAGGAAATAGAGATGGCAGAGGGACAAGAGTCCTGCGGGAGTCCTCTGCGAAGCAGTGAGCAAGGGGAGGTTGAGAGAGGCCTGGGAGCCAGTGGACATCTCTTTCTTTCTAGGTGGGAATGTAAGGAGTGAGGGAGGAAAATGCTTCTTGACATCTACCTTGTAGATTTGAAGTGAGTATTAAATGCTGTCAGTGAGTATCACAGTGCCTGACAGAGGAAATGCTTATGAAAACATGAGTTATGATTTTATAATTATCATTACAGTTGGCTAAGCAAAGCCAGCCAGTGTCTCCCTCAGTTAACTTTGCAAATCTCTGTTCTAATCCACTCCAAAATGATTTAAAATTAAGATACAGGCCATCTGATTTTTTAAATTTTTCAGTTCTTATAGTGCATTTCATTATAATAGTGAGTCTATTATCTACTTCATTCTTAATTTTTTGACCAGAATTTCAAGAACAAGAATGCTAGAGTGAGCTTTTTTCCCTTTCTTTCTTTCCTTTCTTCTTTTCTTTTGTATATTGATTTCTGATTTTAATAAAATTGCTTTTTGTGTTTTATCAGTAAGTAACAATGTTGATTGAGTTTAAGATAGATTTTTTAAATTACTGGCTTCTAAAGAAGTTTCTAAAAATCAGAGTGGATGTTAAATATTAGATAACTTCCAGAAATCTTTGGATATTATTATATAATTTAAAAATTGGACCAACAGTTGTATTACAGGTTGAACATCTCTATCTGAAATGCCTCTTACCAGAACTGTTCTGGAATTTTTATTTTTGGGGGGTTTGAAAGATTTGTATCATAGATGAGCACCCTAATTTGAAAGTCTAAACTGAAATTCTCCAGTGAGCATTCCCTTTGAGTGCTGTGTTGGGTCAAAAAGTTTCAGATTTTGGAGCATTTTGAATTTTGGATTTTCAAATTAGGGATTCTCAACCTGTAACAGGTCTCTTCTTATTTAATTATCCTGTATCCTTTGGGTAAATCTCATTTGACTATAGAAGATATATTTTAAACATGCTAATAAATTTAAATGGCCAATTCTTTTTGTAAAATTTATGAGTAGGATTCATAAATGAGACTAATTTTATTTTCTGGTCTGCTATCTTTGTTAACATTTTAAAATAAGATTATACTAATTTTGCTCAATAAATTGGGAAGCTTTTCATGGTTATATATACTCTGAAACTTTTTATTTAGCCTGAGTAATATCTGTTCTTTGAATCTTTAAAAAGTTCACCATCTGAGCTGGGATACTTTTTTTCACATAAAATGATTTGATAATGTTTGTAATTTTTTAAACCATAGTCACTGATTTTTGGTTGGTTTTGGAACTTTGTTTGTTTTAGGGAAATTACTCCAGATTATCTAGGTGGCCCCAGTGTAATCAGGAGAGAGCCCTGCCTCTTAGTTGACACCTCGATTTTGGACTTCCAGCCTCCAAAACTGTGAGAGAATAATACATTTCTGTAGTTTTAAACTATTTGGACTCTGATACTTTGTTACAGCAGCCCTGGGAAACTAATATAATCAGGCATCTCTTTAAATGCCAAGCAACAAGTACCTTTATTGAGAGACACCCTGTAGTCTCAGCTACTTGGGAGGCTGAAGTGGGAGGACTGCTTGAGCCCAAGAGTTTGAGGCTGCAGTGAGCTATGCTTGCACCACTGTACTCCAGCCTGGGTGACAGAATGAGACCCTATCTCTCTCTTAAAAAAAAACTATCTTGTTTTGTAAAAATTAAGTTTCCATAAGAAGCGAATATACTATTGATAACTCTTACATAATATTGCTCTGGAACATGACATTTTTCTATTAAAAACATTTGTGACTAATATCATTACAGAGATTCTCTCCTCTTTTCTTGAATGCATGTCATACTGTTTGTGGTTAAGCTTTTTTATATAAAGGCATTGATTTCAAAAGATCATATAATGTGGTGGTTGGAGAATTACTATAATTTTTATTTTTTAGGCCCCAGCCAAGACCCAAGGAGCACTGTTCAGATATTGTTTGGGTAAGAAAAAGAAACACTTAGAAAACCCCTCAACCTCAAAATTAATGCTTTGATTGGAACAGAGACAGACTCACTTGATGGATTACGTTCCAGAACCAACTTCAACTTTCTGAGACCCATATTTTCTTTCGAGCATTTTTTTCCTGAGAGCTCTTTCTGTGAAGAGCCTCTCCCCAAACCCATCATGGCTACACTTAAATGCTCATCAGGTTGAATAGTACATTAAGCTGGGAAAATCCAAAACCCTTTCCCCAGGGAAAGTAAGGAGTAAGGCAAAGGACGTGATTTGCTTGGAGAAGGTGGGATATAACCTTTAATTCCCACTCCATTGTCCTCCATATCGGGACCATGTCACTTCCACCACCACCAATTTTTTTTTTTAATTTTACTTTAAGTTCTGGGAAACGTGCAGAACGTGCAGGTTTGTTACACAGTATACAGGTGCCCTGGTAGTTTGCTGCACCTATCAACTGGTCATCTAGGTTTTAAGCCCCGCATGCATTAGGTATTTTTCCTAATGCTCTCCTTCCCCTTGCCCCCCACCCACCCATCAGCCCCCTTGTGTGATGTTCCCCTCCCTGTGTCCACGTGTTCTCATTGTTCAACTCCCGCTTATGAGTGAGACATGCGGTGTTTGGTTTTCTGTTCCTGTGTTATTTTTCTGAGAACGATGGTTTCCAACTCCATCCATGTCCCTGCAAAGGACATGAACTCATTCTTTTTTATGGCCACATAGTATTCCATGGCACCACTGCCAAATTTTATGCAAATAGTTCCTCTTCCCAGTCCCATGGTTTTCTAAATAAGACCCCTATTAGCTTTCATTTGAACTGCTGCAATGGTTCTTTGACTCACCTTCCTGCCACAGCTTTTATTGGCCCCTGATTTTGTGACCAGATTATTTTGTCTTAAAATAGTTTTAAAAACATCACTTCCATTCTTTATTGAAGCTTTGAATATCTATTTATTGGGAGTTTATTATGTGCAAGACACTGTACACTTTTCTGTTGTTTTAAACCATAGAGGTTACAATACTCTGCCCCAGCAGCTCCAGCAAACTAATGCAATCAGGCATCTTCTTAAATGCCAAGCAGCCAACGCCTTTGTCAAGAGCCACCTTGTTTTCCAAAAATGGTGTCCCAATAATTTATTCTCAGAGGAAAAATAAGAGTGAGAAATAATTACTAGCTCTGGTGATTTTTTTTTTACTTGCAGAAAAGCAAAATAGTGCTTTATTAAGACACCATGTAAGAACAATTTTCAATAATCGTTTTATCTTTAGAATAATTTGCTTTTCTGGATGATGTAGGGGCTTGGGTTTGGAGAATCTGAATTTGGAATAAAGTAGGGCATGTGAGAAGGAGCCTTTGCTATAGACCAGTGGCTCTCAAACTTCAGCCAGCATCAGAATCACTGGAGGGCAGTTGGAACACAGATTGCAGGGTCATGGTCCTAGAGTTTCTGATTCAGTAAGCCTGGACTGAGGCCTGGGAACCTGCATTTTATCAAGTTCCCAGGTGCTGCCAATGCTCTAATCCAGGACCACACTCTGAGGACTCCGGCTCTGACTCACTCACTGCACCTGGGCCACGGTAGATAGTTCTTCATTTGCTTTTCTTTTCAGAGCGGTGGAGTTTCTCATAAGATGCCTCATCCTGAGAATTCATTGGGGTAATGTAGATAAAGGGTTAATACAGTGCTGGCACATAGTAGGTAATACATGATAAATGTCAGCATCATAAACCCTCTGAGCAATTAGCTATATGATAAATACCCTTGGTGGGTTGATGTTAGTGAGCGTAAGGCCAATTAAGTTTTAAAGCATTTGTGAATTCCTTAAGTTTTTCCAGCTTCACATTGGAACAGAGATAAGACCATGGAGTACAACACAGGCACATCCTATTTCAAGTCTTCAACTTGAACTTGCCAAATGAGCAGTTGATTTAAATGCTTGACATCAGTTTGCTTGTGTGAATGGATAGAACAGTTAACTCACTCAGTGCCCCAAGAATTCTCTTTTGTGGAAAGTTTTTCAAACACATTTGGCTTCTTTGGCGAATACACATGTAGGATAGTTGAAAAGCAAAAAGGAAAATGAACACAGGGATCATTAGATTTAATGTCAGCATTGAGAGTTAAAAATAACCTGTGTCTTGGGGAAATGTGTCTTCTAGAATAGTACTATTCAAAATGTGGTCTGCAGATGGGCTTCTGAATAAGACTCTTGGTTACCAGCCCCCAAATGAGATAAGAAACATGTACTAGAATGTAAATTCAGGGAAACCAACCACATCTCTACACACACTGTTTAGTTCCACTGGCCTTTTTGTGGGGGAGAGGGGACAAGACTTTCCTGAGGAAAGAGGCTGCATTGATTACACTCTGGCACAAGCCCCTTTCTGGACTGGCACCTTGAGCAGCACTGTCCCAGAAGACAATGAGTTCAAGACTACATAAAAGCTTCGACTCCTCCGTGGGCCCTGTCCCCTCTTAGCCTAAATCAGGGACTCTGTGTGTGTGCGATTCTATTGTCAGCCCACAGTTTAACAAACAAAGAGAGGCTCTCTAAAAAAAATAATTTTTACTTAAGGATTAGGAAATTGCAAGGTAATATGCATGCCATAATAAGCTATGTTCATATTCAGGGAGGTAAGGGAAAATCATTTCTTTCTTTTCTTATTAGTATTTTTAATTTTTAATTTTAATTTTATTATTATTTTCCCTTACCTCCCCAAATATGAATGTAGCTTATTAATGGCATGCATATTTTATTTTGATATAGAATAACTATCTCAAAATTTTGAGATAATTATCCTTGGCTGCAAGGACCAATAATAAGAATGACGCCAATTCGAGATTGGACAGGCGGTTGCTGGGCAGATGTCCTCCCAGAAGTATTTTTTTTGTGTAAGGTTGTGATGACCTTTGTGTGAGATTACAGTTTTTGTAATCTTTTGGGAGAGTTCTGACGCCTGCTACAACATGGATGACCTCGAGGCCATTATGCTAAGTGAAATAAGCTGGTGACAAAAGGACCAATGCTGTGTAGTTTCACATGATACGAGGTGCCTAGAGTCATCAAATTCACAGAGACAGAAAGCAGTCTGGAGGTTACCTGGGGCTGGGGGAGGGTGAATGGGGCTTTTTATTTAATGGGTCTCGAGTTTCTGTTGGCCTGGTGAAGAAGGTTTGGAAATACTGGTGATGGTTGCACAACATTGTGAATGTAACTGTAATGCCACCAACTGTACCCTTACGAGTGGTTAAGATGATCAATTTTATGCTATATATAGTTTACTACAATAAAAAATACAAAAAGTGCATGTTAATACATACATCTACTAGGTATCCCCAAAATTTTCAAAATATTTTTTAAAAAAATTTAAGTGCATGCTAGTTGAAAAAAATCTAATTATATATATATATGTATGTGTAGTTGAAAAAAATCAAATTATGTATGTATCAAATATATATAAATCATATATGTGTGTATATATATAATATATATAAATAGCATATATATATAATATATATATAAATAGCATATATATATATATTATTATATATATATATATATATATATAAATAGCAAAGCTGAGAGAGGCCTGAGATAGGCAACAACCCTCCTTCCCTTCCCCTAGTCTCCAAAAACTCAAGGGAACAAATATCCCAAGACTTGGAAACTACTCCCAAGTGGCGTGGAGATTGGTTGATGAGGGACCAGCTAGAAGGGCCCTGTGATCTGGGTTTGGAGGTGGTGGGAGGCAGACTGTGTCTGGGTGTAGGTGCAGCCTGCACAATGCCTGTTGCCTAAGGTCACCAGGACTAGACCCTTCCGTGGGACCCACCAAGATGGGGCCACACCAAGACCCGCTTCTCTCTCTCTCAGTACAAGGACACTCTGTGGGCACCCAGGGAAATGGAAGGGCAAGAAAGAGAATGCTATTTGTCTCTGTATTAAAATAGAAGGGGTAAAATGATTATTTATTTATTTATTTATTTGTTACTTATTTGAGACAGTGTCTTAGTTCATTCTCACACTGCTATAAAGATACTATCTGAGACTGGGTAATTTATGGGAGGAAGTGCAACACTTTTAAACCATCAGATCTCACAAGAGCTCACTCACTATGATGAGAGCAGCCTGGGGAAAGCGCCCCCATGATCCAGTCCCCTCCCACCAGGTCCCTCCCTGACACATGGGGATTACAATCCGAGATAAGATTTGGGTGAGCGCACAGAGCCAAACCATATCAGACAGGATCTTGCTCTGTCACTCAGGCTCGAGTGCAGTGGTGCTATCATAGCTCACTGAAGCCTCAAACACTTGAGCTCAAGTGATCCTCCCACTTAGCCTCCCAAGTAGCTATGGGCCACCATGCATGGCTAATTTTTAATTTTTTTTTTTTTTTATGGTAGAGATGAGGTCTTGCTATGTTGACAGGCTGGTCTCAAACTCCTGGCCTCAAGTGATCCTCCTGCCTCAGCCTCCCAAATTACTGGGATTACAGGCATGAGCCCCCGTGCCCAGCCAAAATTGTCTTGATAGCAAAATTAGATTTCCTGTCATCAGTGGAAATGAAATGATTAAACCAGACAGCCAATCTGAAGTGAGTAATGAAACACAACCGGTGTGAAAGTGTCTCATACCATCTTCCAACGCATCCATCCTCAGCACTCACTCCCTTTTCCTCACTTGATGAGGAAAACGTGTTGTGAAAACAAGTTGACCAGGATGCTTTAGAGCTACTCAGAGTAGAGAGATAGTTGGGCCTTCCACAAGTCAGCAGTGTGGCAGCTCACTACGCCCCCAACCACAGCTCTGCTTCTAAAGTAAAACCAAATGGAAAGCCTGATATTAGCAGAGGCCTTTCCCATCAAGCTTGGTGGGGACCACAAGGCATTTGCTATCTTCACTTGACCGTGAAAGAGAGGCCTGGCCATGGAGATGTGTTGGATATGGAGAACTAGAGGTCTAGCTCAGGTAAGCATTGTGGGAATCCACATCAAGAAGGAGGCAGGGATGGTATCGTGGAAATCCAAGAGTGAGAGTCCTGGGAAGGATGCACTTCACTGACCCTGCAGGTGCTTTGGAATATAAAGCAGTGTGGACACCAGAGCTCCGGGGCTGTGTGCCTCCCCTCCTGGCATCACCATGACATGCCCTGCCCCTCTCCACTACCTGTTCCTGCCACCGTTTGCCCCCTGGTAGCCACTGCCAATTCTTTTCCTCTATGCTATATGCATTTTTAAACCTATTTTCTGTATTTCTCCTAAGCTAAGCTGGAGCCACATGATGCCAAGTACCTGTACCTCTTGCATCTGTGCAGGAAACCTGCATCTCCCACTTTCCATTCCCCAATCAGGCTGGTGTGGCACTGATGGGCTCTGGCCAAGGACTCTGGCCTGCTACGAAGAAGTGAACAATGGGGGAGCCATTCCAGGGGAATACACACAGGGGCTATTTCTGCCCATTTATCTGACACTGACCCTAGGCCTACTTGTACTTCATTTTCTTCATTTGAAAAATGAGGATACTAATGGGATCTATTGCACAGGGTTGTTGTGAGGCACATATGAGATAATATATATAAGTGCTAAGAAGAGTACCTGGTACCACATGGTACGTGCTCGATGTGTCCCCGATTCTCAACCTGTCACTATTCCCTCCCCGCATTCCATTTAGGGTGAAGAAAAAATTTACCAGCATGACTTACAGAGACCTGCCTCATCTGGCATTTCGCTACCTCTCTGGCTCCCTGCATCCCCTGTTTATGCCCTCCTGAAATGCTCAGCTCATTGTCAGTCCTCTCCACAGGTACCTGTTCCTTCCAAGGCATAGGCCTTTGCCCACACCTGGAACAGGAATTAAAATAAATTTAAAAATGTGTAAGCAAAACTCAGTTGTATGTAAGAAAAACCAGTTCCCCCTGAGGAAGAGAAAGAGCTGAAGTCCTTTAAAAATTGACTGCCTGTTTTTCTGAGGCTAGTGAGCCTTGTCTCCCCCTTTCCCAGGCATTGTGAAGACCCTGTTTCTCTAGCTGTGCAGCTGCAAGGTCACTAGACAGATAATCTCAAGTCATAAAACATGTTGTTCCTTGAAAAGTAAGAAATAATGTAATGCATGTCTAAATTGGATAACTGTCTTTGTTTCTCACTTCTGTAATACGCTTCCCCCTGCACAAATCTCCCCCCGCCCCACAAAATGCTTAAAAGGTAGCTTGACTCTTTGTTCGGGGCTCAGTCCTTTGGCTGTTAATCCAACTGGGTCAGTGCACCTAAATAATTGAATAATTCCTCCTCAACCCCTCGGTCTCTCTGATGCCTTAATTATCCTGCTGCACACCATGACCTCTGCCTGGAAGGCTCTCTCCTCCCCCATGACTGATTCCCACTCACAGCTCTGACCTCAACTCAGCCATTCCTTCCTCTGGGAAGCCTCTGATTTCACCAACTCGGCCCAGTCACACTCCAGTCAGCTCCCCAGCAGCTCTTAGGGAAGCTGGAATGCGGCATTAGTATGTGAGATTCGATCCTCCTGTCTCTCTGTGGCTCCGGGCTCCATGAGGCACTTGCAGTCCCTACTGCCCTCCGTTCTATGTCTGGCCCCAAATGCAATGCCTTTTGCATGGATCCCCAAAAATATATGTTGAATGAATGAGTGAATGAACGAATGAAGGAATGCATAGTCACTTTGCTTTTCTTCTCTATCTTGAACCAAGCAATTGAGAGCAAGAATCTTTTCTTTCCCATTGCAAGTCACCAAACTTGATGGAAAGACGCCCTCTGGCATGGTTGTCCTTATGTTTCTGCTCCTCTGGGGCTCTCAGTGGCTTCAGAATCCCCTACAGACTCATTCTGCTGGGCACATGGTCTGAAACCCAAGAGACTCAGGCAATACTCTAATTAGCCAGCCAGCTTCTGCATGCCACAGCTGTTAGTATTCCCTTCTGAGATGGGGGTGCCTCCTAGACTTCACCCACCAGTGTACTCTAACCAATTCCCACCACCCCATTTTTCCTCAGCTTAATCCTGTTCCTGACACTGATATGAATTGTGCTTTTGTAGTTACAGGTACAGAGGATCTTTCTGATTCTTCGAAGGTAAGGAGACACATGGGCTGAAACCGAGGCAGGCCTGGGACCCCCCCCAGGAACAGAGGCAGTTGCCACTCGTGGCCCCTCACCTTGTCTTTCCCCTGGGCTGTGAGGCATTGCTGCCTCGCAGGCCCTGCTTCTCTCTGCACATTTGTCCTGCTCTTCTCTTGCTATGGAGTAGTTTCTTTATTCTGTGTTTTTAGTGGGATGTAAAGAGAAGCTGGGCCCCAACACAGGCTCTGCCATTTTCAGCTGCCTGTGAGGGGGTGGATCACATGGACTGGACATGTCCCCTCTGACACCCTTTCAGCAGGCACAGGGAGGGCACTTCCCTGCACAAAAGCTGTCAGCACAGCAGGCAGCACTGCCAAATTCAATGGTCTGTGGAGGCCAGTGCTTCCATAATAAACTTTGTTTATTATCTTTTACAGAGTTCTCTGGAGTTAGAGAACCAGTATGACATACATTTTAAAAAAACAACTATCACAAAAAGGAATATTGCAATATATGATACAATAAAACCATCAAAATGACTATTGAAATCAATAACATATATTCAATTTACAACAGCTCAAAATTCTGAAATTATGGAATAGTATTCAGTAGAAATTCTCTCACCCTTGTCCCCCATCTACCCAGTTTCCACACTCCCTCTAAAACAAGTAACAACAGTTTTTTTAACTCTTTATTTTGAAATAATATAGACTCACAAGAAATTGCGAAATTAATAAAGAGAATTCCCGATATAACCACTCTTTAAAGTTTAGAGTATACTCTTCCAGGAAATACATATATAAGCTTGTATAAATGTATCATATTTTCCACTCTGTTTTATTCAAATTGCATCATGTTATACATATGTTTGCACCTTGATGCTGAAGACTGAATATGTCTTGGCAAAATTCATATGTTGGAGCCCTAAGCCCCAGTACAATGGTATTTGGAGGTTGGGCCTTTGGGAGGTGAACAGGTGATGAGAGTGGAGCCCTCATTAATGAGATTAGTGGCCTTATAAGAAAAAAGATGATAGAGATGATCTGTTTCCACCATCCACCGTGTGAGGTTACAGCAAGAAGGTGCCTGTTGGCAAACCAGGAGGGAAGCCCTCACCAGGAGCTGATTTGCCAGCACCTTAATTATGGACTTCTCAACCTCCAGAACTATGATAAACAAATTTCTTTCTTTCTTTCTTTTCTTCTTCTCCTTCTTCTCCTTCTTCTTCTTCTTCTTCTTCTTCTTCTTCTTCTTCTTCTTCTTCTTC
>NW_026652303.1:3204358-3264815 GCF_009828535.3 Hylobates moloch | reverse complement strand
TTCTTTTTCTTTTTTTTTTTAGAGGGGCTTTCACTCTTGTCACCCAGGCTGGAGTGCAATGGCACAATCTCGGCTCACTGCAACCTCCACCTCCTGGGTGGAGCTATTTTCCTGCCTCAGCCTCCTGAGTAGCTGTGATTGCAGGCGTGTGCCACCATGCCCAACTAATTTTTGTAGTTTTAGTAGAGATGGGGTTTCATCATGTTGGCCAGGCTGGTTTCGAACTCCTGACCTCAAGTGATCTGCCCCCCTCAGCCTCCCAAAATGCTGGGATTATAGGCATGAGCCACCACACCTGACTGAGAAATAAATTTATATTGTTTAAGCCACCCGGTCCATAGTATTTTTGTTATTTCAGCCATAACTGACTAAGGCACTTTCTAAAACAGACAGACAAACTAACACATAAAAAGCCCTACTGAAGTAGTTACATAAATAATCAAGTTGTCACTTTAATTTTTTGTGTCACTTTTCCCGGATCAAAGTTCTTCTCTGATGCAAAACATGATATTCTCTTTACTCCATATATTGGCTCAGGTATCATTAAAAAAAAAATCAAAACCCTAGGGCTGTTTTCACAAACATGCCATTTAAAATGCATGGTGCCAAACCTCTTTCCTGAACATTTTCTTCCAGCAGATCTGAGTTGGTGTGTGGAAATCTATTTTTTTAAAAAAACGAAAAAACAAAAAACAAGTTCTTCAGGTGATCTAGCTAGATCTAGCATGTGCAAGTTCTTACTCAGATTCTGGCAATTGTTGTCTAAGAATGTATCGACAGAGTACATACTTTTAAAAAGTTAATGGACTGGTGTATAACCAAAGCCACAACACCCCACACATGTGACTGTGATCTTTGCTCCTATGCAAAGTCCTCATAGAGTTGAAGAGTTCTGCACTTTGTTCCTTCCCTGGCACACCTCTGTCTGCATTCCTTCCATCTCCCGGCATTCTCCACTCCTGTCTCTGTGTGTTTAAAAACCGGTGTGGGAAGTGTGCACGCCTGTGACATCAGACTCCAGACCATGTATTTCCTGACTCCCATCTTGGTAGCCATTCTCTGCATTTTGGTTGTGTGGATCTTTAAAAATGCTGACAGAAGCATGGAGAAAAAGAAGGGGGAGCCTAGAACCAGGGCCGAGGCTCGCCCCTGGGTGGATGAAGACTTAAAAGACAGCAGTGACCTGCACCAAGCAGAAGAAGGTAAAGACACCAGCTATGCTGCTTAGCTTCGCTGTCGTGTTGTGTTGATGATGAGTGTGGGTCAATGGCAGGGCTTATGGAGAGGAAGAAACACACACAGGCCAGCTTCAACATCAACCTCTATTGTGCTAATGAATCAGTGCCTGGCACAGACAGATCATCTCTCTCCAGTGATGAGCTTGTCACCTGCTGGGACAAACCCTTTTTTATTTTGGATGCTCAGTGAAAAAGCTGTTGAGAGGCTGAAGTTTTCCCTGGCTCCAATTCTGTTCTGGTTGTTAAAATCTTTCTGCAGGAATTCATCCCAGGCTGGCAGTGGGCAGGGACTAAGTGGCCAGGTTTTGATCAGGAACTTTGAAATCTACCAAGTGGCATCACCTACGAGGCTGCTACCTTTCCCTGTGCCAGGCCCTGGAAGTGAAAGCCTGGGGTGGCCTCTGTCCTCAACAAACTGAATGTCCAGTTCAGCTGCCAAGATGATACACGAGAATCAGAGAGAGTAACAAAGAGATAGACCCGGTGGAATTGATTCTAAGGTGTTTAGAGCAGGCCTGGGAGTTTGACAGTGCAGTCAGGGAAAGGACGAACCAGGCTGGGAGGATGAATAGGGTACAAATAGCAAGTGCTAGGAGGCCTGTCAGGCAACAAGGAGCCAAAGGAGCAGTAGCACCGGGAGGCCTGGGGCAGGGGTAAGAGAGGAAGTGGAGAATTGAGGGTAGAAGGAGGGGGTAAGAATGGAAGTAGAGAATTGAGGGCGGGAAGGTAATGGCCACCTTGAGAAGAAGAGGTGATGAAGGAGGTAGGTAGGAAGGGAGAGACTGTGGAGGAGGCTTGAGCCATCAGTGTTTGAGAAGATTTGTCTGGGATGGGTTCGATTTGGAAGAGGCTCCGTGATCTTCAGCTGGGCTAATGATGCCCCCATCCCCAAACAGAGGCCACCTGGACATGTGAGTGTGTGTGACTGTATGTGTGTGTGACTGTGTGTGTTAATGTTTATGAACGTGCATGTGTGTGTGCACGTGCATGTGTGTGTGTGCATGAGAGTGTATGTGTGTGCGTGTGTGTGAGTGTGCACGTGAGTTCATTAATGTGCATGTGTGAGTGTGTGCATAAGAGTGGGTGTGCACGAGTGTGTGTGTCTGTGAGTGTGCATGTGAGTGTGCATGTGAGTGTGCACATGTGTGCATGTGTGTGTGAGCGTGCATGAGTTTGTGTGTGCATGCATGAGTGTGTGTGTGCGTGTGTGCATGAGTGTGTTTGTGAGAGTGTGTGTACGTGAGTGTGTGTCCTAATCTCAGGACTGGGGCACAGGGTGTCCAGCTGGCTCTCAGTGCTAGGAGCCTGTAGTGCTGACTGCACCGCACAGGAGTCTAGCCTCTTAGCAGGGCTGCCTCTTGCTCTCCTACACTGAAAGCTCTTCCACTCAGAACGTCAATTCTACCCAGCGGAGAAGCACTTCCCTTAATCCAGGGAACATCTGCTGTGAAGCTGGGTAATGGTTTGTGCTGGTAAGGATGGCCCGGATGGTGGGGGCAGGTGGCAATGCAGTGGAAGGGCTGGATCAGAGTAAAGTTAATGGAAGAGCAACAGGGTTTGCTAGTAAATTGGATATTGGGAAAAGGAGGAGAGAGGGAGAGTTGGAGACTGGAAGCTCTCATAAGTGGGTGAGGGAATGAGGATCCAGCTTAAAGGGGAAGACGTTGAGTTCCATTGAGGACATGTTTGATTTCAGATGACACTGACACACCTGAGCAGAAAAGGGAGAGAGCAGTCTAGGTTAGGGGCCCAGGCCACAGATACCGACTGGAGAGTCACCAGTATGGGTAAGATACTTGGAATCTGGAGAAATAATGAATCCACAAAGTGGGCATTGCTAGAGAGAAGGCTGAGGATAGAACTTGGGGGACACATGCGGTTAAGTGGAACTGTGGAAGAGAAATGTACTAGAGAAAGGGAGAAGCTGTGGGAAAGGGAGCTCTGGGATCATAACAGTAACAAGCCCTTATATATTAATAGCACTTACTGTATGCAATCAGAGCCATATTTTATGTGTAGTAAATCATCTCATCTTCATGACAGTACAGTGAAGTAGACACTATTAGAATCCCCATATTACAGATAAGGAAATTGAGGCCCCAATAGGGTAAGCTCAAGAAGGTGATTGCAGAGATAGGACCCAAGCAGTCTGGCTCTAGGGTCCAGACATATAGCTGTTTGCTAGGCTGCCTCTCCCCTGGGAGAATGACCTAGAATGGAGGAGGCAGGAGATAGCCAGCAGGGACCAACATTCTCTGAGAGACCAGAAAGAGTGTGCATCGAGGAAAGGCCACTGGATTTGAAGACCCAAGAGGCTTGAGGACACAGGAGAGCTTGGGCAGGTTGTTGAGGGTCAGGTCCTGGGGCTGGGCCTGGAAGCTGGGAACATAGAGCAGAACTGGAGGGCCTTTCTCTGGCTCTCTGCCTGATCACTTACTTTTGCAAAATGCTTTGCCTCTTCGTTCTCTGTTCCCTTCCATCCTCATTCTTCTCTTATCTTTATACAGAGGAATGAACGGGACAGCCTTAGTGTCCTCCTTAGCAGCTGGGACAAAGTCTGCCCTGAGTGTGGTGTCCACAGATCTCTTGTATGGGGATTCTAATAGGGCCTACCTCGTTGTATTGTCATGAAGATGAAACTACTTACTCCACATCTCTTATGTTGTTTACATAAGTGGTGCATGCTAAGGTCACACAGGTGACCAGTGAGAACCAATGCTTAAACTCAGGCTTCTCAGCCCCCCGAGTCCCTGCTCTCAGTCACAGGGTGGGTGGACATGATCTAAGTGGGGATATTACTGTAGGTCCAGAAGGGATTGAGCAGGAGCTAACTGGAGAAGAGAACAGACTCCTTTACTGAAGACACATGGAGATGGTGTTGTTGACTGCAAATAGATACCAGATTCAAACCATTTTTAATATTAACGAGGCACTAAATGGTAAAATAAGTATTGTAGGCCATTCTAGCATGAGTTAAGGAAAATATGGGTACCAATACAACCTCCGGCAGCTCTGATTCACAAAGAATTCCTACTCCATGTTCACAGGTCAGAGAATCGGCATGTGAGTGTGTGGGGGTGGGTGGGGGGTGGTGAGGGAACATTGTGTGACCATGCTTATTAGACATGTGTGTGTGGGGGTGGGGTGCAGGGTGGTGAGGGAACACTGTGTGACCATGCTTATTAGACATGTGTGTGTGGGGGTGGGGTGCGGGGTGGTGAGGGAACATTGTGTGTCCATGCTTATTAGATGTAGGGTACAGTCTTCCTTTGCAAACCAGCCAAGGTTGGTGTCCTGTTAATACCTTGTTTATCTACAGTTAGGGTCCAAGAAAGAAGAGCTGCTGAAGTTTATCTCAAAGAAATAAGTCTCAGATTGTCCCAATAAAGTGAACTGAAAATCCTACCCACAATTCCTCTAGTTAGGCTCAGATTCATAGAAGTCCGTAGAAATGGGAAAAGAAGAAAAAGATAGGAAACACATCTCATCAAGATGAATCTGTTTTAATTCTAGTGGGGGATTCTTCTGCACTTAGCTTCATTGGCCATCCAAAAGCTATTATTCTAACTGAAGTCACTAACTGAATAATAAGTAACCCAACTTGTCCAGTCTTTTCTAAGAAAGGCCTAAATTAAAATTTTTTATCCAGTGTGAGTAGCATCTGAGAACAAAAATGTTCCTACAAACTTGAGAAACAGATTGTTATGTGCCCATAATAACAAGTAGCTTTCAGAACTGGTTCCAAGCCTGAGCAGTGAATCAATGACAACTCATTTCAGAATAAACTTGGCAAGCTAACCAATCAGTGTCAGCCTCGTGCTTCTGAAAGCCAGCCAACCAGGGGTGGACTCACTCCAGGGCCAGCTCCTCTTAGTGTCACAGTCTCAACCAAATGACACTGATCCTACAAATGATGTGTACCACTTGCAATCCTGAAAGTCCACCAGTTCCTGAACTTCATGCTTCCCAACCAAGTAGCGTACTAGGGCGAGTCTCTGGGGATTAGCAAGAGCCAATTGTTAAATATTTAGGAGTTTTTTGTTAAATCATTAGTGGCTTGAAGTCAGGCCACAGTGTGATTATTTACATCATGGATACTGGCAAGTGCTATGAATCAGTGCTTTCTCCCTTCCACCCCACAAAGAGTTGGCTTACCAGCACACCACTGCCAAAAATTCTATATTAAGTTAGCATTCTACTCTGCTCAGAGAGTCGAGCTTGACCAACATAGTTGTCTTTTACTATGGGAAGCAATGCAATCAGCTTTGTCTTTGACACACCCAGTCATTAATACTTTCACATGGCTAATTTAAGAAGTTGGTTTGCTAGACTCCTGTAAGACCTTAAGCTTTTAGAACAAGAGTCAGGTAAGTTTAGATGAGAGAAGAGTAGGAAAGGAAAAGGACTTGAATGAAGACATTGCTCTTGAGATCAAATCTGGGTGGGTTCCTACGAGGGGAAAGTTAGGGTCAGCACAGGACACTGGGGTACCAAAAGAGATAAAGGGTCTGAGAGGACAAATCCTGTCTTCACTCCACTGCTTTGGAGAGGAGGATAAAAATCCTCTTCCTCTACCCAATCTAGGTTCATGGCTGAGGCCCCTATAATGAAAGATAGAATAACAGAAAAGTATACATGTTTATTTAGCATAAGTTTCATGTGACACAGGAGCTTTCATAGGGAAACGAAGATCCAAAGGAACAGTTAAACCTGTGTGTTTTCATGCTAGGTTTGGTGAAAAGTGAACAGTCATGGAGACATACAAGACAACAGAGAGGCTATGGTCTAATGCAGTCTAATGGCAATAAACTGGGGAAACAGTGTATTAGTCTGTTTTCACACTGCTGATAAAGACATACCTGAGACTCAGTAATTTATAAAGAAAAAGATTTAATGGACTCACAGTTCCATGTGGCTAGAGATGCCTCACAATCATGGTAGAAGGTGAAAGGCATAGCTTACATGGTGGCAGGCCAAGAGGGAATGAGAATCAAGCGAAAGAGGCTTCCCCTTATAAAACCATCAGATCTCCTGAGACTTATTCACTACCACAAGAACAGTATGACGGAAACTGCCCCATGATTCAACTATCTCCCACCAGGTCCCTCCCACAGCACATGGGAATTATGGGAGCTACAATTCAAGGTGAGGTTTGGGTGGGGACACAGCCAAACCATATCACTTTGCAATATCTATTTGTTCAGATTCTTCTCAGTGTCCCTAACATCCTCAGAGACGAGAATGCTCCTTTCTTCTGGGTGGGCACCTCTTACGTGGGTGCCATATGACCTGCTTCATGGGAGGGTCAGAAAATTCTTCCAGGTTTTCTGACCTGCTTTAGGAAAGAAGGGCAGGGGAAGGTCAGAAAGTCCTTTTTGCTCTGAAGTTGGCATGCTTTGGGGTAATATGTTCTGAACCCCATTGGCTTTAGGATAGCACTGCCCTATTCAAGGTTTCTCTGTCTGGGCACCCTTCAGCCTTCCCAATCCCTACCCGCCTCAGTGCTACTAATGAAATAATCCATCTATACAGCAGCCAGGTGTCACCTTGATAGTTCTGTTGCTAGATGCACACAGCAAGTCAATACATTGAGACACCAGGTTGCAACAGAGAAAGAGGTTTAATCATAAGGCTACTGAATGAGGAGACAGGAGGAAACCTTAAATCCATTTCCGTGAAGTGTTTGGAGCTAGGATTTTTTAGGGTTTTGGAATGGGGCAAAGTGCGGAGGTCATTGATTGGTCAGAGCGCAGGGTGAAGTCATGGGACAGGGAGATGAAGAAACTGTATTCTCATGCTGATTCCACTTTGTTATGAGAGTCTTCAAACTGGTTGGCATCAGCCATTTCACTGGAATTCGTGATCTGAAAAACATTTTAAGTAATTTTTAAATCAAAGCCTTATGATCCCGATAGAGAGATCCTATCTATCTCAAACAAAAGTCTTGTGTTCTAATGTCAGAAATTCTATGTATAGGAACAGCGGGGATGCAAATGGTCAGTATCTACTAGTGCTATGAGACTTTCAGAACAAGGAAGTGGGTCAAAGCAGCCTGATGAATGCTTGATTATAACTGTACTTCTGTCCACAATTCTTGTTAGCCCTATGAGGATGGCCTCACAAGAAGTGGGATGACTGAGAGGCCCAGGTAGGGAGTACAGCAATGGTGAAGCAGCTGGGAAAGAGGCATTGTCGGGGCAGGTGCTGAGCCCTGAAGTGGCTCCTATCCTCACCTTCGAAATCTGCATCACCCTCCTCCTTAGTAACATTACTCCTCAAGGCTCACACAATTGCAAGAAGGGAAGAAGGATGACGTGACACAAATTGTCCTTGGTTTCTTAATTAGAAAATAGTGGCCCATTTGCAAACACTGTGTAGTAGAATTGTAAAAACACTAAAGCAATGTATTTGGAGATGCAACCAGAAAAACACCTCCATGCTAAATGTGAAAAGATATAAGTGACCCAGAATTACTTGGCTGGCTAAACCTAATTATGGCACAATTAACGGATTTCTTGGCATTAAAGCGATTGTAGGGACCAAGGGATTGATTGCTAGAGCTGATAGTGTGTATTACCACTCCCTCTTCACATCTACTTCCTTCTAACTAAAAGTACACAGTTTGGGCCAAAACTGTTCCTCCTAGTGAAATATGAAAAGAAGTTTCTCCTCTGCCTTCTGAAGGTTCACTGAAAATGAACTGACAAGAGATAGATTAATAGAAGAAAAGGCATACAAACTTATTTAACATGTAAAAGCACTGGGGAATCCCCAATAACCCAGTGGGGTCCAGATGCTTATATATCCTTCTTCATAGGGGATGAGGGGATGGTGGGAGTATGAGTTTCAGGGAAAATAAATGGGTCCAAAGAACAATGCCTTGGGATGAAGTTCCTCGAGCTTTTGAGAGGTAGTGGGAAGTCGAGAGGTGGAACTTCACTGTGAACAAAAGTCTTCTCATTATGCAATTAAAGTTCCCCAGGTTGTCTCTGCCTGGATTCCTAGGCAAGGGATCTTAAGACAATTACATTTCTTCATCTGCTTCTTTTCTTTTCTTAATAGATAGGGTATTGCTTTGTTGCCTAGGCTGGAGTGCAGTGGCATGATCATGGCTCACTGAAGCCTCAAACTCCTGGACTCAAGCTATCCTCACACCTCAGCCTCTTGAGTAGCTAGGACTACAGGCACACACCACCATGCCTAATTTTTAGACTTTTTGTAAAGACAGGGTCTCTCCATGCTGCCCAGGCTTGTCTCGAACTCCTGGGCTCAAGCAATCCTCCTACCTCAGCCTCCCAAAGTGCTGGGATTACAGGCATGAGCCACTGGGCCTGTCCCTATTACATTTCTTTTGGAAAGAAATGTCCTTAGTCAGATAGGGAAATTCCAGAAATAGTCTCTGTCAGTGCTTCAGGAAAAAGGATCAGAGAGCAGAGACCAGGCAGGTCAGAGGGAGACCTGGAGGTGCTTCTTCAGTTCACCAGGTGAAGTGCCAAGTGTCAGTATTTTAGGGTATTGTTTGCAGATCCCCAGTGCAAAGATACAAGTTGGTATCAATAGCAAGTTCCGAGTGTGGCAGCACAAGATTTCATTCAAAAAGCAGACCATAATAGTATACATTTGCTTTGCACTGTGTGGACCTTCGAGCTTGAATAATCCCTAGTGGCTTGACTGCTCTAGAGTGAAGGCAGGAAAACAAAGGGGTTTACACAGGCTGCTCTCTTGCCTCTGGGTGAGGGCCACATTCCTCGGGAGCAGTCAGGAGTTCAAGAGAAAGGGACAAGTGGAAGCTCACTGTGCTCCTAGCCCGGCCCTGCTAGTCTCATTCCCCAGCCATGGTATAGACCTTCTGCCCTGTGAAAGGCTCCAGGAATGGCAGCCCAGCTGTGCACTGCTCCGAGAGTGCACTCAGAACAATCCCATCAGGAGGTGATGAGGATCATTTGTTTGACCATTCCATGGTCAGGGATAATGGCTAGCACTGATAATGCGGTAACAGTTTGCTTCCTTCTGCTAATTAGGAGAGTCTGCCTTGGACTCTAGAAGCTGCAGAAACTGCCAAGTCATGCATTTAGACTGCTTTTGGTTTTTACAAGTGCTGAATGGATCTTAAGAGTTAGTAACTTACCTTTCAAAGAGTTAAGGAAGCATTTAATGCATTTGCTTATATACCACTTATTAACTACAGAGGCTGCCAGACTTCATCTTAAACGGTGTCAAAAGTATCATTGGTGTTGAAAGTCTTTATTGACACCTTGATAAAGTTCAGGGTTGTCACTGTGACGTTGATGACATTGGCATTTCGTTCAAGACTGATTGATAGAAAGTTGATAGATGTTTATTACCGCTCCCCCATCACATCTACTTTCTTCTAAATAGGCCAAAACTGTCCCTGCTAGAGAAATATAAAGTTTCCTCACTAAGAGCTAAAAGCCAACAGTAGCGCCTGCTAACATTGTTATTGGTGTTCCTCAGAAGGTGAATTCTCTACCTGAATTCTACCTGGAGAATGGCCGAGTCCCTCAGGGCGGGTCTTTGACCTTCTTCCACTCTTCCTTTTATTCTTCCTGGTCATGCGCATCGCTTCCAGAGGGCTCCAAATGGGATCTCACCTTCAAAGCTCACACATTTCCTTTTGTACTTGACATCTGCACTTGAATGGCTTGCAGCATCTGGAATCAGGCAGACTGTTGACTCGTGCCTCAGCCTCCCAAGTAGTTGGGATTACAGGTGTGCACCACAACACCTGGCTAATTTTTGTGTTTTTCGTAGAGACGGGGTTTCATCATGTTGACCAAGCTGGTCTTGAACTCCCAACCTCAAGTGATCCACCCGCCTTGGCCTCCCAAAATGCTGGGATTACAGGCGTAAGCCACCATGCCTGGACTTTTCTTTCTGTTTTTCTAAAAAGAGACTGGGTCTCTCTCCGTTGCCTGGGCTAGAGTGCAGTGGTGTGATGATAGCTCACCTCAGCCTTGAACTCCTGGGCTCAAGCGATCCTCTCACCTCAGTCCCCAGAGCAGCTGGGAATACTCGTGTGAGCCATTGCACCCAGCTGGAGTTTTAAGGATAGTCAAGATCAGTGGTAAGGATTCTGTAAATCTATTCTTTTTTTATTTTATAGTATTTTTTTGAGTTCATAACCTTACACATTTGAGCACTTTATCTTCTTCTCCCCAGCGGTCACCTTATGACCAAGAGATCATTTAGTTTGTTACCTTTCTTGTTCTTATTTGCAGATGCTGATGAATGGCAAGAATCAGAAGAAAATGTTGAACACATCCCCTTCTCTCATACCCACTATCCTGAGAAGGAAATGGTTAAGAGGTCTGAGGAATTTTATGAACTTCTCAATAAGAGACGGTCAGTCAGGTTCATAAGTAATGAGCAAGTCCCAATGGAAGTCATTGATAATGTCATCAGAACGGCAGGTTTGTAATTGCAGATGGGGTCTTTGGAAATGTTAGTCACCTTACTGGTGTGACTCCAACAATGGAAAAATGTCAAAGTTTAAACATAGTGAATAAAGCCTAGAGTGATATGTTTATCTGTAAAGTCTTACCCAAATGCTGAGTGACTGCCAGAAACACAATGAATTCTACTTTCCACATTTTGACTATTACAAGCTTCTTGGAAGCAGATGTGACAATAGTTCAAAACTTCTGAAATTATTCAGTTCATGATCTTTTAATTAAAAACCAAGATTTCTGATCACATCATATATTAATATATTGGAGGAGATACAGCTTCTTTCTTTCCCTCCCCTTCAAACACACCACACCAGACACACACACACTCGCATACTCACAGTTATATTTGTTTTTTTTTTTTTGGAAGCAAATTTCTTATATTACACACCATGATGCTGTAGTACAGTATTCTCATTAACTAGCAAAATTTACTTATGTAAATTTGCAAAGTAAACCAAAGCAAGAAAAAACCCATTTTTAATGTAAATTATTATTTCCACCGAGGAAAAAAAAATGAGAGCTACAGAAAATGGGGAGGAGAAATAAGAGAAAGGTCCCTACTTGAGAATCTCCTGTGATTGGAGTCTTATTCTTACATAAACCATATTTAAGTTTATTTGCAAAAATTATCACATGCCCATTATTAATCTATTGTCCAATGTGGAAGGAAGCAAGAATAAAATACTTTACTTCAGTTAGGAATACAAATACATTAGATTGTTGAGTCCTTAGCCTAACAGCAGTTACTAAATTTAGCCTTTATCTGTATCTGTATTTGTATATGTGTATGTACACATATGCTGTTAAGGTAAATTTGACACAACTAAAAACATTAGGGAAAAATTTCTTTCTTATATTTAGAGGTACAAATATTTAGTAAACAAATAAAATAGGTACAAAGTTAACGGGAATCAATCTGTGCAGAAATTTGGGCCTCATGTTTAGCTTTTGACTTCATTTCCCAAGCCAGTTTTGACTTCTAGTGTTGGGAGTGGTGTGTGGCAAGCAAGAACCCCACCAAGAGTCTGCAGCCCTTCCTCCCTCCATAGGTGGCGCTTATTCCATTAAACTATCCAATGGGAAGGAACAGTTGCTTCTGAAATATCCCACCCGTGAGTCACTGTGGTCACCCCTTGGGAACAGTGGGCCATCTCTAGGGCTGAGGGACAACACCCAGATCAGAAGCTGGCCCCTACTCTCACCGGAATCCCACAGGAATTGAGGCTCCTTGGACAAAGGTGATGCACTGTGAAGCTTTGCCCTGGGACACTAGAACTGATCAAGGTGTGGGCTGAGAGTTCCCGAATTCCCCCCGGGAGTAGACTGACACATGGCCATGCGTATTGAGTACCCATGTCTAAGAGTTCTCCAGCTGGGCCCGGCGTGGTGGTTCCTGCCTGTAATCCCAGCACTTTGGGAGGCTGAGGCGGGCAGATCATGATATCAAGGGATCGAAACCATCCTGGCCAAAATGGTGAAACCCTGTCTCTACTAAAAATACAAAAATTAGCTGGACGTGGTGGCAGGCACCTGTAGTCCCAGCTACTTGGGAGGCTGAGGCAGGAGAATCGCTTGAACCTGGGAGGCAGAGGTTGCAGTGAGCCGAGATTGCACCACTGCACTCCAGCCTGGGTGACAGAGTGAGACTCCATCAAAAAAAAAAAAAAAAGAATTCCCCAACTGTTGTGTGTCCCCAAGGACAAACCTCACAGTGCCATACTCATAGCTTTGATATAGGGACCAAACACTGTATAGCTAAGTTGCCTTTTGAAGAGTGTTTTAAAACCATCTTATCATGTACATTTTGCCTTCTTCAATAACCTTCACAACTTTATTCGTTTTCAAGAATACCAAAACAAATGACAGTCTGGAGAATTCTGGCTGTCAAAGTTTCCCCTGAGTTTCTTTCCTTAGTAGGCATGGTGCAGTTACCTGGGGACATTTTCTCCTTCATAATTAGAGAAGCAGAGGTGAGTTCCCACAACCCTGGAACTACGGAGCTTGATCGTTGATCAGTTGGCCTGATGCTGAGCAAAACGACTTGGCAGCAGCATGGCAGGGTTCACTGCCAGGCATTTGTTTTCCAGATTATCTAACCTCATTTTGAGCAAGTATGAATTATTTTTATTTTATTTTTATTTTTTGAGACAGAGTTTCACTCTTGTCGCCCAGGCTGGAGTGCAATGGCACGATCTTAGCTCACTGCAACCTCCGCCTCCGAGGTTCAAATGATTCTCCTGTCTCAGCCTCCCAAGTAGCTGGGATTACAGGTGCCCACCACCACACCCGGCTAATTTTTCTATTTTTGGTAGAGACAGGGTTTCACCATGTTGGCCAGGCTGGTTTTGAACTCCTGACCTCAGGTGATCCACCCACCTTGGCCTCCCAAAGTGCTGGGATTACAGGTATGAGCCACCGCCCCTGGCCAAGTATGAATTACTATGTTTATCCTTAAAAGAAAATGTTTTTTTAAGAGACAGGATGTCACTCTGTTGCCAGGCTAGAGTGCAGTGGTGCAATCATGGCTCACTGCCTCCTGAGCTCAAGCAATCCTCCCACCTCTGCCTCCCAAGCAGCTGGGACTACAGGCACACACCAGCACACCCTGCTAGTTTAAAAAAAAAATCTGCAAAATTTTGTTTGATCCTCCAGCTCCAGCCTCCCAAAGTGCTTGGACTACAGGGATGAGCCTCTTTTTAATTAGCAGCCTCACACTTGCCTGCAGTTTTAATTTCTGATTTTAATGGAATGGGTGACAGGAACAGCCCCAAGTGGGGCCCACACAGAGCCCTGGACCTTCGTGGTTGTGAAGGACCCAGACGTGAAGCACAAGATTCGAAAGATCATTGAGGAGGAAGAGGAGATCAACTACATGAAAAGGATGGGACATCGCTGGGTCACAGACCTCAAGAAACTGAGGTACAAACAGCGGTGGAACTGGGGATGTTTGCCTTGGCCTCTTAAAATAAAATAGCCATCACCACCATGTCCTGGCTTTGTTGTAAGCATGAATAAGCTTGATTCTATTCTGCCTCTTGGAGGAATTATGGAAGTTAAGTCAGGGCTCAATCCTGTATTGCCATGTGAGCGTTTGGTAAATAGGCTCTGACTCAATTATTTGCTTAGTAAATAATTGAGGAATTACTTCACTTTTCACCCATCTGGAACATAAAATGGTGAAATTCTTCTCAAGATCTTGCATGAAGCAAATTACATTTTGCTAAAGTCATCAGGTCTTCCAAATGATTTTACTAAGCAGGTTTTAGTTTTAGGACAAGTTTAACACAAGTGTAGTTATCTGTGAGGCCTTAGTAACTTTTTGGCTTCCTCAACTCCAGGAAAGAAGTGGAGGGGAATTCAGTGTAAGTAGTTTCACTGCGGTCCCTCAACAATTGCAGCCCCGGGGGTCTGCTCCGGGCACCAGAGGCACAGTCCGCATGCTCTATGGAGGGAATGGAGAATGTTGGTTCATCGAGTGAGTCAGGAAAGTGGATTACAAGTGGCTCCTCTGTGTTGATATTTCCGTGATTTAAAATTCTGATGCTTGGCTTTATTAAAAGCCACTTTATGTATTTTAACTATTTTCACCCTTGCAATAACCATAGGGGGTGGGTACACAAGAGTACATTTTACAGAAGAGGTAACAGCTCCATGGGAGGCCAAGTAGCTTGCGCAGTGGCCAAGACAGTCCAGCTCCAGTGCGGATCTTCTAAAGCATTACCATTTTCCCTCTTTGTAGGGAGAAAAGAAATGATAATAGTCAAATGTGACTAAGCTTGTTGAAATATGGTTAAGTAGCTTTGAAAGCGTAACATACAGATGTTTATAGCGTAAGAGGAACCATGGAGAAATACACAAGTGAGTTTTGTGTGCTTTGGAACAAGGAAGCATAACCAGGCTAGAAATGAAATGAATGATGATTTTCTCTTGCTAATGAGTGATATAAGATATCCTAAGTTAAAATCCCAGTATATGGGATTATATGACTCTCTGTCCTTTGACTATCTGTGCTAGAATAAAACTTCTGCCAAAATGTGTGGCCCAGGTAATGAAATCAAGAAAGAGATATTCTGAGCTGGAAAACAAAAATTCATCTCTGCATTTATACCTCACATGAATGATCTTTCTGTCTCACAGAAGTTCCCTTCCTTTTTTCTATAACTGGGTGAACAGCATTGCCATCTGCCCATCTGTGATTTTGGCTAAACCTCACTGCCATCCTTGCCTTCTCCCTTGCTGAATTTTGACCCAGTGCATGCTGGGTAATAGGACCTGCCCTTGTATCTTTCAGCATTTCCTATGTCTTGCCATACTAGGCACTTATTAACACGTTTATGAAATTGAATGATCCTGGCCAGAAAAAGAGGAATGAGACAAAAACAAAAATTCTGCAGCTTTTCAATTTAAATATAAAAGATGAGTGAATATGTTTTTATTTTTATCATAAAGAAGCTAAGGTAGTAAAAGAGAACAAAAAATATGGGCAAATATTATCCTGAATCTCTTTTCTGTTCATAGAACCAATTGGATTAAAGAGTACTTGGATACTGCCCCTATTTTGATTCTCATTTTCAAACAAGTACATGGTTTTGCTGCAAATGGCAAGAAAAAAGTCCACTACTACAATGAGATCAGTGTTTCCATCGCTTGTGGCATCCTGCTAGCTGCCCTGCAGGTATGTTGAGACATCGAGGGTTAAAGGGTGGCCTTATTAGAACATTTCAGCTGAGTTTTCAATTCAGGGACATTTGGAAATTTTTTTAAAATTAATTTTAAAGTAGAATTGTTTTTTAATTTTTTAAAAAATAATTTTAAAGTAGAATTCCTAAGTGAGGTAACTCTGATGTGAAAACTGACTCTGGAACCTGAATTGGTGAGTATGATGGTTCAACAAGCTGGGAATTCACTTATAACATCATTTCAAGGTTAGAAAAATTGGTGTTGTGTTTGCAGTCATCTGTAACAACATGAAGTTTCAAGGGTTTTGGCAGACACACACGAAGAATTTTGGAGCCTAAAAGTCACAGAGGCTAACTCCCTGGGTACGTTTACTGTTGCTCTCAGAGATGATGGAATGACTAAAAAGCCATGAGAAGGGCTCTTCATAGAGCCCCTTTTCTGAGAAGTTTGCATTGCATGGCATTAGGAAGATGGTCACATGCTTTTCAAAAATTCCATCTGCATAGAAACAAGAGCAATGCTAACATAAAATGGAGCAGGATTGCTGTATAGTTTTCAAACTATTCATGCATTCACTCAACAATGCATTCACTCCACAAATATTTTCTGAGCTCCTTTTTGTTTTGTTTTGAGACAGGGTCTCATTCTGTCACTCAGGCTGGAGTGCAGTGGCACCATCACAGCTCACTGCAGCCTTGACCCCCTGGGCTTAAGTGATCCTCCCACCTCAGCCTCCTGAATAGCTGGGACTATAGGTATGCACCACTATGCTAATTTTTGCATTTTTTGTATAGATGGGGTTTTGCCATATTGTCTAGGCTAGTCTCAACTCCTGAGCTCAAGTGATTCACTCTTCTCAGCCTCCCAAAGTACTGGGATTACAGGCGTGAGCCACCATGCCCTGCCTCTGAGCTCCTTCTATGTGGCAGTTCCTAGGAGCCACTGGAGATAGTTGTCTGATAAACTGTATATTCTAGCAGAGACTAGGGGCTGTGTAGGGGATAGAGAGAGATGGTAAACCCATAAAATAAATGTAGAAAACAAGACTATAAGAGCAAGTAACCATACTTTTGAGAGACAATGGATTCCAAAAAAAAAAAAAAAAAAAAAGAGCTTCTTCACTATGTCAAAGAAAAACATGTATGTCGAATAACACCTCCCAAAATGTAGTCATTGAAATGTGATTTAGGTTATCGGAAAAATTATTCTGAAGGAGCTGGCATTGATTTCCTTCCTGAATATGTAAGCAGGTAAATAATGGAATCACCATGCGGCATCAGACTGCAGAGCACCGCCACCTGATTGAGGGTCCTGGAAGAAGCAGCGAAGCCTGCAGCAAGCTCAGCTCACAAGGCCGCCGGGGTGCCTCTGCAGCAGGCAGTCTTTTTCACTTTGCCATTGAGTTTGCTGCCCCCTAGCTTTCATAAGGCATAATCCTGAGAGTAAGTTATGATTAGTGATGGAGGAAAGAAAAATCTCCATGAAGCCCCCATCTCCAGTACGGTGACTGGGTTCAGTAAGTGCGCCACGCATGTCTTGTAGAAGCAGCTTCCAGAACTTCCTGGTCAGGTTTAGAGGTGGTGATCTGTTCGGAAAAGCTGGAGAGAGGCGGGGGGGAAGTGTCTGGAAGCTACTCATTGCTTTTACTTAGATGTTTGTTATTTGGAGGCTTGGAAAGAGGTCGATGGGGTACCCCTTGGCCACTGAGTCCCCTATCAATGGGCATCAGCATTTCACTGGGTGGGGATGCTCTGCTTCCGTGGTTGGCTCTGTAGTCATAGGAACTTGCCATGGTGGTTGTTGTTTAGAATATAATATACAAGCCTTTATTAATATATTAAATACCAAGAGCTAGTAGTAGCTCTATAATTTTAAAGTAGTGATGAATGTAATGATATTTTAAAATATCTATAACAGCTGTAAAATGATATGAAAGTAACTGTGGATTTCATTGGTGATAAAGTCATAGATACTGCTAATGCTACTGTGGTTTGCTGCCTACATTTATAAAGGAGGAAACTGCTAAATTTCAGTTAGATGTTAGTGAATATAAAAACTTTTTTTTTTCAAATTCAAGTTCATGGACCTGCCAGATTCAATCCTTGGCCCTTTGAGGGTCTGAGG
The DNA here is from genome assembly GCF_009828535.3 of Hylobates moloch. Lineage (NCBI taxonomy): Eukaryota > Metazoa > Chordata > Mammalia > Primates > Hylobatidae > Hylobates > Hylobates moloch. The sequence goes on along the minus strand of NW_026652303.1, from coordinate 3,247,303 downwards.
ACTCCAGTTAAAAAAATCCTGACCTATAATAAGACCAAAGTACTCACATCAAGGGAGTGAAAGATAAAATAATAGAAGTCAAGTTAACATTAATAATATTAATAAGAGGAAGTGTTTAATGTGATCTGTGTATTTGCAGGTTTCCACTGCTAGAGACATGCAAAATTCAGTATGGAGTAAAAGCTATGTCTTGAAAAGGACCAAAATATAAAATGACACCAAATTAAGTTGTAAATATTTTCTCAAAAAAGTTTAAGATTTATCCATTCCAAGTTCAAATACTATGTGACTATATTTTCAAGGAGAAGAAACACCATGATAAAGTAGAGCTAATGACAGAAAGAAGAAATCAGTTAGGTTTTTTGATGCATGTATTCTTGAGAACAGTCTCTCAGGTATTGTGAAATCTTTGTTAATCAAGGTATATAATGATGTTGTATAGGAGACCTTCAGCAAGAAACTATATCAAGTCACTCTAGATTCACATATGTGCATGCGTGCATGGATATATATATATGGCTTCATATATATGTGTGTATATATATGGGTTCATATATGTGTGAATATATATATATACATGGTTCAAATGCCAATATTAGAGTTATTGATAACAAATCATAGATTCCAGGCAGATCACTGGAGTTCAGGAAAGAATATTTAGCAGGAAAATTGACCAGGTATGGTGGCTCACACTCGTAATAGCACTTTGGGAGGCCGAGACGGGCAGATCAATTAAGCTCAGGAATTTGAGACAAACCTGGGCAATATGGCAAAACCCCATCTCTACAAATAAATACAAAATATAGCCGGGTATGGCGGTGCATGCCTGTAGTCTCAGCTACTTAGGAGGCTGAGGTGGGAGGATGGCTTGAGCCCGGGAGGCAGAGGTTACAGTGAGCCGAGATCATGCCACTGCACTCCAGCCTGGGCGATAGAGCCACACCTTGTCTCAAAAAAAAAAAAAAAAGAATATTTAGTAGGAAAATTATGTCACATTTGGGCTAGGCCACTGCTTTGGTGGACTGCTCTTATCATTTGGTTATTGTACCAGGACACAGACCAACCCCTTAGCTAAAAGGAACTCCCTGTTTTTGCCTTGCCTTTACTGTGGTTGGATTCCTACAGTATTTTTCTGTAAAATAACCATTCCTATTTCTTAAGCATCAATGAAAAATAATAGTATTTTTCTTCTTCCAGAAGCTTGCCACTGCTTGGTTAAAAGAAGGGAGGGGGTGGGGAGATTGACGGGGGCAGGGAGGTTCACAATATCATTACCTGAGCTGGCAGCCTCTTTGCCGCCCAACTTCAGGGAAATGATAGGAAGAGCAGGTATAATCAGGACAAGAAGGTCCCCAGGTTAGAGGGAGAGCAGTCATTCTGCCTGCTGACTTTAAAATGCTTTCTTGTCCTCTTCTTTTAGAATGCAGGTCTGGTGACGGTCACTACCACTCCTCTCAACTGTGGCCCTCGACTGAGGGTGCTCCTGGGCCGCCCCGCACATGAAAAGCTGCTGATGCTGCTCCCCGTGGGGTACCCCAGCAAGGAGGCCACGGTGCCTGACCTCAAGCGCAAACCTCTGGACCAGATCATGGTTACGGTGTAGGCAGGGCCCCCCAAGGGAGTGGCAGGGAGACGGCACCCCTGCTTCTCCCTGCGCCTCTCGCCTGCGCCTCTCGGGTCTCTTGGCTGCTCTTTCTCTGGGTGTCAGGTCCCCTCATTGCTCTTCTCAGGTGGCCACACTGCGTCAAGAAGCCTCTCCACACTCTGTGGCACTTCCAGTCCCATAAGTGCTGTTTCTTATCCACTTTGGAAATTCATGAACACTTTACAAAGAACATGCCCTGGTTTTTACATTTTAAAAGTTATTCTAGAAAATCACTATTGGCTTTTTTCTTTTATTTTGAGAAAACTCACATACAGGAGACAATCAGAAATTTATCACGGTCCCAAGAATTCAGCTACACGATGACTCGAATTTAAATTTAGATTAATCAAATGGTCTCCTGCTCTCTGATTTCTGGTGGCTTTTAGACATTACTTTTTTAGAACCACTTTTTTTTTACCGAACTTTAGGGACACTCTGCTAGTTTTGAATAAGTAACCATCAAAGTTACTAAAACATGGCTAGGTGCAGTGGCTCATGCCTGGGCAACAGAGCGAGACCCTGTCTCAAAAAAACAAAAACAAAGTTACTAAAATGTCACCTTCACAGAACAGGACAGGGTACCTTTGGGTTGCACGGGCCTGGCTGGCATGTAAATGGTCAGTTGCGCTGCCTAGTGGTGTGGTAGATCTGACTTGTAGCAATTCATAGAAGCTGCTCTATACTCAAGAATCTTGCAAGACAGTTATTAAACATTCATAGCTTGAAATTTACCATGGTGGGAGAATTTACATCACAACCACTACAAATCAGTGCTTGCTTTCTTTTTCTTAAAGAGAGCTGCTTACCATACATAGCACCCAGAGTGTCTCCCTTCTCTTCTACCCCACCCCCTGAAACACACTGACCCCTATTCTCCAGATGATAGCACAGCTGTTTGGGACTGATAGGGTCACAGGTGCCAGGTTGGGAATGCCAGAGGTAGTCTTCACCCATCACCTTCTGTTGTCCTCCCGGGGGTGTCATATACAGAGGCAAACACTTACAGCTTGGATGATTTCTCATCAAGCAACTCTACTCACCTCTTTATCCCCTCCCACTGTGCATTTCTTCTTCTTGTCCTCGTTTTCCTTGAGAAAACCCTCTCTATAAAAAATTTCCATAGAGTACATGGCTGATAAACGACAAAAATTCGTTTCTCACAGTTCTGGAGGCTGGAAGTCCAAGGTCGGGGTGCCCGCATGGTCAGGTGCTGGTGAGGACCCTGATCTGGGTTGCAGACTGCTGACTTCTCATTGTGTCCTCATGTGGTAGAAAGAGGGTTAGAGCCTCTGGCATGCCTTTTATAAGGGCACTAATCCCATCATGAGGCCCCATCCTTATGACCTCATCACCTCCCAAAGGACCCTCTCCTAATACCATCACATTGGGGGTTAGGGTTTCAACATATGAATTGTGGGGGACACAAACATTCCGTCCATGGCACCTACTTTATAGGGTTTGGCATGCTGCTCGGTACATGGTTAACATTCATAAATGGTGGAGGCCCTTACTGTGGTAGACACCATTGTCATTGCAAGGCAGCCCTGCTTGGGATTCAGGTGAGCAAATGTAACATGGGTGGGTGAGGGGACTCCCTCCTCTTCAGAGAAGCCCTCTTGTGGCTCAGGGGCAGCTGCAGGGCCAGATGGAGTTGGCCTGCAGGAAGTCAGCCTTACCTCATCAGAGACCAACTTGAAAGATTTTTTTCTCTGTGTAGTTGATGTTATCAATCTGATATGCAGCCAGGTTATTTACTTCTGAAGCATTGGAGTTATTGATTGCCATTGCCCCGTGGTTCTCACTCTTTGCAGGCACTCTTTAAATTTTTATTTTAAAAATTATAATGCAAACATCTGGCCATCACCTTAACCAAGTGACAAAGTCCTAGCACACCATTAATGGTAGGATAACTGACATTAAGTGTTGCCGTTGGGATGCATTATGAAGTATTCCTTCCAAAGACGTCAATGGAAACTAATCAGTCTTAAACCTAACTTTCAGTTTACAGTAAATACAGAGGATAAAGAAGTTAATGGCATGGTGGAATAACCAAAATGTGTATCATTCTACAAAAAATAGGCCTGGACTATTTAAGGAGCGAGTGTCACTGTGGGAAGAATAAGAGGGGGACTGTCCTGTCCTTGCTACTCAAAGAGTGGTCCTGGGCCTGTATCATCATTGGGACCACCTGGGCGCTTGTTAGACTCAAAGACTCTCACGCCTCACTTAGACATCCAGAATCAAAATCTGCATTTTAACAAGATCCCCAGGTGATCTGCATGCCTGTTGAAGTCTGAGCTCTGTTCCAGATAACCAGAGACCCAACAATCAAAGGCAAAGCGTAAGCCTTGATTGGATTTTGGTTTAGGAAAAATCTCATAGATATAAAAGACAACTGGGAATGTTGAATGTGGATCTGATGGTAGGTGATACTGTTAGTGATGTGAGTGATGCATGCTGAAGTACTGAGAGATGAAGCATCATATTGACAACTTACTCCAGGAAAAAAGAAGGTGTGTGCATATGTTTGTGTTCTGAGAGTGTGAGCGAGAACTAACATGGTAAAATGTTAGGTGGAGCATGTACAGTTCTCATTTTACTCTTATTTTAAATTTATGTTTGAACACAGTCAAATCTGAATGGAAATACATGAAAATAAGCATTTCTTTCAGTCATATGAATTATTTGCCTAAAAATGCCCTCTAAGTCCCTCATTAGGTTAAGCGATTTACTGAAGGTGCAGATATCATGCTTATTTCATTGGGTTGTTTTGGAATGTCCCCCAGTTGGATAGTTTGAGGAATGGAAATGAGAATAGGAGGAGAAATAAGGCCAGAGGCTCACATTGCTTGCAGGGAACCGACTGAGTAATCAAGAAGAGGAAGGAAGCCCTTGGAAGGAACATAAAATCCATTTCAGCCTGCCTGCCTCTTGGAATGGAGGGTCTTCTAGGGACCAGAAACACCAGAACTTCTTCTGCCCCAAGCACACCCCACACTAATTTCTGCTGTAGCATCACGATCAGGGCAAATCACGACAGCCCCCCAGCCATCAGTGATGTCTAGAAAAGTAAAGATAATTTTATTCCTTCTCTCTGCAGCCCCAAGCTCTTATTAACCTTCTTTTATGTGTTCATTAAATGCAGTCATGTGACAACTGTGTTCAAAGTTAGAAATAGTGGTTTTGGAGACTTATAGATCCTCTTGCTGTTTTGAGGCCTTAAAACCAAAAAAAAATGGAATAATTGCATCACTGCGAGGAAGTATACTTGATTAAGAAAGTTGAAAATGGTTTGTGTCTAATAGGACTCACCTGAAGCCTCCACTTTGCTAAGAAGGAATTTTTAACTGAAAGCTGTGTTAGCCAGCACAGGGTAGAGCCATGGTCCTCATACTTGCTGGCATCACACATCTGGTGGTCTGTTAAAGCACAGATTGCTGGGCCGCACCCTCAGTGTGTGTGATTCAGTAGGGCTGGGTGGTGCCCAAATGCTCCAGTTCTAATATATTCCCAGGTGTTGCTGATGCTGGTGATTGGGTACTACATTTTGAGAACCACAGGACATTGGCAATCAACAAATGCAATGCTTGTGATTTGACATGATAAAAGTTCATTTATTGGGCAGGCAAAGTCCTCTGCAGGCCTCGAAACCCTCCGAGACAATTACTTGCATGGGGTAACCCAGTAATCCTATGGGATGCACCTTCCAGGGCATGGCTGCCTCTTTCCTAGAGGCAGCAGGGGGAGAAAACACTGGAAGAGCTCACCCCAACAATTCCATCCTACCTTGGCCCAGGAGTGACCCCCTCAGTCTCACAGCCCTTTGGCTAGAACTAGTCATGTGACCTCACAGGAGGTGGAGCAGTGTCATCAATGTTATCATCCCTCTGCACCTGCAAAGAAGGAGGCCCAGATGTGTGTAGGTGCTGGATGTCTCTTCCCCAAAACACATAACTCTGAATTTGGAAAATAAAACTGGATATAACAAAAAAGAAAAGGAGGGGAGAAGGAAAGTTGAAGAAATTGGTGAAATCAGAATAGGACAGTGAAAGGCATAAAGATTTTCTTCTGAAACACGAAGATCGGTTGATATTTGTCTAATACAGCTTTAAATAGAGTATCACTTTGGGCCAAAGAAAATTGACACAAACATACATAAAGTGGAACTAAGATTGACTTCTTCCTAGACATTCCTGCCTCTGTCCACAAAATGGAAACTTCCATCAAGAAGTACTGGAGGACAATTCAGTATTTCTTCTTATTTGCTCCTCCCTATGAAAGGAAGAGTGACTTCTCTGATGCATGAAATTGGGGGTAAATAGTTCTTGCACATGCTCAAAGTGCACCCCATTTTAAGCCAAATTTACAAACTGGGGGTGATTCACCTTACAAAGATGATCCACCAATTGGTTTCTCTATTTACTTTATTCTTACTCTGTCACCCAGGCTAAAATGCAGTGGTGTGATTATAGCTCACTGCAGCCTCCAACTTCTGGACTCAAGTGATCCTCCCACCTTAGCCTCCCAGGTAGCTGGGATACAGGAGCACACCACCACACCCAGGCTAGTTTTTCTAAATATTGGAATTCCCAAAGAGTATTCAAACTGATGTGATATTTTAAAAGACATTTTGTAAGCATCTTTTAGGAATATCAGTAAGTGGAAGAAAAACACATAGTTATCAGTGGATATTATGCCAGAGAGGCATGAGAAATATAATTTTATTTTGCTAGGTATCAGCAGAGTGCCCTCTTATAATTTGTGTGAAATGGAAACAGAGGTAACATCGTGTTTTCAATTCACACATATATACAAGTATTTAGAGGTCCAGAAGAAATGTTGCTCCAGCTCTGCTGCTACTGTGCCTCCCTTCGCCTGCCCCATTCAGCCCACAAAAAAGGCTGGACACTCAAAAAACGCTGCGTTTATCTACCTTTTAGAGAGGGTGAATAGCAGAGAACTGGAGGTGGGAATGGTAAGGAACTCCCAGCGGGGTAGTGGAGGGAATGGGCTGACGCATCTAAGGCTGATGCCAGGTCCGCTCCCTATCTGGGTGGCCTCAGCGAATGACGTCCAGGACATCCAGGGCCAGGCTCGAGGGAGAACAGCCCCCAAAGCTGAGATCCTGCCAAGCTAAATACAGTAGTTCTAATGAAATGTGAGAGGCTATAATCCCATTTGGGAAATTCCTAAAAAGTCATGAGGCAGGGGAATGGTTTATATTATTATCATGACCTGAGAGTCATGGCTCAGAGCCAAATGTTCAGGATTAAATTCAACAGCATTTAAATGTCTTTAGAGCGGGATGGAAATATGTTAGCAATGCCTGCAGAGTGCCAAGTAAACGCAAAAGCCAATGAGATCATAAAGGAAGTTGTTAGCTAACCTAGATGGAGTCGCCAACTTCCTTCTACTCTAATAATTAAAAATAAAACTAATACTTAGGAGGTAATTGGAATAAAGGTTCTAAAATCAAACCCCCCTGAAGGGTGAAAACTGGGAGCCTCCTGTTCCCACAGTAACCACAGCACTCAGGGCACTGTCTCCCAGCGCTGGAGTACTGTCTTATGACCCGAGAGCCTAAGCAACCTCTGCTCATCTGAGTTGTCCACCATTTGGCGGGCATGAGTCCTTGACAATAGTAAATAGTACACCTGTTCCCTTGTTGGGTAAATGATTTTCCAAGTCTGGGAATGTGTAGAATTCATTATGGAAATAATGCAATAATTCAAATCCATAATACTAATACTTTCATGTTAAGTTTAGGAATAATCTTGTGTATGCTCCTTAAGTGATTTGAATCTTTAAAAAGCTTATGATTCCAATTTGAAATGTGAAATTGATTTTAAGTTTGTGACTTGAAGTTGAAAGGTATAAGAATATTTAACTTGGCTCATTAACAGTATTAGACTAGATTTACTATAAGTTTAATGTATTAGATTTACAAGAGATGCTTAAATATATGAGAATGTTTTGTCTTAATTGGTTATAATCTTGTCATATCAATGATTTGAAGTGCTAAAATAGAAAATTAAATATGATAAATTACACAAGAAGTTTAGAATGTTTAGAAGATTTTAATAAACAAAGCCTGTAACTGAGACTGATGGTTTAAGGGAGTTTGGCTTATTCAGCTTGAGTTAATCAAACATTAATTAAAGCCCCCCTTCCCCAAAGAGATTTGTTTTATTTATTTGCTTACTAGTTTTATAAATAGAATAATAAAATGTGTGTATGAGGTCAGAATGCTTTTGACAGAAGTAATACAAACAAAAACACCTCCCTATAACCCAAACAAATAAGGGATTATTTTTCCCTCCTAGTGAGAAGTCTGGAGGTAGATATTAGATGCTGGTCTATTGGTTCAATGAAGTTAGTGCCAAAGTCTCAGTGGTTCTCTTGGTCTTTGTTCGTAACCACAGGATGCTGTTATAGCTTCACCAATCACAACAAGCACAGTGCTTGAAACATAATAGGTGCTCAATAAATATTCAGTACATATTGAATGTGTGCAGAAATATATCTCAATCTAGTCATAAAATTTTAGAATGCAAGATCTGAAAGGGACATGGGAATCTGTGTTTTTAACGTGTTCCAGGTGATTCTGCTGACCAGGTGAGTATGGTAAATGTGGCAAGTGCTCTCAAGTGAGCTCATCAGTCCTAGGGCTGTTAGCACCTTCCATCTGCCAGGGCCTCCCTGGTCTAGACCTCCAGCCTTGACCTTGCCTTGAAACTCCAAACTCTTACTCCCAGCTGCTTTCTCTGTCCCTCCACTTAGATGTCAGTAGGCACCACAACCTTTTAATGCTCAAAATACTACTTTTGAGTCATTTCCACCCCTTACTTGGCCCCTCAATTCATACTTTTTGGGATGGAGCCTCAAATCTAGAAATCTTCTGTATTAGTCCATTCTCACACTGCTAATAAAGAATACCTGAGACTGAGTAATTTATAAAGGAAAGAGGTTTAATTGATTTACAGTTCAGCATGGCTGGGGAGGCCTCAGGAAACTTACAATCATGGCAGAAAGAAAAGCAAACATGCCCTTCTTCACATGGTGACAGGAAGCAGAAGAATGACAGCTGAGTGAATGGGGAAACCCCTTATAAAGCCATCAGATCTCATGAGAACTCACTCACTCTCGTGAGAATAACATGGGGGAAACTGCCCCAATTATTCAATTATCCCCCATCAGTTCTCTCCCATGACATGTGGGGATTATGGGAACTACAATTCAAGATGAGATTTGGGTGAGGTCATAGCCAAACCATATCATCATCTTAAATTTCTGTGATTCTCTTATTCTGCACATCCAAATCCATGAGCAGGTTATACTGACTTTATCTCTGAACATTGACCATGGGAGGGGAACAAGAAGAAGCAGTGTGAACAGGAAGAGCATGCTGCCTGCTACTGTGAGTAATAAAATATCTTGCTCTGACCCAGTAGTCTCGTGTCTTCTGTCAGCATCCACACTACTAAGTCAGGCTACGTTGCTATCTTGCGAGGAGGGTAAATTCTTAGGTCCTTTACAATTCACGACCCTTGGCATTAGATGTTCTATCCACCTGCAATGCTCCTCCCCTAGATACTGTTATGGCTGCTCCCTTCATGTCAGTCATGATTCAGCTCAATCCACTACCTCTGCTGAGAAACTTTCCTTGACCACCCAATCTCCAGTACCCCCAACCAAACCCCAGTCACTCTCAATCACTTCAGATGTTTATTTTCTTCAGAGCACTTATCATTATTTAATAAATTTTAAAATTTTTATAGGGCAACGTTTAAAATATAGACACAAAATCCTAAGAATATTATAACAAAAACTATGTAAACACAACATAGGTTAAGATACAAAACATTATCAATACAGTTAATACCACCTATGTATTACTCTCAATTCCATCCTCTTTCCTCCCTCCACAGAAGAAAGCACTAATCTAATGTGGTCTTGTTAATGCCCATGCATGTAAAAAATACTCTTGCCGCTAAATAATATCTAATATTTGTCCATTTTAACTCTACATAGATGGCATTATACTTTACATATTTTTCTGCAACATTCTTCAGTTATGCTTGTCAGATAGTCCATGTTGATATGTGCAGCTCTAGGTCATTCATTTTCACTGCTCTATGCCATTGTATGAACATAGTGCACATTTTTCATTTTCTTATGAGTTGTCATTTAAATTCTTTTACATTCATTCTTTGTCCTGTGGGAATGTTTAAGAATTTCTCTAGGGCATATACCTAAGAGTAGACTTACTGGGTCAAAGAGAAGTCAAATTTCAGCTTTTCTAGATCTTGCCAAATTGTTCTTCAAAGGTTTCCCCCCACTCCCTGATTTTTAAAAACTCATTTACTGAGTAACTCCCATAATGCAATCGTAAATTCTAAGATGACTTATCAACATGCTCCCCTCTCTATTCCTGGTGCCAGTAGCTGCTATGTGAAAATTTGTTGAATGGATGAAGAAATGTAGGCTGAGAGGGGTGCTGTGACTTGTCTAGAGTCACAAAACTATCTTAGTGACCAAGCAGGATTTGAGCCCAGGCTGCTGACTCCCTAAGAGGAAGTGGCTATTGTAAAGACAATTCCTCAAGCTGTAATTGCAAAGGTCCTGTCTCCAGGAGAAAGTCTTACACAATTTCACACTGAATAACTGGGGCCCTTCACGCAGTGCCTGAGCTGGTGTGGGCCAGATATGCTCCCGGTGCAAATGGGAGTTGCAGTTCTGGAAGATTCTTTAGCAGATGCAGATCTGAACCTCAGAGTGCAGGAATTGAGCCTCTGTAGTGATGGAGTTGAAGTAGCAGGAGGACTCCAGCAGGGTGGGGAATAGCAGGGCAAGTGGGTCACTCAATTGACCCTCAGAGGTTTTCTGTACAAAGCCCTGAGGTCACGTCCACCTTAAATTTAAAAAGGAAAGAAGGAAGCACAAAGAGATCTTTTCTCCAACTCACCCATTATCCTTGGAGGACAGCCCTGGAGATTGCTTTGAGCAGAGTTGGAGGGCCCCATGGGGACAGCGCAGATGCATGCACAAGCTTGGACACTGTTGGTTTAGGGTCTTCAGTTTGTGTTTATTCTGGCCCTTCCTTCTAGCCAATTTGCATTTGGTTTTCATTCCACACTGTCTTGGATCCAGCCTAGAATGTATAAATCACTTAACTAGCAAGCAAAAAGCAGGGCCACTAGAGGATGGAAAAGAAAATCCCTAAAGTGGGTTTGAGGAAGGGCAACTGGATAAAGGCGAAGAGGGAGAGAATGGGTGGGCAGGAGGCAGAGAGAAGCTGAGGACGTGAGCTGTGATTGTGCCTCCTCGTCTCCTGAGGATCAGCTCAGCCAACTGGGGTACCTGGAGAGAGAGAGAGAGAGAGAGAGAGAGGAGAAGCTATACGGAGCATGAGTGCAGACGGAGTATAAAATAGAACAAGCCCATGAATCTAGCTTCAGGGAGCCTGACCATCACTCAGAGTGTCTGCTTCCCACCAGGGGGTTCCACTGAATCAACTTGAACCTTCTGTATGCCCTTTGGGCCCCTGACTTGCCCTTCTTGCTCAGATCAAGAATCCCCTTCCATGTCCTTCTCCCAGATTTACGTCCCCATCCTTGAAGGCCAAGCCTTATATGTCACTTTGTCAAAGCCTCCCTGGATTCTCCCATCAGACTTCAGTAGGGAAAGAGGAAGGCTGGGCTCATCTCTTTCCTCTGAGCATCTTGGGCTCCCTTCCTATGACGCTGGCCACCCTCCTCCTGGGGCCAAGCCTTCTGCTAGACTCTCAGCTTTCAGGGAGCAGAGACCAGTCTACCTCAACTCTGTGTCCTGGGACTCCTGGGGGCCATGGCAGGTATCGGCTGGTAAGGTTGTCATTGCAAAGAATCCATGCAATGTGAATGACACCACTGGATGGTTACAAGACTTCAAAAGCTTTTCTGCATTTTTGCTGGAGAACTCCTGGGAAAAAAGAGTGCCTGAGTCTCTCTGATTTAGTAGCTAGATGAACCAGTTACAACACATAATTACAGGGAGTGTTGGGGGCGGGGGTGTGAGGAGCATGGGGCAGCAGGAGGGGGTTATGCTTAGTGTGACCTCTTTACTCTTTGGCGCCCTGCATTCGTAATATAGTTTTGGTCACAGACTGGTAGCATTGAGCTGACTAAACATTATGCTTTTGTGAAATTCTGCACTGGAAAAGGAATTGAAAGGCTATTTCTTTTTTTTTTTTTTTTTTTTTTTTTTTTTTGAGACAGAGTCTCGCTCTGTCGCCCAGGCTGGAGTGCAGTGGCGCGATCTCGGCTCACTGCAAGCTCCGCCTCCCGGGTTCACGCCATTCTCCTGCCTCAGCCTCTCCAAGTAGCTGGGACTACAGGCGCCCGCCACCACGCCCGGCTAATTTTTTGTATTTTTAGTAGAGACGGGGTTTCACCGTGGTCTCGATCTCCTGACCTCGTGATCCGCCCGCCTCGGCCTCCCAAAGTGCTGGGATTACAAGCGTGAGCCACCGCGCCCGGCCGAAAGGCTATTTCTAAGCCCATCTTCTGCTCTTGGGAGGAATAAATGCACCCCACACTGCTGCACTCTAAGAGATTACAGGGCCGCTCAGACAAGATCTGGCCAGGTAGAGAGATACCATGCTAATTATTTCCAGAAGGGGAATTTAAAACAAGGAATTGATTGCACTGTGGGGAGAGCGAGGCAAGAGTGATTAGCCGTGACCTCTCCTACCCAGTGCTAGAGGGATGGGGGTGGGGGGGTCTCACTAGAACCCAAGGTCTGGGGGCACTGGGAGGAAGCTGGAACCATAGCGAGCTTGCCAGGTAGAGCTGGTGCCAGGGCAATGCAGCCACAGCCAACGATGCCACCCGAGGATGAGAGGTGGAGGAGGCATACCTTGAGTTTTCTCTTCCTCCCGCCAATGCTTCCCATTGACTGAATTAACCCCACTCCCTCCTTTCCTTTTTTCCCTTCTTTCTGCCTTCCTCCTTCTTTCTTTCTCTATCTTTGTTTTAAGAAAAACTTTTTTTTTAAGAAAAGGGAACATTTTTCTAGAGCTCACCAGTATCTCTAGAAAAGAGAGTAGCACATTTACATTAAAGAAGTAAAAAAGATCGTGCCCTTGTAGCCCTGACAGCAACGAGGAATGATGCCTTTTCCTCTCAGATTTCAAAGCACCCATGTGAACTGCAGACGAATGAACCCATCTCACTGGAGGTGCAGTGGGACACTGGGACACAGTGACTAGTGGGTAGGAGCATGGGCCCTGGAGCCAGACAACTTGGCCCTACTCCTAACTGGTGATCCTGGGCAAGTGTTTCAACACCTCCATTGAAGATCTACATCTACAAGTAGAAAGGGGGAAGAGATCACAGTAGTCCCTACTTCATGGAATCAGTGTAAGGATTATGAAGTTAATACATTTAGGGATCTTAGAACAGCACCTGGCAAACAATATGAGGACTGTGACTTTGAAAAGATTCCTAAATGGTCCTGTGTACTCAGCTGTCTTCCAGCAAGGCTCCTCGGAATAGAAAACCTGCTTTGGCATGCCTCCATGGGGCAATATTTGGACTTAGGGATCAAATATCATCAATTTTTAGCTTTTAATCACACACACACTATTTCAGCAGTAAGAGTCAAGTGCTGGCTTAGCATCCTGCCAAGTGTCATCTGGCAAGGACTCAATTATACTAGAAGCAGGAAGTAGGAAAGACAAAATAAGCCCCCCACTTTTGTCTCAAAATGTCATTTCAAAGACTGCCAGGCTTAGCTGCTGCCCCAGCACAAATTAGGGTTAATGTGCTGCACCTGCAGAATCAGGGCCCGGCCACCAGCTTGTGATGTGGCCACCCAGCAACAGGCCAGGGGAACTTGTAGGGGTTTGAGTGCATTGGCCCAATCATTTGGTTGGCAGGTTGGGCCAGCTCCTCCAAAGCCCATGACACTACAAATTGGTTTCTCAAGTAGCTTTTTCCCTGGTTCCTGTGTGGTCTCTTCTTTACCTTTCAAAGTTATAGTATTAATTTCTGAAAGAATGAAAATTGGGCTAGTGATCCCATAACAACATATATTAACCATCAAAACAAAAAATGACTCTATGAAATATATGAGACCCCCAAAGTATCAAGCAAGGATTCAGTTCATAAAATTGAAATGGGGCCTTGTGCAACTTTTATCACAGACTCTTTGTGAACTTAGAAGTTAGGGGACTTCTGATTTTCAGTTAGGTGTTTAAATGTAATTAAATGAACACTTCTGCAATTCCCTTAATTAAGGACTAAGGGAATTCAGTGATTTAACTTATGCCAGTTTTCATCCATGCGTGATTTTTTTTCCATGTTGAAAGCAAATTCAGAGTTTCCTAGCTTAGAGGCAGAAACTCAACCAGAGCCAGCGTGAACACTGGCAGTGACCTTAGAAGCGGGAAATTGTCGGGGAGGAGCTGGAGAGAAAATATAGCTTAAAAGAGACAGGATGTCCACTAGTTAAAACTAATACGGGACATTAAAATCAAAGCTAATGGTGGTAGCTTTAATTCTTTAAGACTTCATTCGTATCTAAACATGCGTTTTAATGGCTAAGTCCATACTTGAGGTACTATGAGTATTTGTTAATTGCATGCATATTTCTTATTTTTAAAAATATGTCTACTTTCAATAAAGACTTAAGGCAGGTGACCCTATTAAAACTTGTTTAAAAAAACAAAAAACAGGAGAGTTTAAAGACAATAAGGAAGGCAAGTTCTAATAAGCTATTTCCCTTTTTCCGGCACTCTTGTGTGTAAATATATAAACCTTAATTCAGAGGATCACATTTCATTAAGTTGTCTAAACATAAGCTCGCTTGAAAATAGCCTGAGTGTGGAAAGGCTTTTCTAAAGAATATTCCAGTGTTTTTTCTTCATCACTTAAAGCTGCAGTCTTAATTTTAACATGACATGTGGCATTCCAGACATAGAAGAAGCCATAGATCATAGCCATGGAGATAAATGACTCACTTCAAAATGATAAATTATATTGAGGTATTAAAACTTCTCCAAGTCTTACATACAAATAGATATGATTTAAAAATGCCATTTTCCTTTTTATGAACCATATTTCAATGATTGATCACAAAAAGAAATCTGGAATATTTAGCCAATTTTCAGATCTATCTTTTTCAGTCAAGTTTAGAATGGAGAGATTCTGACAGCTCACTGGCTTTCTTCTATATAGTAAATTATGTATGCTCTTCACTGTTTCTCATTTGGAATCATTAATTCATAAAATGAAGCCTTGTAGTGAGACTTCTTTATCAAACCTAAAAATTAGGAAGCAAATATAGATAAAAACTGCTAAGTCAACATTGGCAAAGATTCTTTAATGAGGGAAAAACCAGCCATCTCAAAGACTAATGCTGTCAGCCACTGAGAGTGGTGAGAAACCTCCTCTGCAGGAATCAGAAGAAAACCTTTGTGTTTCTTTGGGTAACATCAGCCATGCCTGCTTTCTTCACTTAAGAACCAGATGAGATCAGGTATATTTTGAAGCCATAAAGCACCATTTACATATTAGATGTGATAGTCACAGTGGGAACAGAAATATTGGAGATTCAATTCAAACTGTGCTTATTCCTAAAAAATAACTCAAAGTATGTTTCTTTAAAATGGAGTCAGTGTCAACTCTCTCTAATTCAATGGACAGCAAGGGAAATTAATAGCCACTCTAAAAATGGAATTAAACAATTCAATAATCTCTGAAAATAAAAAAAAGCTTTTCCCAATGATCTTCAGTCTCAAAACAAAATGGATCTGATTACAGGCTTCTTGGGAGACAATATTAATATAAGCAATCATATAACGTGTGTCTTAAGAACCCAACAACTACAATTATATTAGTTGTACTTCGTAAAACAGAGCACTCTTCAGAAATCAGTCTATAAGGTTGAATCCAAATGACTTAACCATGGGACACAAATTGTTCTGTGAACTTGCTCTAAAGATAAATTGTTGGACTGAAAAGACCAGAAGATTGACTTTCATCATCTAATAAAGTATAGAAATGGAAAAAATATATATTTTTTTCACAATGGCTCACGTGTCTTAGTTTTGATTTTCAAGGCACTAGTTTCAGCAGCAAGACATAGTTTATTCATAGGCTCTCTAAGGGTAAAACAAATAGTGTGCAGAGTTTGGATCAATATAAGAATGACTCACTTGACAGATATTTGGATCTGTAGAAACCTCAGCCCTCTGGTTCAGATGCTCCAAACCCCCCACGTAATTTTACCCTCTAAGATCCGTAAAATAACTGTCACAAAACCCATCCTAAAGATGCAGAACAATCCTCCACAACAAAATATTCTTCAAACATTTACTTAGAATTAGTTTACTCTATTTTACCATCAATTCTAAAAAGCACACTTATTTAATTTCCCAGCATATAGTACATAGAAACAGGAATTTAGAAGGTGAGAGAAGAAGAAAAAAACACGAAGAAACAACGTTATGAAAGATGTGAGCCCAAGTGGGTGATGGCTCACACCTGTAGCCCCAGCTACTCCAGAGACTGAGATGGGAGGATCTCCTGAGTCCATTTCAAGTCCAGCCTCGGCAACATTAGTAAGACTCCCTCTCTGAAAAGTAAATAAAATAAAGAAAGATGTAAAAGCTGACTGTGTACTAGGTAGGCAACAGACAGAAAGAGAGAAGCCAAGATGCACTCACTGCAATCAGGGGACAGTAAACTTTCGAGGGTACTTGCCAATTGAATAGTGTTTAAGGCTGTCAATGCATTCAGTGATAAACTTCAAAGTGAATTAAAACATTGAAAGACAAAAGAGGATATATTAAAATAATTTCTTTTCCTGTGGAAAATTTGGAACATGTATGAAAAGTATATGAAAAAAGCCATCGTGATCTTGTATCTTAGAAATAATCAGTCAACAATTGTTTAATTTCCTCCTGCTGCCACCATGTGCAGTAAATTTGCATACACTAAGATCTCATCATTAGGCCATTCCCTAATGCCCTGGCCTTGCTCTTTAAATAGAAGCTAATTGTTGGAGCTACTGAGAGGAATCAGCGGACCTGAAGGGGTTCTGGGTGTTTTCTCCCTAGTGTTGCAAGGTAAATTGATCTTCTAGAAGAAACTACGAAGATTATAACCATTCTAAAGGGATTTCAATTGCATTTTGCTGACATATGTTAAATTTGTTGTGATAAAATGTAAAAATCTGCAGACCTACCTCCTTTAGCTATGTCAAAAGGGCAGCCACATCAGCAATTTCACCTGCATCAAAATGTCCACACATCTGCAGATTTGCTTTTAAAAATATTATTTCGGTAACTGGAAAAATGAAGGCAAGTATCTAGAACATAACAACGCATAGGAATCCAGCACTCGGAATAAATGCATATTTACATTTTGTAATTTTGCATTCTTTTAAAAATAAAAGTGACAAGGCATTACATGTGAATGGGTAATACCTCATTAGTTTCTTCTTGGCTTTGATGCAGGGCAGGTGAACCCCCAAACTGGGGCTTAGCCTGGGAGGGTTCTTGGCTTTGCCCAGGAAAAATTCAAAGATGAGCCAGTGGTGTTAGCAACTTCTATTGAAGTGGCCATGCACAGCAGCAGCAGAGGGACTGCTCCTTCCAGAGCAGGGCCACCCCATTGGCAGGATGCCCAGAGTAGCAGGGGCAGTTCTGCAGTCATATTTATACCCACTTTTCATTACATACAAATTAAGGGGCAGGTTATTCGGACATTTCTAGAAAAAGGGTGGTAAATTCCTGGTCATTGCCATGGAAAGGAGTGGTAACTTCCAGG
Organism: Hylobates moloch; assembly: GCF_009828535.3. Classification (NCBI taxonomy): domain Eukaryota; kingdom Metazoa; phylum Chordata; class Mammalia; order Primates; family Hylobatidae; genus Hylobates; species Hylobates moloch. The sequence goes on along the minus strand of NW_026652303.1, from coordinate 3,229,846 downwards.
TGTTGCCATAGCAATGATAAATTGACATGGCACTGGTGGACATGTGTGATGGTTAATACTGAGCATCAACTTGATTGGATTGAAGGATACAAAGTATTGATCCTGGGTGTGTCTGTGAGGGTGTTCCCAAAGGAGATGAACATTGGAGTCAGCGAGCTGGGTAAGGCAGACCCACCCTCAATCTGGGTAGGCACAGTCTAATCAGCTGCCAGCATGGCTAGAACATAAGCAGACAGAAATATGTGAAAAGAGAGACTGGCCTAGCCTCCCAGCCTACATCTTTCTCTCGTGCTGGATGCTTTCTGGCCTCAAACATTGGGCTCCAAGTTCTTCGGTTTTGGAACTTGGATTGGCTCTCCTTGCTCCTCAGCCTGCAGACAGCCTATTGTGGGACCTTGTGATCATGTGAGTTAATACTTAATAAACTCCTCATATATATATATATTCCATTAGTTCTGTCCCTCTAGAGAGCCCTGAGTAATACATGTCTTATGGAGAGGTGTTTTCACCTCCTGCCTGTTTCAGCCAGTCTTCAACCCAATTTGGAGTAAAGTCTTGCCTCCTACCTCAGTTTCAATTTATTCCCTCCTCTTTCCGAGGCAACCACTCCCCTGTGGGTCACTTTTGAATGAAAGGTGTCAATTACTGGCAGAAATCTTTGGGATGTGGCTAGAAAAGTGTATGCTGTCAGTAGCATATCACTAATAGGAGTTTCTCTCCTTTTTTAGGGGATGGTCATGACTTCATAAAAGGCTTTCTACCTCTAGCTTGGAACTGACTTGGGTTCAGATTCTGACTCTGCTAAGCAATTGACCATGTGACCCTGGATGATTTACTTAAATTCCCTGTGCCTCAGTTTTCTCATACCTAGAATGAAAATAAAAATGGAACTTACAGGTTTGATGTAAGGATGAAATGAGCTAATTTACATAGAATGCTTAGCATAAATCATGGCACATAAAAAAGCTTGAAAAAATGTAAGCGATTTTTATGAGAACTTGAAAGATGAAGGAGGATATATTAGGAAGTGAATTGTTAGCTGTACAGAAAGTGTCATTGATTTTTTTTTTTTAACCATGGCTTAAGATAGCTAAAGAGTGGGATTTTTATCAAGGGACATCAACAAAGCTCTAGGCTGACATTTGAAAGGGAAATTATTCAATTCAATTAAAGAAATATTTATTAAGTGACTAGTATTTAACATGGACAGTAAGATTTCAATGTAATAGTAGGCAGACAAGTGAACAGCTATTCTGTCATTGCTGCTGGATGGTGCTGCCTCCTAGAATAGATGCTCATCTGGAGAGGAGGCTTTCCACATGTTTCATAATAAGGAATTGGTCAAACATCAATAAAAATATCTTTCTAATTCATAACTGACATAAAGCTGGCATGGTGATGTGAATCCAAAAGACTATAACAAGCTGGAATTATAGACTAAAAGTTTTAAAATGAGATTTAATATGGAGAAATATAAACTTCAAAAACCAACTAGCCAAGAGCAGCAGGGTAACAGCAGGTCATTTGAAAAAGTCTTGAGGATTTTAGCAGATTCGGTGGAAGCCCTATTTGAGCTATCTTATATAGTTGCGAAAAGTCCTGCAGACTTGCACTGTATTATTAAGAGAAACACAGTACCACAACCGATAAAGGTCTCATGGTATTCCCCACTGGCCAGAGCACATTTTGTTCATATTTGAGGATAGCTGCTTAGAAGGATACTGACACATTGTAATATCTAGAGGAAGGCGTCAGAGATGGTATAGGAATGGAAACTATGACTATATAGAAAAGGTTAATATGTGAAGGTGGCTTCATGGAAAGAAGTATCGAGACTGAGGACATGGGAAGTGGCTTGGTATACTTTAAAATTTGTCACTTGGTTTTAAACTTTACAGGAAGTTATAAGATGACAAACTGAAAATGTCAAGAAGGGCATTCTAGAAATTATAAATAAAATGGTAATAAAAGAGTTTCCTGCCACTGGATAAATTGAATGAAATGATTAACTGTTAGATAAATTGTAGAGAACCTTCTTGCACCAGTGGGATGAACGAAGACAGTTCTGACTCACTCTCTCATCCTACAAACGCCCTAGTAGCAAAGTCTGTACCTGAACAGGTTGTGTAATTATTCTCCTCTGTGCTGAGTGAGGTAGAAGTATGTAGTTGACTTTATTATAATGGGATCTTTTCCATCTCCAAAGGGCATTGATTTGTTTTGTAGTCTGTATTTGCATTAATTTTTGCTCTTTAAAATAAAACCAATGACCACTTTACATCTACTAAGATGGCTATAATGGTAATATATTTTTTAAACACAGAAAATAACAAGTGTTGGCAAGAATATAGAGAAATTAGAGCCCTTATACATTGCTGGTGGGAATGTAAAATGGTGCAGATGCTGCTGAAAACAACTGGACAGTTTTTCAGAGTTAAAGAATTGTCACATAGTATTCTCAACATGGAATTACCATGTAAACCAGAAATTCCACTCCTAGATATATATCCCAAGAGCATTTTGAAAATATTCATGTACAAAAACTGAAAAAAAGTCATGTACAAAAACTTGTGTAAGAATGTTCATAGGGGGATTATTCATAATAGTAAAAGCAGGACCAACGCGTGTCCATCAATTGATGAATGTGTAAAGTTTGGTATACCCATACAACAGAATATCATTCAGCCATACAAAGAAAGAAAGTACTGTGATGATACAAGATGGATGAGCTTTGAAAACATGCTGAGTGAAAGAAGCCAGACACCAAAGGCCACACATTGTATGATTCCATTTGTGTAAAATGGCCAGAATAGGCAAACCCATAGAGATAGAAAGTACATTTGTGATTTCCAAGGGCCGGGGGAGGAAGGGGGCATCGGGAGTGATTGCTGTGGATACGGGTTTATTTTAGGAGTAATGAAAATGTTCTAAAATCAGTTTGAGGTGATGGTTACACAACTTTGTGAATATACTAAAAACCACTCAGCTGCACTCTTTGAAACGGTGAATTTTATGTTATGTAAATTATATCTCAAAATCGTGTCAATGATTTGGAATACTCTAGTTTCAAAAGTAGAATTATGTTTAAAAAATTATGACACTTTTCCATTTTTCTAACATTTCCACAGGTTATAGAGGGTTCTGGCCCCGCCTTGCTCCCTCTTAGCCTAGCTGTTTTACCACTCTGTCCATTGACGTTTTTATAGATCTACATGAAGTGTGCAGTTATTCAAAACAAGTTGTAACATAAACTATGACTGTTCCTTCCCTGGAGATCTGGAGGTTGTTTTCTAATTTTTCTTCCCTGAGTTTCTTGCGGCTCTTTTACTGTGGTTGGCATTGAGGTCCCCGCAGTTGAGAATGTGAGTGGCTTAGCAGGGGATTGCACAGAACTGGAGACATTTGCGAGCTGGGAACAACCTTGGGTGGGCACTGGTGGCCTCCAGAACGCAGATGAGAGAGCAGGGGATTCCAGGTAGAGGAAGGGAGAGCACAAGCTGGTGTGGCTGGGCTCTAACTTTAAAGGTAAAATGATCAAAGATCCCCAACATTTCAGAGCAAGAAATATGTGGAAGTCAATGTTATTGTGTGAAGAACATCAGCCTTCGGTTGTTTGACGGATGGCTATTGAGTTTGGGGGTTCTTCTGTATCCTTATTAGTTGCTACAGATACTCTCAGTATCTCTTAGCACCTTGTAAACAGAGGAAAGAGAAGACTGCAGCTCCTCTCCTCAGCAGATAAACATCTGGGGACATTGACAAAGCCCACAGACCCTGATGGTGTCTTTGATATACAGCCACAATGCGCATTTTGACACTGAGTAGATGCTTTTAGATGATGAAATCAGTGGTTTGAATTTAGGCATTTGTGTGAAGTTCGTGAGCTTTCATGCCATGATTGGCTTAAGTCATTCAGAACTAGCTGTGTGTGGGTGCCATGGAAATACTCTTTCAATCTCTTTCTTATTGGGCCGAATTTGTGCAAAAGAAATTGCTGTTTTAATGGCAAAAACAGCAATTACTTTTGCACCTACCCAAGAGTTCTTGGGATATTCAAAGCAATTTTCCGAACTGTATCCTCCAACTCCAGGCAGTTACTGTGAAACCACTAGATGGCACAGTCATGCTAGATGTAATCAAGACTTCAGCAGAGATGAAAAAGTGAGTTGCTAGATAACTTCATCAGATACTTAAGCTGTAGTTTACTTCCCCTCTCCAAAATTTTTCTACATGTTAGTAATTTATGTCTTCCAGATCATGTAAATACAGATGGGTTAGACTTAGTCATCTAAATCAACTGTTCAGTAACTACAGCCAAACTATAAAACATGATTACTTCTCTTTGTTTTCAGTTCAAGTATTTTTACTATTCCTTTGCCACACATTTATTTTTCATACAGTTTACATCAGTGCCCTGGGTCCCTTTTCTTTTGTACACATACTGATAGAGAGGGAAATTACTCATCTCCAACGTCCTGGAAATTGTTTTACAGCACATAAATTTCCTCGCCCTCTGAAAGATGTCAATCATTTTCTTTAGCAGGGCATTAGGGAACTCTAGCTTTCCGAAAAATGTTAGAAAAGAAATGTCATGTCCCAAGACACAAGGTAAACGATTACTTTCTTTACCCAGCTTTATTTGTCACTTGTCTTAAAAAAAAATAGGAGAACTGTTTTATTCACAGTCAGAGGCTAAGGCAGCAAGACAAGGCACGTTAGTGAGGCTGTAAATACCACTGTGTCCACGATCACTTAACACACGCCATCTCCCAGCGCAGCCCCGGCCCCTCTGCGCCCCGCCCCGCCCCACTGCACCCCATGAAGCCAGAAACACTCAGGCCCCCCGAAAGTTTAGTAGGGCTGCATTTGGAACAAGTCCAGAGCCAACAAAGGAAAATAGTGGAAGACACTTAGGAGGGAGAAGACAGAAATGAAATTTATTTAGCCCAAGGTCCCCACGCCACGAATGTGGCCAGCAGGGGGCTTCTCTTGCGGACGCTCAAAGCAGGAAGAGCCAGCAGGCACCGAAGCCCTCGTGGGAGCCGGGAGTTCCATGGCGAGGCGCCCCGCTGCTGCCCCAAGAAACGCTTGTGTTTGAGATCTCAGGAAACACGGAGAGCCCCCACTGCGATGGTGACAGCCCTGGAGTGGGTGGTGCTAAGGAAAGGGCAGCACACCCTTGAGGGCGGGAAGTGAATGGGGTGAGAGTCAGCACTGCTGGCCATGTTTTCCTCCATTTCCTTATGGGACTCAGTTTCCTCAAAGGAAGAACCAAAACGAATAAAGTCTGATGTGGTTTGGCTGTGTCCCCACCCAAATCTCATCTTGAATTGTAGCTTCCATAATTCCCACATGTAGTGGGAGGGACCCTATAGGAGGTAATTGAATTGGGAGGGTGGGCCTTTTCCGTGCTATTCTCGTGATAGTAAGTCTCACGAGATCTGATGGTTTTATGATGGGCAGTTCTCTCCACATGCTCTCTTGCCTGCCTCCATGTAAGATGTGTCTTGGTTCCCCTTTGTCCTCAGCCATGATTGTGAGGCCTCCTCAGCCATGTGGATCTGGAAGTCAATTAAACTTCTTGCCTTTATAAATTACCCAGTCTTGGGTATGTCTTTATTAGCAGCCTGAGAACAGACTAATACAGAGTCTAGTTTTTTATAGAAAAAGATTGAGAAACAGCCCTTGATTGTGCTGACAAGATTTTAGGAGCTGTTTATAAGTGCCCTACTGAGGACTCTGGAGATGGTCCTTCATTCTAGAATTATAAGGTTAAAGTTGTTTGTTTGTTTTTTCTACTGGCCTCTCCTTGGTGTATATAAAGAATCTTGTGGTACTTTGGTATTTATTAAGAGATAGAGAGTCTTTAATTTTTGAATACATTGGATCAATTTTTATATAGTATTGCATTTTTTATAACCCTTATTTACTTTTTATTTTTAAACCCCACCATCTTCTCTATTCTCTTGACCCAAATGTCATGTAATAAGTTATGACATTATACGTTTTCACCTTAGAGCTATGTTCTGGGGCTTGGCACTCTTACTGTTTAAAAAATGGTATCTTCTATGAGAAAACATGAATATTAAAGTAGACAAGAATTTAGTTTTGTAATAATTAAATTGAATCCCAGGATGGCAAAGATTTAAATATGATTTATACTTGGCATTAGTAGCAGCAAGTAATACTTGCTACAGTAACAAAAACCCATTTCAGTGGCTTCATACAATGAAGGTTTATTTCTCCCTCTCACCACCATTCAACATGGATCTCTCAGGAGGCAGAGAGAGAGCTCTGCTCCATACATTCATTCAGGGATCCAGGCTCTTTCAAACTGGTTGCTCTGTCATCTTCTAGTACCATGGTTCCCTCTACCAATGCTTTGCATCCTATCAACAGGTGACAAAAGAGAGAGAGAATGGATAAATCACATTCCACTCAACCGCCTCGGTCTGAAGATGACACACATAATTTCTGCTTACATCCCAGTCGTAAGAACTATTCCCAAGGACCTATCTCAAGAAGAAGAGAACATGGATATTGTTGCAAAATGTTCTGGTATCTACCATACACACATGTTAAATCAAGTTTAGCCTAAAGCTGCCTCCTTACGTATTTTAAATTTAGCCTAAAGGTTTCTCCCTATATGGTGAACTATAAATTAAATGGAGGTATAAACAGAGTGTAACTTATTTCTGTGCCAATCATTGAGTTTTGGCCAATCAAAGGGGGCCAATGGTTCAAGCCATGTTCAAATAAGGTAAATGCCAAGATATAACCAATCCAGCTGTTTCTGCACCTCACTTCTGTTTTCTGTATGTCACTTTCTTTTTTCTGACCATAACTTTTCCACCAGATGGCTGCGTTGGAGTCTCTGAGCCTACTCTGGCTTGGGAGGCTGCCCAATTTGCAAATCATTCTTTGTTCAACTAAACCGTGTTAAATTTAATCTGTCTAAGGTTTTTCTTTTAGCACGCATGTGCCAGCAATACAAAGTTTGAGAAGATACTAAACTATTTGTTTCAGGGTGAGAAATGCCATGTCTCATTCCTTGATGTACTCCCCCAGAAGAATCCGCCCACTCATACCATACCCAGTCAGGAATAAGCAAAATATGGCCTTGGGAATTAACTTCCTATTTCCAGCATTTGTTTAAACTAAAGAATCTTGGTGAAGTGTTGACCAAGGGAATTTCAGAGTAAAACAGCATATTTTAAAAGTCAATTTAATCTAGTCCTTAAGAAAACAGGCTTTAAGTCCTTTGTAAATGTGGTGGCCAGCCTACAAGATGGCCCCCAGTGATTCTGTTGCTGATATTCCACCCTGTGTCATTTCCTCCCACTTTGAATAAGGCTGACTTGTGCAGCCAATAGGATACCGTGAAATTAGAGAGTGGGATTTTTGAGACCGGGTCACTAAAGTCATTTCAGCTTCCCTTGCTTTCTTTTGGATTACTTGCTCTTGGGAAAGCCAGTTGCCACATTGTAAGAACACTCAAGAAGCCCTGCAGAGAGGGCCACGTGATGAGGAAATAAGGTCTTCTTCCAGCAGCCAGCACCGACTTGCCAGCCATGTGAGTGCACCATCTTGGAATCAAATCTTCCACCTCTAATTAGGCCTTCAGATGGCTGCAGCCCTAGATGACTTTTGACTACAACTTCTTGAGACACCCTGAACCAGAACCACTCAGTTAAGCTGCTCCCAATTTCCTGATCCATAGAAAAGGTGTAAGATGATAAAGGTTTATCGTTGTTTTAAGCCACTAAATTCAGAAGGAATTTATTCCATAGGAACATCTAAAATAAATACAGTATATCCAGACAATCTGTTCTCCTGTTGTGGGTTTTGGAGTGGTGGGTTAACAGTAGACAAAAGGCAAAAGAGGGGACCCCTTGATCTTACCCCACAAATTAGAAATATGTATGATTTAAATAGATTTGCTTTCTGCTTTTTTAAATGTTCATAAAAATACTGGCACTTCAACCAGATTAAGTTCATTACCACATAAATAACCCTAGCTAGACTGCTTTTCTTTTTGAGAAGATCAGTAACTTAAATAGAATATAATTTATTTAAATTTTCACAAAAACCATATGCTGGAGGTTATTGCCATGTTTACAGGTAAGAAAATGAAGTCTTATAGAGTTTAAGCAGTTTGACCATACTCTAAATGGCAGAGTCAGGGTAGTACAATTCTAGAAGCTGCATTTCCTCCTTATTGGTTCCTAAGCCTACCTGAAGTCAATCATTTTTCTCTGTGAAGAGTTGAGACCCCAAGAGGAGGGTAGAGTTAGTTTTGGAGACTGGTACACACTGGCCAAGGAGAGACCCAGGTTGCAGCTTGACATAGTTCAGTGCAGTTGAACAACTGTTTGCCAAACACTAATTTGGTAGCATAAATGCTTTTTAGGTCCTACTGGCTGTGGATTCTTGATAGTAATAACAATGACAGCAATGACAGCATGATGCCAATGGCATCTCAGATACTGTTCTCATATATTCACATGTGTTAACCCATTTTATCCTACAACAATCCATGAGTAGGAACTGTTATTGTCACTGTTTTACTGATGAGGCACTAAGGCAAAGAGAGATGAAATAACCTGTCCAAGGTCACCCACCCAGCTAGTAAGAAGTGGAGCTAGGACTTAAACCAGAGAGGCTAACTGCAGAGTCTATGGGTCTGACCTTTCCAGGTGGCTTGAGTAATGAGTTAGGCCTGTCGTATATCTGCTGGCTTAGTGTCTACCCAACTGCTCACATTCCTACTCCTCACATTCCTCATGTCTTGTTCTCCACCGGTGTCTTGCCGCTGCTCTGGCCCTGCCCACCGTTGCTGAGCTCACCTGCATGGATGCACTGTGTTCTACTGCTCTGTGGATGCCCATATGGTGGCCAGTGTTGTCTTGGACCCCTGGGAGTCCTTGGGATATCTGTGCTTCCTGCTAGAGCTATATGGGTGCTGGACAGGCGATTACCCCATGTCCCTAACTTTGATGCAGCCTGAAGTAATCTTCAGAGACTGCCAAATAGTCTGAACTCAAGCAGGGCAGGGTCATTCTCAAGCTGTGATTTGTAGAAGAATCACCTGGTGTACCTACTTAAAATGCAGATCCCCAGGCACTGTGGGAAATTCTGAGCCTATGGGTTTGGGGTAGTGCTGGTTACTCTGAGGCAGGAAACTACCTCCAAGCCTTAGAAGACTCCTACAGCAGGGAAATGCCCTCCTCTTCACATGCCCCCCTTGGAGGACCTACTCTCCTTCCCAGAGTTTTCATGTTTCAAGCATCGTTTTACGCCATCTTAATCCATTCAGGCTCCTATGCTGTAATGCCATAGATTGGATGGCTTATAAACAACAGAAATTTATCTCTCACAGTTCTAGAAGCTGGGAAGTCCAAGATCAAAGTGCTGGAAACTTCTGTGTCTGGTGAAGGCCTACTTTGTAATTCATGGATGGTGACTTCTCACTGTTCCTACATGGTAGAAGGGGCAGGGTAGCTCTCTGGGGCCTCTAATCCTCCCAAAGGCCCCATCTCCTAACGCCATCACCTTGGGGATTAGGTTTCAACATGCGAATTTTGGGGAGACACACTCATTCAGACCACGGTACATGTTTTCTATAATGACTGCCTCCTTCTCTCCAGACCGGGTGACTGGGTCTGGCCCTCACTGTGGCCCACGCGCCCCTTCCTCACGCTCAGTGGTCTGTTGTCCTCTAGGGCCCCAGGCGAATCAGAGAAGATGGTTCAGACACCATCCCAGAGTGCCCAATTCCACTCAGTGGCTGCTGGGAGCAGCAGGCCAGGCCTGGATCACCAGCCCTGCCCGTAAGGGCCTTAGTTGCTGGTAGACAGTCAGAAATATAAGCAGATTATCAGTATCTAATGGAAAGAGCTGACAAAGAAGTATGAATTGGGTCCCATTGATGGCAGGGGCAGGCCTTCTGGAGCAGCCGCTGCCATCACGCTGGCTGCAGCAGGGAGGTGCAGCCAGGTATGCACACTCCATGGAGCCAGTGGGAACTGGGGACAAGCAGGCGCCCCACCCCTTCCAAGTTGGGGCAGGAGCTCCCTGGGTGCCGCTGCAGCCACACAAGCCATGACTGTGGACCCGGGCAGCCCTGTGCTCTTGGAGGGGCCAGGAGCAGGCAGGAACCCCACCCTCCCAGGCACAGCTGCAGTCACCCAATTTGCAGCTGCAGACCCAGGCCTCCTGCTCCATGGAACAGGCGGGAGCCCTGCCCCTCAGGGTGCAGCTGCAGCCACCCAAATCAAACTGCAGACCCAGACATCTCTGTGCTCTTGGAGGCCCATGAAGGCCACCCCTGCCCTCACAGGCTCCGAAGTGCCTGCTCCCGCTGCCTAGTTTCTCCCTGTTGTCAGTGCCTGCTCTGATCATGCAGCAAAGTCAGGGCTGAGTCTAATGCTCTTACAGCCTGGCTGGGTGTGCACACGCTTAGGGCAGTGCTGACACACCAGGCCCCTTCCACCTTGGCCCCCTCTGGACTTTGGGTGCCAACAAGTATAGGTGTGAAGCCAAGGGGGGGCTGAGGGCAGCTCGGCACTGGCCTACAGGTGCCCCTTGGCACCTACAGCCTGGGTACCATAAACATCGACAGGAGGCAGACAGGTTCCTTGGCGGAAGGGGGGCGAGTCCCCGGTGAGGCCCTACCTTCACATCAGGGAGGGCCTGAAGGCTGTGGGCTGGGCTGCCAGTCCCGCCGACTGGAGTGGGAGCTTGTGGTTCCTTTTCCAGGCCCACCCACGGTCATGGGCCAATTGGCATTCACTTCTTCCATTCTGTGGCTTATAAAAGCCCCAGGCTCTGCCAAAGCTGAGCAGACATCAGGATGACTTAGCTGCAGAGAGGAGCTACCCACTCAGGACCTCCTCTATGCTGAGAGCTGGGAAGATGATGGGACAACCTGCATGTAGAGAGGAATGACCCAGTCCAGTGCTGCCTCTCTGCTGAGAGCTGCAGAGATAATGGGATGACCTGCCTGCAGAGAGGAGCTTCTCACTCCAGGATCTCCTCTGTGCAAGGAGCTGAACACTCGTCGGAATGCCCTGGCTGCAGAAAGGGCCTAACCCCTGTGTGTCCCCTCTAAGCTGTTCTATTGCTCAACAAAGCTCCTCTTTGTCTTGCTCACCCTCCACTTTTCTGCATCACTCATTCTTTCTGGTTGCAGGACGAGAACTCAGGACCCATCAAATGGCAGGGCTAAAAGAGCTGTAACACAAACAGAGTTGAAACATGCCCCTCGCTCACCATGTTGCAAGTGAAGAGAAGCAGAGAAGAGCTGTGGCCCTTCAGGGGGCCCAGACCTGTGAGCTCCTGAGCCAGGGCTGTGACTCCGTCTCTGGAACCCTGTGGTTCCTGGTATCCCCAAGCTTCTGGGCACCATCACAATTCCCGGTGGCAGCAGGGGAAGCTGCTTGTGGTGTGCCTGGTCCAGCCACAGCCTTGCAGACAGCTGGCATCCATGCTGGCACCTGGAGTTGCCCACATCATGGCAGCAGCCGGTGTGTCTGACTGCACAGTGGCTGGACCCCTCACTTGCTCACACAGCCCTCGCCGCTCTGTGCATGACTCACAGTCTCCCTCGGAGGTGTGGGATCCAGGCTGGTAGTATGAGCTGAGTACAGCCTACATGGCCAAGTGGGTGGAACAAGCCCAGCAGACCCAAAGCAAAACTCGGGCAAAGACACCACCGGCCACAGGTTTCCAGCAAGAAAAGCAACACCCCAAAGATCCCGTAACACCATCAGATCATAGGCAGAGGGCCTTTTGCTTAAAATGCTCAACACTCAGGGAAGTTTACCAAATAAAGTGATATGTGACATGGCTGTGAAAGACTAGTAATAGTCTAGGCCTGGGGCTGGCAAACTACATTCCCTGGACCACATCCAGCCCACTGCCTATTTTTATATAGCCCACAAGCTAACAATAGTTTTTACGTTTTTGAATAATTGAAAAAAAATCAAGAGAAGAATAATATTTTATGCCACATGACAACATGAAATTCCAACTCTAGTTTCTATAAATCGAGTTGTATTGGAATACAGCCATGCTCATTTGTTTCTGAATTGTTTGTGGCTGCTTTTGTGAGTTGAGTTGTTGCAACAGAGACTGTGTGGCCTGCAAAGCCTCAAATATTTACTGTCTGGCCCTTGACAGCAAAAGTGTGCCGACTTTTGGTCCAGATAGGAAGGTGCTCTGGGCAGAGGCACAAGGTGAGAAAACACATCCGTGGTTTGTGCATGGAGCTGCCTGCTTTAAGCAGTGTTCTCAGAGCAAGGAGTGGTAAGGTAGAGGACGCTGGACAGTGAGGCCAAGGCAACCAAAGGGGCCACGTGGTCTGGAAAGTGATGGGCCTTGCTTAGATGTCGCTCCTGTGTAATCAGGAGCTCTGGAAAGCAGGGAGATGCAGCAATAAGAACTGAATGCTAAAGCTGAGGAGGGGAGGGGTGGCAAGTTGGCAATTTAACAGGCTGAGGGGAGGGAGGCCCAGGGGTAGAAGAGTGAAAAGCCAGGAGGGGTGAGGAAGCTCTGCGTGTTGGGTAGTTTTGCAGAGGATGAATATGTAGGTGCTATTGTGCCAGGCGCTACTGCCGTGTCCCCATTGCCGTTCCGGTCACTTGGTTCCTATGATGAAGTCTCATCTTCATTATTTATTGTCCAAGTCCACAATGAGGATTTCCAGTGGGAAGTTACCCTTTTGGATATTCTCAGATCATGAACCTAAAAATACGACTGTGTACCTATAAGACACTTATAACCAGTGAAGTGCCGTATAAATGTCAGCTGTTACTGATCAACTGAGGCAAAATTAGGGCTAGGTCACTGCAGGACAGTTTAGATGATTAAATGTTGTCTTTTCTTCAATACTTACCACTATTTGCAGTTTATTCCAGAGGTTATTCTTGATTCATGCTGTGTCACTCCTTATGTGACTTTCCATATAAAATTGTTGCCATGAGTTATTAGTTAGGCGAGCAGTTTAATCATTTCTCATCATTTGTCTCTGTTCAGGGAGAACTAGCATAACTATCATGCATTTAATGAACTCTCTAGATAATTATACTCAATGTCTTGCAGGAGGTGGGGGAACTAAAGATCCAGGGCTAACTCTATTCTTATTTGGTAATTAATCACTCGGACAATCTTCCAGTAAAAGAGGCATGAACTTTAGTTCCTGCAAAGGCCAGGAACTGAGGGAGGGGAAGAAGGAAGGATGGAGCACTTTAGAGAATCTTTCTAACCTCAAGTACACCCAGGAAGCACTGAGTCTTGGGCATTACAATGAGAAAAATGATTAGGAAGCCAATAGCAAATGCTCTCTCCGCGCTATTTTGCTTTTATTTATATTTGGGGGGAGGAATGAAGTCAGAATTATTTTTAAATAAGAGAGATGATAAAAACCAAACCATTAAAAGGTACTGATTAAATATTCATAACACAGTCCCACATCCTCAACAGGCAGCCTGGGAGGTGGGATGTCTTCCTGTGATTCAGGGAAGGGACATCTATCTCACTTGGAGTCAGTTTGCTGGTGGCCGTCTCAGGTCCCAGCCACCCCACATCTCAAATTAACCATCCTTGGGGCTGGACCACTGCCCACCATGTTAATATTCCTTCACTTTTTGGGCTTTCTTTTCAAACCATGGCCACAAATGCAGTCTTAAGTTTGCTGAACTTGTCATTTCCCCTAAAAGAGCAAAATCTCACTGTTTGTTTTATTTCTGGGAGGACAGAGGTGAAAAGCAGGCCTGGAGTGGTGACCATAAACCCATGGCTGTGGGCTGCTGTGAACAGAGTAGGGGAGGTGGGAGGGAATATTATATTTCCACTGGCCATGAAAAACCACTAAGACAGAGCAACTCCCATGACCCTTCCCACCACAATTAAAAGGGGCAAAGTTTTACAAGCTCAGTTTACTGTGGAAGAGGGTTCCAGTCTCAAAGTAGATTCTAGCCATGCGTGTGAATTAACAAGAGATTAGACAGAGAGCAAAAGCTATGGAAGTACACTTAGAACCTTTCTTTTCTTAATCGTGACCTGAAAGTAGGAATGGCTGCCTATTTTGAGGGGCCGAGTACAAAATAAAAATGCAGGGCCCCCCTGTTCAAAAGTTAAGAATTCTATACTCAAGAGAGCAGAGCGTTAAACCCAGAGCATTAAACCATTCTGAGTTTGGAGGCCCACGCAGCTACACAGATCACACACCTATGGAAGTTCAAGGCACCTTTTTTTTTTTTTTTTTGAGATGGAGTCTCACTCTGTCACCCAGGCTGGAGTGCAGTGGTATGATCTTGGCTCACTGCAACCTCCACCTCCCAGGTTCAAGCAATTCTCCTGTCTCAGCCTCTCAAGTAGCTGGGACTATAGGCGCATGCCATGACACCTGGCTAATTTTTGTATGTTTAGTAGAGACAGGGTTTCACCATATTGGTCAGGCTGGTCTCGAACTCCTGACCTCAGGTGATCCACCCACCTCAGCCTCCCAAAGTGCTGAGATTACAGGCATGAGCCACTGTGCTTGGCCAAAGCAACTTTCAAAATGTGTCTAATTTACACTAAAAGAGTTCATTCGCCTACTAAGAATTTATCTTATCTAAGTAGTGCAAGATTAGACTGTCTATAATTTTTCTTTAAGCTTGCAAAGGAGTGGGTTTCCCTAGAACACACGTGTCTAATTGGTTCAAACCAATGCTTGTCAGTGAGCTGCTGGGGGAAGAGTTGTCAGTGCCTACCTGAGTACCACACATGTGTTTGCAAACATCCTGATGTCGGAAGGATTTAACACTCTTTGGAATTATATTACTTTTGTATAGAAAAACTGGTATGTGGAGTTTTGAAAATACATATATTTCTTAAAATTTCACTTCCTTTGTTGCTTTCTCCCTTAGTAGGAATCTATTCACTACTGTCTGCTATTATCCTCAAAAGTTTGGTCTGCTTAGATGCTTCTGTGGAATACTGTCTCATTGAAGTTATTTGGCAGGAGAGTAGGAGAGGCAAACAGTGTGATTTTAGCTACAAGACAAAAGTTCAGTAGATAAGGCAAACCTTTCAGATTCTGTAAGTCAACATGGATGTGGGATCAGACTTAAAAAGGAAGCAGCAGCCCTGGAGATGGGAAAGGAAGCTACAAAGGAGTCACTCCACAAACAGAAACAACTCCAAGGAGCTCTACTCTTAGAGGGGGTAGAAGCTGGAGAGGGAGGGTCCAGCAGCAGCCAACTAGAAAATAAGCTGAGGCCCACACCTACCTCGACTCCTAGGCCAGGCCATTGCAATAGAGAGGTAGCCTAAGATGAAGAGAAAGAGCAGACCCTGCAATGTGCAAGAGGACAAGTCAATCCCCACAAGCACGTGTAAGTCAAGCCTCTGGTCATGTTGTGCCTGCTAACATCCCATTGGCCAAAGTAATTCCGATGGTCATGCTCAAAGACAGATGTGACAGCAGGTGCTCTGCCCCCATCTAGCACACTGTGTCACGTGGCAGAGGAAGTAAAGAAACGAGAATGATCCAGATTGATGACAGTGCAGCCAGGAGGACAGAGTGTCCCCCGCTCAGGATTGGACTCCCCACCAGAGACACCACTTCCCTCCCAGCCCATCCTCACCAACTTGGCCATGAATGTGGCTGATATAAGCCCACCAGTGGGAGGAAGTACAGGAAGGCCTCAGGCCGTGGTGTCCATCTCTGGGTGGTAGAAGCTGCAGAAGTTGCCCGCGGTGAGCTGGCGGGTGTGGTTCTGGTGGGTTCTGATGCCCAGACACAGTTCCTCTAGTTGTTAGACCCCTGCTTGCCAAAAAGACTTACTGCTCCGATCACAGCTCTCATCCTGGCATATCCACCCCTGGAGGGCATCTAGGGGAGCAGCAGGACCAGGCCATGAGCCAACCTGGGAGGCCAGGCTGAGTATCTGGGGGCAAAATAGTTCTTCCCTAAGTCTAGCGTGTGAGGAGTGAATTGTCTGCCCCACCCCAGGCCAGTGAACTCAGGTCTGGGCTTTGGCCTGGCTGCTGGGCCTAGGAGTGGAAATGGGCCTAGGGCAGAAGGCGGGGAGTTGATCCATCAAGGCTGGGTCATAGGTGGATTCTAAGGGAAAGTTTAGCCACAGAGAAGGAGCAAGTGGGTTTGAGAGACAGGAGCCTCGAACTGCTCTGGGACTCAAGAGCACTGGGCAAGAAGGTTGGCATCTCTGCCAACCCCTGGGAAGAAGAGGAAGCTGCATGGGCACCCTACCCATTTGGACAACTACTCCATTTTACCAATAAGAACCATGGAGCTTGTTAAGAATCAATGAAAGGGTCACTTCTGTCATGCCATTAGGATTATACCATCCGCTCATTTGAATTATTTTCTAATTAGATGACCAGCTAATCAATAATGTTCCCTTAGTCAATAATGTTTGGATAAAAGGGCTTCTACTATGCGGACCGACAGTCAGGATCTAGGGTTTAAAAATTTTTTTTCCCAATGAGTTGAATGATCAGTTTACATGCACATGGCACCTTTAAATATTTGGATTAGGCTGTGCAGAGTTAGCAGACATGCCCGCAGGATGTGACCTTGTGGAATTTCTTGCAGGAAGGTGCTGCAGCGAAAACAATGACAAGAAGGCCCCTGCCAGTTAGTTGCTGAGCTGGCTGCAAGGGGGCATTGGGCTTGGGTGGGCCAAGCTAGCCCTGGGCCTGATCCTGCCTGCACAGGAACTGCCAGCAGTGCTGTGAGTGGCCAGAAGCCAGCCCAAGCTGAGAGGTGGTGGTTCTACACAGGCCAGCCGGGTGGGTTGGCCTTAATATTTGCATGATGTCATGCAGGGTCTCATTTCACCAGCACGCACTTCCTAGCCTAGAAATTCAAAAGCCTCATTCTTTGCAGCCTGGAGGAATTTTTTTTTTTTTTTTTTTTAACGATGTCTCGCTGTTTTTCCCAGGCTGGAGTGAAGCGGCGTGATTTCAGCGCACTGCAACCTCCACCCCCCAGGTTTAAGCGATTCTCCTGCCTCAGCCTCCTGAGTACCTGGGATTACAGGCACGTGTCACCACGCCCAGCTAATTTTTTGTACTTTTATTAGTGACGGGGGTTTCGCCATGTTGGCCGGACTGGTCTCGAACTCCTGACCTCAGGTGATCCACCTGCCTCGGCCTTCCAAAGTGCTGGAATTACAGGTGTGAGCCACTGCACCCGGCTGAGGATTTTATTTTCACAGTAAGAATGTAGAACCAGAAGCAGGAGGAAACTACTCATACCTGCTATATATGTTCTTCAGAATATATATCTTTCACAACTGAAAAAAAAATTAAGGAAGGAAAGATGACAATCAGGGGGTTTTACACAAGATCTCTCTGGGCAGGTTTCTCATTTTTCTCTGCCAGATGCTGCCTTCTGGGGAAGACAGATCATGGGGCAAAGGAGGGCTGAGCTCAGGGCTTCCTGCCCTTGCCCTTGGTTTCTCTCCTGCAGAATATGGGGGCTCGGTTGGATGATTTCTGAGGGCAATCCCCCCCAACCCCGACTAATAGTCTTCTATGATTTGAGGCCCTTAGCTTCCTTTTTGGCACTCTTTATGTATTTATGCATTTATTTACTTTTGGCTGAGTTTTCATTTTACTCCTAAATAGTACTTGGGCTTATGCTAGTGTAACTGTGGGACCAGCTGAGACTGATTAGCCATTGTTTAAGTTGTTACAGGTAATGCAGAGCCAAAATTGCCTGGGCATGTGCAATGGGAAAAGTGTTAACCTCCTTATTGTTGCCACCACCAGCCTGGCAGACCGGCTGCATTGACATCACCTGGGACCAGTTGGAAAGGCCACAGAAGCTAGACCCACACCTGCATTGGGGAGACGATTTGAGCATTGCCTCCCATGTCCTTGCCAGTTGATTCACAAGAAAGCTTTTTCTTTCTCATTAGCCTGTGCATGGTATTGGCTTCCATGTGTGTTAGACAGTGAGCCCATTGCTCAGTAACACTAACAGGGTCAAAGGCACAGAAGTCAGAAGAGTGTTCTATTTGTATGTCTTTAATTACCTGTGTTTGTAAAGGAAGTGTGGGGGACGAGCACCATCTGGGCACAGTGGCTCACACCTGTAATCCCAGCGGAGGCTAAGACGGTAGGATGACTTGAGGCAGGAGCTCAAGACCTGCCGAAGCAACATAGTGAGACCCCTGTCTCAACAACAACAACAACAACACATTTAAAATTAGCCGGACACGGTGGTGCGCATCTGCAGTCGTAGCTACTCAGGAGGCTGAGGCAGGAGGATTGCTTGAGCCCAGGTGCGAAGATGACAGTGAGCTATGATTTTGCCACTGCACTCCAGCCTAAGTGACAGAGTGAGACCCTGTCTCTTTTAAGAAAGAAGAAGAAAAGGAAGGTGTGGGGCAGAGATAGCTCCAGGTGGTCTGCCTTCTGCAGGGGTTCCTGCCAGGTGCCAGGAGCCTAATCAGTGGAAACCTGAGGATCTCACTTGGGATGTTGCCTTATCCACAGGAGAGACACTGCTTTAAAAACCCCTAACTCGCCCTGAGCATTCACAGGCTCCTTAGGACTCCATTGTCCCCTTCTGAAGTAGAATGCACAACCAGATTTGTTCCCTATTACTAGAAGATGAAATCTATAGACTGACTTTATGTTTAGGCATTGCAATTAACTCAAGGGTCTACCTCAAACAGAATTTAGGAAAATATTTGTTTACATAAAACAAAATCTGGCAGTTTATAACACTGCATATATATAATCCAGCCCCATTTTACCTTAGGCTCTGTGATAGGAAGCATGAAAAGGCTCCAGCGTCAAGCTCTGCAGCCAGGCAGGGGATGAACACATAGCCTTGTTCAGGGAGCGTCACAGTGTCCAGATTTCTGTCTAGGGAGGAACTTATTGTTTGGTTTGGATCCAACCTCAAGGATAACCACCAAAAAGAGAGGAATTTCAGAGTGCCTTAATCTGTGCTGCAATATAGACAGAAAAGGAGGAAGCTCTTTAGAGAAAATAGTCACTCAGATTTAGATGAGAAAATTAAAGGATCATTCCCCATAAAAGAAGCATCTCCTGGAGGCAGCATCCACTCCACTTTTCACACTTGATGTTTCCAGTTCTTCCTCTCTCGTTTGTTCCTCGGCCTTTCCCAATCAGGTTTGCACCTGCAACTCTCCACAGACACCACCCTTGACAATGTCCTGGACCATTTTCATCCAAATCCCATGGACAATTCTCAGTCACATCTTACTTGACCTCTTAGTAGCGTTTAACCAGTTGATCACTTCTCCTTAAAACACTTGACTTCCAGGTCCCCATACTTGCATTAATTTCCTTTGATCTCACTGGACTCTCCTTCGAAATCTTCTTTGCTGTGCTCCGGGACTCAGTCCTCAGGCTCCCCAAGGCAATTTCAGCCATTGTCATGGGTTCCATGTTATTTATACATTGATGGTTTCCACACTTACAGCTCCTGTCCTGATCTCTCCCTTGATCTTGGATAACTGCCAGCTTGACATCACCTCTCAGATGTCTGACAGGTGTCTCAGATTGAATATGGAAAACCAGAACCCCTGATTCCCTCCCTCATCCTCACCATACCCCTGTCTTCTCCACACCACCAAGTAGTACAGGCATTAATTGCCCTTGAAGGGGATTTAAAAAGGATGTGAAAACCGTTTTTCAATCTTTGTGTGTCACTGTCCTAAAATTTCTATCTCATTGCTTGTAAAAGAGCCAAAATATGGGGGCCAAACATGGTGCCTCACACCTGTAATCCCAGCACTTTGGGAGGCTGAGGTGGGCAGATCACTAGGTCAGGAGTTCGACACCAGCATGGCCAACATGGTGAAACCCTGTCTCTACTAAAGATACAAAAAATTAGCTGGGCATGGTGGTGGACACCTGTAATCCCAGCTATTGGGGAGCCTGAGGCAGGAGAATTGCTTGAACCCAGGAGGTGGAGATTACAGTGAGTTTAGATGGCTCCACTGCACTCCAGCCTGGGCAACAGTGCAAGATTCCGTCAAAAAAAAAAAAAAAAAAAAAAGAAAGAAAGAAAGAACCAAAATTTGTTCTGGCCCAGATAAAGCCCATGCCTAATTTTAAGAAATCCTAAAACATAGATCCTCAAGTAGTATATATGGAATGAAAGAACGAATGAATGAATGAGTCAGAGGAGGTAGGGAACTTAAATAACCACCCTAGGTCTTTAGGGCCTCATTTATCTAAGGCATTATCCTCATTTACCAACATGTCAGTTTTTTGGAACAGGCATCCCTAATGCCCCGCTGCAGACTGGTACCAGTCCATGGCCTCTTAGGAACCAGGGTGCACAGCAGGAGGTAAGTGGTCGGGGGCAAGCAGTACCACCTGAGCTCCGCCTCCTGTCAGATCAGCAGCAGCATTGGATTCTCCTAGGAGCACGAACACTATTGTGAACTGCTGCACATGCGAGAGATCTAGGTTGGGTGCTCCTGATGAGAATCTAATTGATGTAAGGATGAACAGTTTCATCTCAAAGCCATCCCCCTTCCCGCCCTGCCTCCATCTATGGAAATATTGTCTTCCATGAAACTGGTCCCCTGTGCTGAAAAGGTTAGGGGACCACTGTTTTAGAGACTTAAGAACCTCTCTCTCTCTGGCTGGCTAGAGTTCTCTGCTGTTATCTGTGGGCACTTCTCTGCCCAAACTCCTAGCCCTGAGCACACATGAACTATTAGGCTATACAACTCTGATATTGAAATAGCAGCTTAAATTTAAAATCCTAGGTAGAATTCTAGGTAGCATACACCAGTCTACTTTACACTAATTCAAAACACTTAAAATTGACCACTTGTTTCTCTTGCTTTTCAGGTGGTTCAAAAATAAGGTGCAAAAGTGGCCTCTGCCAAATGTTTGGAGAAGAGCAGGGATTGTCAACTTTCCCTTCCTCATAAAATTGCATGAAAGAAGAGAGGTCATAGGTTGAAAGATCAGTTTATGTCATCTGTAGCTATGCTTAAGAAATAAAGTGGACAACTGTAATCCCAACACTTTGGGGGGCCAAAGTGGGCAGATCACAAGGTCAGGAGTTTGAGACCAGCCTAGCCAATATGCTGAAACCCCATCTCTACTAAAAATACAACAATTAGCAGAGTGTGGTTGCATGCACCTGTAGTCCCAGCTACTCAGGAGGCTGAGGCAGGAGAATTGGTTGAACCCAGGAGGCAGAGGTTGCAGTGAGCCGCAATCACACCACTGCACTCCAGCCTGGGCGACAGAGCAAGACTCTGTCTCAAAAAAAAAAAAAAAAGAAGAAGAAGAAGAAGAAGAAGAAGAAGAAGAAGAAGAAGAAGAAAGTGAACAATATCAATGTAATACAGATATTCTCTTTTTGCTTTAAAAATTTTCAGTTACTTCCACTCTTGGTATCATCTCCCTTTTGAGGACAATCCTCCTTTTACACAACTTCTAACAGATCTTAATATTAAAAATACCGGTGATGATGGAATGGAAAATGGTGCAATGAAACTAATAATGGAGGGGAAGTGTGATGTCATTAGGTGTAACGTCATTTGTCTGCATCTAAATAAAAACTCTCAGCATGTGCTAGAAAGCTACAGGCTGGCTTTCTTTCCTTTTTCTTTTTCTTTTTTTGAGATAGAGTCTCGCTCTGTCACCCAGGCTGGAGTGCAGTGGTGCAATCTTGTCTTACTGCAACCTCCGCCTCCTGGGTTCAGGTGATTCTCCTGCCTCAGCGTCCCGAGCAGCTGAGATTACAGGTGCCCGCCACCACACCTGGCTAATTTTTGTATTTTTAGTAGAGACAGGGTTTCACCTTAGCCAGGCTGGTCTCAAACTCCTGACCTCAAGTGATTCATCCACCTCGGCTTCCCAAAGTGCAGGAATTACAGGCATGAGCCACTGTGCCTGGCTGAGAGAGCTACAGGCTTTCTTCTGAGGTTTTGTGAGCCAGGCTCTATGAGAATATGTGGATAGGGAAGTCAGCTGCCCCTTCATCTGTGACTTACCGAGGTGAGGGCAGCACCAGATGTGAGGGAGGACAAAGAACAAGAGGAGGTGGCCCTGACAGAGCCTCACACAGGTAGCCATCTCTGCTGTAGCCATGGGAGCCGGCCTTGGCACCTTCCATTCCCCTGGGACTTTTCCTTCCCTTCCTCTTTTTCTTCCTTTTTATGGCTATAATTCCTCCCTGTTCTCCTCTCCAAATTCTTTCTCTCCTCCCTCTTTTGGAGTAGCAGCCTCAGTCCTTACTTCTCGAGGTCACATGAAGAGGGAAACAGGGAGGAGAGGCCTCCCCCATGGCCCCCCTTCCGCACCACAGGAAGTCTCTGCTCTGAGGAAGAGGAGGAAGGAGGCAGGGAGGGAGTGGAAACCCTGTTTCGTTCCTGCTGCCCCTGAGATACTTGTCCAGGTGCCCACTCACACCAGGGCTAGTATGATAGACAGTGGGAAGGGACCCAGGAACAGTGCCCATCCGCCCTCTCCCCAGCCTCTTTCTAGTTTCTCAGGACCCGGGCGCCTGGCCTAACTCACCCTGTCAGGGCTGCTGAGCTCCTCCTCTCCATGGGACTGCAGTAGGGGCTTGGTGGAAGGGAAGCCCTCCTTCTACCACCTAACAGGATGAAGTGAAGTACAGAATCAAACTGTAGAGTCACTGTCAAGGCTGGTGGCTGGGAGGATGTGATGGGGGAAGCAAGGGAGCAGGGAAGAAAGGAGCATAGCTTCCTGACAGTCTAGGTTGATATTTATTTCTCCTTAGAGAAGTCATTGAAAATAGTGCATTGTTTCTTACGTATTTCTATTCTCACATACAGAATATGTCTATGCACACACGTATGTACAGTTGTCCCCTGAATAACTGGGTTTGAACTGTGTGGGTCCACTTATACACAGATTTTTTTTCAATAAATATATTGGAAAAAATTTTGGAGGCTTGAAACAATTTGAAAAAATTCAAAGACAAACCTCAGAGCCCCAAAAATATTAAAAAAAAAGAAAAAAGGTAAAGTGAGGTTATGTCACGAATGTATAAAATATATGTGAATACTAATCTAATTTTTTATTTACTGCAAAATACACACAAATCTATTATAAAAAGTTTAAATTTATCAGAACGTACACACACACTTACAGATCATACATGGCACCATTCACATTCAAAAGAAATGTAAGCAAACATAAAGATATTGTATTAAATCATATGGCATAGTCCTAGCTAAAGCAATTAGACAAGAGAAAGAAATAAAGGCATCCAAATTGGAAAAGAGGAAGTCAAACTGTCACTGATCACCAGTGATATGATTGTATACCTGGAAAACCCTAAAGACTCATTCAAAGACTCCTAGATCTGCTAAATGAATTCAGTGAAGTTTCAGGATACAAAATCAATGTAAACAAATCAGTACCACTGCTATACACCAACAGTGACCAAACTGAGAATCAAATCAAGAACCCAATGCCTTTTGCAACAGCTGCAAAAAAGAAATCATAGATGACACAAACAAATGAAAACACATCCCATGCTCATGGATGGGTAGAATCAATATCATGAAAATGACCATACTGCCAAAAGCAATCTACAGATTCAATGCAATTCCCATCAAAATACCATTATCATTCTTCCCAGAACTAGAAAAAACAATCCTAAAATTCATATGGAACCAAAAGAGAGCCCACTTAGCCAAAGCAATACTAAGCAAAGAGGACAAATCTGGAGGTATCCCATTACCCAACTTCAAGCTATACTACAAGGCTATAGTTACCAAAACAGCATGGTACTGGTATAAAAATAGGCACATAGACCAATGGAACAGAGGAGAGAACCCAGAAATAAAGCCAAGTACTTACAGTCAACTGATCTTTGACCAAGCAAACAAAAACATCAAGTGGGGAAAGGACACCCTATTCAACAAATGGTACTGGGATAATTGGCAAGCCACATGTAGAATAATAAACTGGATCTTCATCTCTCAACTATTATGAAAATCAATTCAAGATGGATCAGACTTAAATCTAAGACCTGAAGCCATAAAAATTCTAGAAGATAATATCAGAAAAACCCTGCTAGACATTGGCTTAGGCAAGGAATTCATGACCAAGAAACCAAAAGCAAATGAACAAAACCAAAAATAAATAAGGGACTTAATTAAACTAAAAAGCTTCTCACAGCAAAATAATAATAATCAGCAGAGTAAATAGACAACCCACAGAGTGGGAGAAAATATTCACAAACTATGCATCAGACAAAGAACTAACATCTAGAATCTACAAGGAACTCAAACAAAAGAGCAAGAAAAAAACAAATGACTCCATCAAAAAGTGGGCAAAGGACACGAATAGACAATTCTCAAAAGAAGATATACAAGCGGCCAACAAACCTATGAAAAAATGTCCAGCATCACTGTAAGAGAAGTACAAATTAAAACCAGTGAGGTACCACCTTACTCCTGCAAGAATGGCCATAATTTGAAAATCAAAAAACAACAGATGTTGGCATAGATGTGGTGAAAAGGAACATTTTACACTGCTGGTGGGAATGTAAACTAGCACAACTATTATGGAAAACAGTATAGAAATTCCTTAAAGAACTGAAGTAGAACTACCATTTGATCCAGCAATCCCACTACTGTGTTTCAATCCAAAGGAAAAGAAGTCATTACATAAAGAAGACACTTGCACATGCATGTTTATAGCAGCACAATTTACAACTGCAAAAATATGAAACCAACCTGAATGCCCACCAACCAATGAGCAGATAAAGAAAATGTATACACCATGGAATACTGCTCAGCTATAAAAAGCAACGAAATAATGGCATTGCAGCAAGTTGGATGGAGTTGGAGACCATTATTTTAAATGAAGTAACTCAGGATTGAAAAAATAAGTATCGTTTGTTCTCATTTAGCTAAACTATGAGGATGCAAAAGCATAAGAATGATATAATGGACTTTAGGGAGCCAGGGAGAAGGGTGGGAGGTGGGTGAGAAATAAAATACTACACATTAGGTTCAGTGCACACTGCTGGGGTGATGGGTGCACCAAAATCTCAGAAATCATCATTAAAGAAATTTTCCATGTAACCAAAAACCACCTGTCCCCCCAAAACTATTGAAATAAACATTTTAAAGAAAAGAATAATTATAGTAAAAAAAATCATACAGGCTGGGCACGGTAGCTTACACCTGTAATCCCAGCACTTTGGGAGCCCAAGGCAGGAGGATCATGAGGTCAGGAGACCGAGACCATCCTGGCTAACACGGTGAAACCCCGTCTCTACTAAAAATACAAAAAAAAAAAAAAAAAATTAGCCGGGCGCGGTAGCGGGCGCCTGTAGTCTCAGCTACTCGGGAGGCTGGGGCAGGAGAAAGGCATGAACCCGGGAGGTGGAGCTTGCAGTGAGCCGAGATCGCGCCACTGCACTCTGGCCTGGGCGACAGAGCAAGATTCTGTCTCAAAAAAAAAAAAAAAAAAAAAAAAAAAATA